>NC_134731.1:13819383-14124209 GCF_049634645.1 Pelodiscus sinensis
TACGTGCTGCTTGCTGTAAAATCAAAATCCTCCCCACCATACTCAGCCCGTGATACCATCTCCTGCAAGTTAACCCCTTGCAGTAGTTCTAGCTGGGTTAATAGTCCAGAACGTGGCCAAGAGAGGCTTCCTAGAATCTCATCACAGATGCTTGACTTACATTTCAATAAGATTCGTTGTTAACTGAAAGCTTGGTTCAGAGCAAGGTAACACCTACGATAAGTTTGGCTTGTGCATTTGATAACAGTGTTTTATAGGCCATTTTCATAGTCTTCCTTTCCTAGTTGAGTCTCCTGCCCACATTTGTAGGAAAGGAAAACCCTATTAAAAAAGAAAACTGTAGAAGTGGCAGGGTGACTTGGAGGCTGGTGTATTCACTGATGCTGTTCCTAACTCTGACATTAACTAGATTTCAAGTTGAAATCTAGATTTCTGACGGTCAAACTTGTTTCACAAGATCATCAAAATTGTAACAAGATAAGAAAATTACTATGTAATATTGCCCAAACCCAGTAAAAAAATCTTGGTGGTAGAGCCTTTCTGTTGCAAGAGAATCACTGCAAGAAATTTAGTTTAAGTTTAGAAGTTCTGCAGTGGGGTGGGTTTTTTGTTTTAGTTATCTCTTCTCGAATGAGCATCTTTGAAGTGCATTTGTAATAAGTGTTTTCAAATGGAAAAAGTTTTGGTGCCCCAGTAATCTCCTACACCTTCTTAATTTAAACCTAATTCTTGCTACTTAATTCTACTTGGATCTGGTTACAAATTAGGCAATAGTAGGAACTATCTCTGGACATGGTCCTGCCTTGCAAATAATAATGTCTGGATGTAGCTTAGCACAACATCATCTAGATCAGGGGCTCTCAACCCGTTTTCTTTCAGCAGACTCCCCCAATAGGCAATAAATTCCATATCCCACCTCTGCCTTAGCTCTTTTTCTGCTTATAAAAGCCAGACCTGGGATCAGGGGTTAGCATGCAGGAAAATTGCCCACTGCCCCATGCCACAGGGGGCCCTGCAAAGCTAAGTTGCTCAGGCTTTGGCTTCAGCCTGCATGGTGAGGCTCTGGTTTTCTACCCTAGACAACAGCAGATCTAATGTCAGCCATGCTCCCCAAAACCTGCTTGTGGCCCCCAATGGGGCTCTGGAGACCTGGTTGAGAACCACTGTTCTAGGTAACTTGCCCCAGAAAAAGGTTGGTGGAAATCCTGCAGAATTCCAACTATTTCTAATTACCTCAAGCCAATTTTTTTCACATGGGTCACTGGGCACAAGCTGTCAACATCCTAATAGACAAGAGCCATGTGTCATTGAAATGCTCATAACTACTTAAAGTTCACTAAAGCCTCATTCCTAATATTCTTCCATCTGTTAGTGATATGACAGTTTCTCTCATTCGTAACTGAAGATAGTACCAGTCAGGTAAAGTTGTTGTTCTTAAGCTTGCATTGAATATGCTTCACCTGCATGTGGCTGAAATGGAGAGAAACTGCTATTTGGGGAAAACGAGTACGTAGAAAACTTTGAGTATCTTTTCTTTCTTTAAAAAAAGAATACTAATGTACAAAACCACCACAGACTGTTTTCTGAATCACTAGTGCTGCGTGTGCTCGTCTTGACTATAGGCTGCATTGACAGGCAGGGATTGATCTAGCGGGGCTTGATTTATTATATCTAGTACAGATGCAATAAATCAACTGCTGGGTACTCTCCCATCTGACAACAGTATTCCAGCAAAATAAGACGAGTAAGTGGAGCTGATGGGAGAACGTCAGTTCTTGACTTACCTAAATATGTCGACTTTAGCTACTTCATTCGCATAGCTGAAGTTGTGTAATGGCCTGGGGGAGTGTAGACATGGCCTTTTCTGCAGTTGTAATACAGTGCCGCCATCCAAACCCAGCTTCAACTGGTGGATTATAAGTCACTTTTGCCCCTGGTGGGTTTGCATTGAAACAATCATTTGACTTTTCTGCAAATAGCTGTTTTTCCTCATTCCAGACCAGAAAACTTCTGGTACTAATGTTTTGTCACTTGAGTTCTTACTGGTTACTCACTAACAATGTAAAGCATGTCAGAAGAGTGTTACTCCAACTTGCCTGATTGTGTGTTACTATTCTTAATGTCTTACTGTTAAGACAATGCTGCCTTGAGTAGGAGTTGACACATTTCTCAGTGATGCTTAAATATGACAATTGGATAGAATTTGGCTCTGGAACAAGCAAGGTTCTTCACTGTAAATTTCTGAACATTATGTCTTCAGCATCACTTCTCCAAGCCTTCCCATTAGCAGCTGCACTGTGACATCTCTAAATGCCCATAAGCATTGTGTTGGAAGCTTTGTCCTAGGGATGTAAAATTTGGTTAACTGGTTTAACGGGGGAGGAGGGCAGGGCTGGAGCATGGTAAAGAGTGGGAGAACTGCAACCAATTCACCCAGTAAAGTTACTTTAATTGGTAATGCATGCTACTTACACACTAGCAATTCACTTTTACTGCATACAGTACTTAGATCCACCCCTTCATTCTAACACTTGCTGGTTTGAAGATCTTCTCTATTCTGTAGGAAAAGCACATCACTTTTATAACTTACTAAGTATGGTACCCTCTAATGCAGGGCTGGGCAAAATATGGCCTGGGGGCTGGATCTCTCCCCCCCCAAGCCACCAGATACATCCTGCAGACCCGCCCGCCGGGACCCTCAGGAACGCAGCTCCCTTGGTTTAAAACACAGTTCCTGTGGCTCTCTACTCTGCAGGGAGGGGGAGGCTTCATGCAATCTTCCTGCCCCAGCCCAACCCTCAGATCCTACTGGCCAAAAATAATCGGCCAATAAGAACTGACCTCAGCCAATCTCTCAGCTCCGATTGGCTGGAAACAGCCAACCAATCGGAGCTAAGAGATTGGCCTGAGTGACTGGGGTAGCGCAACCCTCTTCCCTCCACCCGGATTTCAGAGTCCCATGCATGCATATTTTCAAGCATGCTGGGGCTGAGACCAGCTTGCCTTGGGGATGCTGAAGCCTGCTGGTCAGGAGACACTTAGGTTAACTTTTCCCATGCTGGGCCTGCCTCTGGAACCCTAGACCCTCCTGCACCCCAACTCTCTCCCCTAGATCACATCCAAATCCTCTGCACCCCCTGCCCCAGTGACAACTCCCTCCCTTGCCTTGTACCCCCTCTTACACCACTCCCCAAAGCCAGAACCCTCCCCTGCAGCCATACTCCCTCCCTGATCCTACACCCCAATCTCCTGACCTAGGTCACAACCCCCTCTTCCATCCAAACACACTCTCAGACCCCACACTGTCTCCTACACCCCAGTCCCTTACTCTATGCATCCTTCTGCACCCAACCTAAACCCTGCACCCCCGCCACAGAAAAGTACACCCCTTGACCACTTACCAAAACTCTTAAGTGCTGCGCCTCCCCCAACCAAAAATTAGTGCCCACCCCTGGTCTAATGGTATCTCTACGTCTGCTTTCTGGTTGCCACTAGGTCATGAGCTGGAGTCTGACAGTTTTCCTCCTAATAGGCCTTGTGCAGGTAAACTTAAATAGACAATGGCTATTGGGGGAGGACGGGCGGGTTAAAATGTTTTTCCTCGCCCTTCACAAAACTGCTGATGTAAAAGTTACATTAGATGTAGACAGTCTCTTGTTCATATTTAAGCAAAATTAAACTACCCCCTACTAATGTTATTATCTAATGTATCATGTTGTTTAATCTGTTTGATGGCACACATGATGGCAGTATAAAAAATTTCTTCAATCGGGTTTTATGGCCTTCATAAAATCTCCTCCGTATACCAGGCATGCAGTTTGCTGACTTCTGCCTTGTTCTCTTCTGCCAACATTCCAACAGCTTGTGAATACTGGATGACCGGTTACTTAACCTTGCCCATTACTCTGTTGTATTCATTGCATTCCTTTATTCTTCACAGAGAACACGCGATATCAAATTATCAGCATCTAATGGCGCAAAACTTGCGATCTGTGCATCGGTCTCGGAAACTCTCCCAACCCTCTTTCAGGCGGCATGTGAAAAGGCTCCAGCGTGCAGTTGGCACTTGGACTGAGATGGCCTTAGCTAGTATTAACAATGTGTGAGCAAATGAAGGATTAACCATATATGGGAATTCTAGGGGGCGTATTTTGTTTGTTTGGATGTAAGTGATTGTGCTTTGCATAAGCTGTTAAACCATTTTTAGAATACTACCTTTCACTTTAGTTCAGGTCTCTTCCTTCTATAGATTTCTCCTTCCAAGGGTGCAGGAATTGTATTAAAAAGTATATCACATGACAACCCCCAGCAATGGTAAAATAAATTGAACTCCCTTAACTAACATTTTCAAATGAGACCAGCATTGTCTAGTGTATTCATTTTTTGGAGTGGGGCCAAATCGTGCTGAATGATTTTAAGGAAAGACTTTCCTGAATGTGCCTATATAGATAAGCTTTGGGTTATTGAAGTCACAGGGTTTAACTAAAAAGTCTCACGGGGTAGCCATGCTAGTCTGTAACTTTAAAAACAGCAAGGAGTCCTGTGGCACCTGAGGTCTGGTCTACACTAAACGGGAGGGTTGACTTAATTAACGTAGCTGGAATTGCATATCTTATGTAGCTGGAGTCTATGTATCTTAAATCACCGTTCATACAGTGCGGGGGGTTGCTCCTGTCAGCTTCCCTTACTGCTTGTGAGGAGCAGGAATACCAGTGCCTACAGGTGCACCCTCAGTTTGAATTAGAGGGTCTCCACAGATCCACTAAATCGAACCCTGGACGATTGACTCTGGCAGCGTCGATCTTTTGCATAGTGTAGTCATGGCCTTAGACACTAACAAAAATATATCTCAAATCATGAGCTTTGGGGAGTAAAACCCACATCATCAGTTGAGCTGGAGTGACAGAGTTGGCAACAGGGTTGGTTGCCTGGATAGAATCCTAATCTGAAGTGTGTTGGGTGGGCAGGCCTCTGCTGCGAAGTATTTGCTTCAGGTTGAGGTGGATGTCTGTGGGTGAGGATTGGCTTGTTGCCCGAGGCCTGTTTCTACTCCAACTCAGCTGATGAAGTGGGTTTTACCCATGAAAGCTCATGATTTGAGATATATTTTTGTTAGTCTCTAAAAACCCTGGTTTACACTAGGCTTCTAGCTTGAAATAACCCCCCCTTCAGTCGAATTTCTAAGCAGAGCATCCACACTGCTAAGCCCATTATTTCAAAATAAGGGGCCACTTATTTCAAAATCCTGTACTCCTCCTTTTCAAAATAGCAGTAGTGTGGACGTTCCAGTGCTGCTAATGTCAAAGTAACTACTCCCCAGAGTAATTCAGGCTAATTACTCCCCAGTGCTTCCTCAGGCTCTAAGTCAAGGTAGTGCATTCACATTAACCAAGCCTGCCTTGGAGTAATTTTGAGGCTTCCCCATTGTGGGGACATGCTATTGATTTTGTAAAATTGGGAGTCAAGTTGAATTTGGTTATTTCAAAATAGTTTCCTAATGTAGATATAGCCTAAGGTGCCACAGACTACTCGGGGGTTGACTAATATCTAGTCCATCTTAACCTGCTAACAGCCGGGGCTTCATTTCTCTTTCATGCTACTGCTCCAAGACCTTTCAACAGCTGAGGAAAATATTGCTCTTGGAACCTGTACACACAACTGAAGACACTAACAGTCAATGTACTGAAGTTGGAATTGATGCTTGTTGCTTAACATTGTTCTTTGTGTAATGGCACTAGTATTAGTGTTTCTAATAGCTTTTGAGGCAACAGTTTTATACCAAATGTCAGACTCTGTAATACAGGCAATTTTAGTTCAATGAAGTATGGAAAACAGGACTCCTTCAGACTTCTATCATTCATCACCAAGGCCAAGCCAAAGCAATGTTGGGCAATAGGCAACCCATGGGCCAGATCCAGTGTGCTAGAATTAGCTCCTTGCAGGACGCTGCTGCTTTATTTATCTGTGCCTCCCCAGGTACGGGTGTTTGCAGCTCCTGTTGGCTGCAGATCACTGTTCCTGGCCAATGGGACACCACTTCCCACAGCTCCTGGCCCTCACTGTTTCCCACAGCTCCCATTGGCCACAGATTGCTGTTCCCGACCAATGGGAGCTACGATCACCCATACCTGCAGAGGCGTAGGTAAATATAGTGAACTGCCACCACCGTATTGCCCATCCCTGCTCTAAAGAGAACAGGTAAACAAAAGGGTGTTTGCCTTTTAAAGAAATCTGAGCTTTAAATCTACAAAACACTGACATATAAAATGTTTAAACTTAAACCTGTTTGTGGCCGCTTAATGGTAAACTCAGATTACTACAATATTGCCCGGTTTCATTTTCACTAAAATACTCTAGAGTTCTCTAAATCTTGTGCACAATTACTTAGAAATGTCTGAATGCTGTTCCTGTCTACATGTATAGCAAGATTAACTTTTTATCTTTTGCCTGCTGACAAGCCAGACTGTTTAAAAGATTAAACAAACTTAACAATGGGCTGGAACCCCTTCCAGTTTGAATTTAAAAAGTAGAGATGGCTTATTCTTTTAAAGACTCTCAGCCAGTGGAGAGCTTTTTATTGGAAGTTTTACTTGTATGAGCTGATCCTTCATAAAAAGAAATCAATAACAATTCTGGTTTGTTTTTATTTTCAGATTCTCAGCTACTACTTTTTCTTAAAAAAAAAAAAAAAAAAAAAAACCCTCAATTCCCATTCACTGCTTAAGTGGTCCAATTGTTTATTCCTGTCACTTCCTACTCAGTGCACACAAAGCATTTGTAGATTGCTTCAAATACCAGACTTGGCCCTTATTAGTTTTGACCAGTTAAAATCAAGGGGACTGTCTGGATGTGTAGTTAAAGGACAGGATTTGACTCTGTATTCCAAAATGTGGGTTCTTCACCCATCACACTAGGGAAAAATAGGAATCAACAAATGAAATTAATAGGCATGTTTAAGACAAAGTATTTCTTCACACAACACATTGTCAGCTTGTGGAACTCCTTGCCAGAGGATGCTGTGAAGGCCAGGATTTTAACAGGGTTCAACTAGGAGCTAGATAAATTCATGTAGAATAGATTCCTCAATGGCTATTAGCCTCTAATTGTCGGGGCTGGTGATAGGCCACTTGATGGCAACCTGTTCAGGATATTATGCTAGATAGCCCTTTGATTTGACTCAGTCTGGCCTTTGTTATGTTCATCTCCTTTTTCTTGAAGGCAACCAAGCAACGTGGGCTAACAGATGAGGCTCCATTTCCCTATTTTGACTATTGCAAGGTAGATACCAAATGGCACCATCACTTTTGACAGCTGTATGTCTTTGGTATTGTACCCATTTTCAGCAGGTGAATAATGCTTGGGAGCTTTACCTTGGTTTGCGAAAGAAATACCCACAACACTGTCCATGTAAAGGCAGAGAAGGTATTTATTTGACTAGCTTTTTATAAGACTCTTAAAAACCAGCTCACATCAAAATCTAGACCAGTTGTAAAAATCTTACTCCTTAGTTCATAGTTTAAGAAATTCATTATTGTACATGTTTTAAATTTTTACAAGGCAGCCATAAGAAATATAAACATTTGTCACCATAGATAGAACCTTTCCACTGACACACTGATTAAAAGTATACACTTAGGAAAACCGTAGGCTCAAAGACAATGTACAATTTCAAGTCTCCTCACAGGGATTCAGTTATAAGTAGACATTTTGTCTTCCCATGTAAATAGAAAAATAAGAAAGGGTTGGGGTTCTGCCACACAACTGCCATTTCTGACCCTTCTAGACAGAAGTATCGTCCAATACTTGCCATTTTTCCTAATTCTTCTTAATCTCTACAGCTTTAGCTTGTTGGTGTTCCGCTCTACACAGAAACCTGCCTGTGTTCAGCCTGCCTCCCCTTACCCTGCAAAGCACTGGATTGATGGTAAATCTGCTCTGAGACTTTAACTCAAATTTTTCCACCTCTTCCCAGAAGCAGTTTTATACTGTCCAGTTGAAAATCACAGGCAGATAGAGCCCCCACCCCCTTTTTCATGGATCTGAGACAGAAGGAGGGACTGTCAGCTCTGTATCATGCAGCGCTACACAGCCTGGGACATAAGTAAGTTTGTCATATTCAGCTCAGTCTGTATCATGCCTATGCTCCAAGGGATCAATCTCCTGTGTAGGATTACCATATCTGAACTTTCAAAAAAGAGGACACTCCTATATGTAGATATCAACTCATGATGTATTAATGTTGTTCGTGTTATATTTTATTTATACATATAAATGCTCAGGGGTGTCTTTTTTTTTTTTCTTTTGAAAGTTCAGATATGGTAACCCTACTCCTGTAGAGCAGCTTTGCTTTCTGGGCAAGTAGGGTCAGACATATCAGAAAGCAGTTCAGAAACTCACAACTTTGTATTAAGGAGACTCAAGCCTGTATCAGTTCCAGGCACGGTGAAAAGGGGCCACACTTCTAATTTCTCCACTCCCCCAGAGGAAATAGCCAGATGGAAATTCTACGACTCCACAGTCAGTTTTCAGTCCCTGAAATCAGAAAAAGTTGGCAGATAAGCTGATCCTACATAATATAAGCACATGAGCACAAAGGTGGTTTTATCGTAACAAAATAATTTATTCTCTTCGGATTTGGATAGAGGAAAACCTGGGGGTTTTTTTTAGTGTTGTACTCCAATAGAGTGTTGGTTTTTTACCATTTTACTTTCAGACTTTTAAAAATTATTTTTGTGCTCAGATCTTTTTTTTTAAAGAAAAGATTCTAAACATTGGCCACATGTAAGCAGGCTGTTTCAGAAACAAAGGGAGTATAAATTTCTCACACTTTTCCTACTTGAGGCCCTATTAATAAGAGAAGAGTGCTCTGGGCTCTTTGCATACAATCTGCTTTTAAAAGCATGTGACTTGACTTGTTTCAATAGGCCTGTGGGCATTTGCACTGTGCAGAAAACTTTTGCAAAGTGGAAGCAGGACATCCTGTTTGTTAGTTACACTTCCATTTTAATGGGTCTATCTTGGCTCATAGTGCTTAATGAAATCTAACTTTTTGACAAATAAAGCTTTCTTAGCGGATGGCTTGCTCTGTCTCCTCCTCACTCCTGAAATACGCCTTAGCTACTTTGAAAATAGTAGCAAATAAGAGGAGGCAGCCCTATATTTTCACTAATACCATCTTCTAGAGTCTGAATGCTCTCTACTGTGTGTTTAAAAAAAAAAAAAAAGAAAAGGGCTGCTAGGTGTATTGACTAGAACGTGATTAATGTTTTGCTTCCCATCGAACAATATCAAAATGGCAGCTGACTGTCCGGAACCCCAATAAGCGAGGAGGGACAATGGATGTTGTGTCGTTCTCACATCTAACAAAATAGTATGCTGGCTAGATATAAAACATGCCACAGGATAAACAAGAATACTTTGGTCAAGCAAGAAGATTTTGTTCCAACAGCACTAGTGTAGGCAAATGTGTACTTGAACATTTCTTAGCGACATACTCATCAAATTTGGATTACCATTGCGATGCATGTCTGTGGAATATTCTGCAGTCTTTACAATGCTACTTTTTTCAAACTTACCTAACAGGACAACAAACAGCAATTGTAAAAAAGGCATATTAATTACAAATTTGCTGTGAAAGCTTTACCAAAACTTCACATTGGGTGCTTATTAAATCAGTAAATTTACACACACGCTTACACAACAAACACTACAGCTACAAAGGTGTCTTTTCATAATAGCTCAGATAACAGTCCACCACTGCTAGTTAATCACACTCTTTTTTTACAATAATAAACTGGGTCCATAAACATGGCAGAGAAATAAGTGTTCCTAGTTGTAGCCTGCCTTACTTTTTCATTAAATTTTGCCTGCTATGACTCTGTTACAGTATATTTCCAATTATTCCCTTGGGCTACCTGGGCAGAAGACTGTGCTTTTCCATATCAAGCAGTCAGGAGGCACTAAGGTTCAGAAATTATTTATGTGCCCAACCTGGGTTCTGTGAGCACTTGCAACTTCCTTTTGATGTCTTAATTCACAACCATGCTAGTTTTGAGTGTGTAAGGACATCTGGTAGTAACTTGATACAAACAGAAAATGATACTCAATCTGATAATGAATTAGCTTTTGAAGACACACTGCTAATCCCCTTAGTGAAAGTTTAAGAAAAACTGAATGAAGACGTAAATTGATTTTGAAATTGAACTTTACTCAAAGGGCTCTGAATTAGGAAAGTCTGCACCTATGAATGTAAACAACCTAGCAAGAAGCAAACATTTTAGGAGATGACAGGGTTTGACAATTTAACATGATTGGGCCTAAATCAGCTTCTAAAAAAGAGCTACCTGTAGTTAGTATAAATTAGGTGTGAGTTTTAATATGCTCTAATCTACAGCTAGGTTCCAATTACATAAAACATTGTCACTCAGCCCCACTGACATGATGACTCTATTTTAGTGACTAATACATTTAGAGCAACAAAACAAAAACCCAAATGCTTTCATCATCTGAAATACCCAGGTTCCAGTGGGTATGAAACATTAACTGCTAACATAACTATGTTGGGAGAGTATTTACAAGCGTGCTTAATTGGAGGACCAGTGAGTAGAAGAGAAAAACATTCAATCCCTGAGCAATAAGTAAGATTGGAATAATACTAAGGCCATATGAGTTCCAGTATCTCATGAAACCAAGTAGGGGTATGTCTACACTACCCCGCTAGTTCAAACTAGCGGGGTAATGTAGGCATACCGCACTTGCAAATGAAGCCCGGGATTTGAATTTCCCGGGCTTCATTTGCATAAGCGGGGAGCCGCCATTTTTAAAACCCCGCTGGTTCGAACCCCGTGCAGCGCGGCTACACGGGGCACGAACTAGGTAGTTCGAACTAGGCTTCCTAGTTCGAACTACCGTTACTCCTCATTTCACGAGGAGTAACGGTAGTTCGAACTAGGAAGCCTAGTTCGAACTGCCTAGTTCGTGCCCCGTGTAGCCGCGCTGCACGGGGTTCGAACCAGCGGGGTTTTAAAAATGGCGGCTCCCCGCTTATGCAAATGAAGCCCGGGAAATTCAAATCCCGGGCTTCATTTGCAAGTGCGGTATGCATACATTACCCCGCTAGTTTGAACTAGCGGGGTAGTGTAGACATATACCCTAGGAGAGTTGTTTAGTCTCAGTTGAATGCTAATACTGGCTGTAGTAACAGTTAAAATACTGACATTCTATTCATGTACACAGACTAGCACTTATTTCACTGCTTAAATAATTATATTGTTATGAGAAGCCAGCACAAAGGCTGCATGTCAAGAGACCCAGGTATTAATGAAAAATTCCAGTTAAAAACCAAAGAGCTTTCAGGCTCAGTTCTGTTAATGATGGACACGTGATTTCAGCTAGCTCTTATGCTGGAAAGAAAAAAAGAAAGAAATATAAGAGGAGAATTGAATAAATATATAGGAAAGGAATATATATATATAAGAGGAGCATTAGATAAATATTAGGACAGTTGGTTTTGGAGCCTTGTGGCTGGTAGAGGTAGACATTAGCTAAAGCAACAATAGCTTTGAATTGTACGCCAGGCACAATAATTACCAGCAGTGTACATGCTGTAACATAGCGCTGCTTTAAAAATGTAATTTCAAGCTAAACAATCAAGGTCATCGAGAGCTGCCCATCAGATTATAGGGAGGGCCAGAGACAACTCTGAAAAGTGTATGCTCCCTGGCCCTTTAAATGTGGAGCAAGCTGAAAAATATTGTTTCCCAGCGGTTCTGCAGTGAAGGGAGCCTAAAATAATTGGCCAGTCACCACAGCCCCCAAGCAAATCAAACTGCTCCAGGGACGATAAAGCAGTGAATCTGCTGAATATATAAAACCATTAGTGGTCAGATGTAAATCAAGGTAACAAGCTTGTGACTGTATGTTCTGAGGGCATTATTGTGTTGGTACCTATTAGTCAGAAGAGATGCATCAATAGGGACCGAGTGTGGAATAAGTACCAACCACTCATCTTTATTACTTGCTTTTCCTTTCCCCTAGAGCAGCAGCAGAAAGCCGAATTCATCACTGGGCTAAGCAGCCATGGCTCCTAAAGTCTGTGGAGCCATGCATGCTTTTCATACGAGTAGTTAGTGTGGCACAGAGAGCTAGTTTCTGTCCTGCTTTACAGGCTGTAGTTGCAGAGCGTGGAAGAGGAGGACACACAGTAGACTATCTGATAAGAATAGCACACAGGGCAAGGACAGAACGCTTAATAACCATTTAAAGTGCAGTGTGTTAGAGGACTTGTGACATTCTTCAGGAAAAAAAGTTATTTGAAATCCTAACAACTATTTTGTTCTTGGGGCTCTTACAATTAGCTTTTATAGCCACGTGACCTGGCACCACAGAGCAAAGGACATAAATAGAACAGTTACCTTTTTAAAGTGCCTATTCCTAACCAATATGAGCTTACAAAACACTGTGTCTTAATTTCAACCTCAAAACTCCAGTTTAATAGAAGAGAAAGTATTTCACACTAAAATTAGTATCTGATCTTTTAGGAAATGTGAAGCTACATTTTTTTCATGTGGACTGATTACAAGTGTAATACGAAAAGCGCAAGTAACTTTGGCATTCCTCCCACAGAATAAGATACAGAAATATATCTACGATACTCCACCAGGAGAGCTAATTTGCTGCTTTCTTGTAGCTCTCTGGAAATGTGGGGTCTACAACGAATACAGCATTAAGATTTGCCTCGTAGTATTTCCCCATAGCATTCTTTGTACTTGCTATATCTCAGTAACCAACAGGCATAGTCAAACCTGCTTTCAAAATGAAAAGTCTTGAAAAATGGGTAACTCATTAAACCTCTCCTAGGCTCACAAACCAGTTTTTAATCTTTAAGGACGTGGTTTCCTTGCGCACTTACAACTTTGATGCAGACTGGAAAACATGCTTACGTTAGGGCCCAATCCTGAAAAGTTTTAGTAGTTCCTCTCAGTTCAGTGGGAATTATCACTGCGTAAGAATTTGCAGGATCTGGTTCTCTGCTTCTATCCTAAAATGACTACAGTAGTTACCTCTTAAATACGAACATTTAGGATGATTCCTCCAGTAGACCTTTTTAACTGAGCTGAAAAAATCTAAATAGCATTTTTGATAATCAGAAAATAAGCTTTTAACTGGCACCTACAATTTCAGAGCATTTCATTTCTATGAAGCTTAAATGTGAGTATTTTAAATACAGTAAGATTGTTTTCACAGAAACTGCACCTGCACTTTCATAGCATATAGGTTTTTTAAAAACAGCTGTGATAAGGGAAAAATTACCAATATAAAATCTTATGATTTTATCAGTCATTTTCATCCATTGTAAAACTCTGGAGAAGTTATCAAAGAGAGGTTTCTTTAGCTTACCAATGTAGGATCCATGTCTTACATAGAATAGACCAAACCCCTCTTGTTGCTTGAAGCAATTGAAATATTTGTAGTGTCACCAAATGCCACAAAAAGCATGGGATCTTTGTATATAGCAACACTATCTGTGCTTCAGACTTAAAAAAAAACAAACCATGAAGCATTTATGATTTGGTTCACAAGTAGATTTCTCCAGTGGGTATTTTAAGTCTCACTGCCTCACTTACAAGCTATTGATTAGAACTTGAATGGGTACACATTCATCAAAACCATAAGCCAAAGGAAATTTTCTTGGGCTTAAGGCATCCAAAGAGTTTGTCTTTCACAGTCCATGCCACCTGCACTTCCCTGCTTTGTATAACACTTTCTCAGGAATACTGCAACAACTGTTACAGCCATTAGTGTTTTAAAATATAAGCCTTCCCTTTAACTCATTTTACCCACTTATGGCATTTTTAAATGTACTCCTAATTAGCTGACGTCGCCCCCTTAAGCATCTTCCATTGAGTAAAATCAACCAGTTACTGTTTTTCTCTTATTGCACATTTTATACTGTCTTGTAAAAAAATTCTGAGACATATTTTGCAATTTTGATGTTAAGCACTTGCGATAGTTTTAGATCTGGATTTTAAGTTTCATAACAGGTATGTTAAGAGGAACAAAGGTCCCTACTTGGATAAGAAGCAGATTCCAGAGCAAGGAAACCTCTGGTTATGTGTTCTCCCCCCTACCTCTTATGTTGAAGCTGCCTGATACACTTTTCAAGGCATGCCTACAGGTTGATTGGCTGGCACCCAAGACTTACACCTCATATGCTTCCTAAGGTACAGACTCAAACTTATGGACCCCACCTCGAACCCAGCTGATAGGGGGCAGATGCCTGTCATGATCTTTGTCTGATTCAGGCTGGCTCTGAGCACGCTCTGGTTTGGGGTTCGATGACGGCGGGTCAGGCTGTTGCACAGACATAGTCCTACGCAGGTGAGTCCTTTTCCGCAGAAACTCCGGCTGGGAATGCAGCCCAAAGCTTCCTTTCCTCAAGATCATCCGGGAGTTGTTCTTCTTGGGCCTTGAATGGAGACTGAACTCCAGCGCAGCTAAGTGCGCCGCATAACCTTCACTGAGGAACTGGGGGGGGAGAGAGGGGGAGAGAAATACTGGGCATTACTAACCATTCATGATCCGTGTGAGTGGGCCTCACATCACTGAGCAAACGGCCTGGTTAGAATGGTCCGAGAGAGCCCCAGTCAGCACTGCTCTTGGGTGCTGCTGAAGCACTGCTCTCATGTCAGCTAATGTCTAGACTGGCATGATTTTCCGGAAATGCTTTTAACGGAAAAGTTTTCCGTTAAAAGCATTTTTGGAAAAGAGCGTCTAGATTGGCAGGACACTTTTGCGCAAAAGCACTTTTTGTGGAAAAGCGTCTGTGCCAATCTAGATGCGCTTTTCTGCAAAAAAGCCCCGATCGCCATTTTCGTGATCGGGGCTTTTTTGCGGAAAACAAGTCTGGGCTGTCTACACTGGCCCTTTTGTGCAAAAGTTTTGCGCAGAAGGACTTTTGCCCGAACGGGAGCAGCATAGTATTTCCGCAAAAACACTGACAATCTTACATGAGATCGTCAGTGTTCTTGCGGAAATTCAAGCGGCCAGTGTAGACAGCTGGCAAGTTTTTCCGGAAAAGCAGGTGATTTTCCGGAAAAACTGGCCAGTCTAGACACAGCCAAAATATATGGACTAGGTACAGCAAGGGGTTCCTTCGCAGCAGCTGCCTTTCTGGAGTGATGCTTCCCACTTCACTGTAACTAGTTAGGTCAAAGGCATGAGAGGCCATACTCCCTGAGATGGAGGGTACAAAATGGCCTTTCTAGCACTCGCACTTATCTCCTCATGCTTGGCTGCAGTACTGTAACGAGAATGTGAGCGGGTCCCGCTCGGGGGGGAGGGGGGGGGTGACAGGAGTTGAGCAGCAGAGTTGTATGACAATCAATTAGTGGAAAATAACAGCCCGTGTAGTGAAAATACACTCCTGCTTTAAAAAAAAAAAAGAACACGAATGACTAATTTTAGACCGTTATACCTGGAAAATGCTAATAGTTAGGATGTTATAACTATGTCTTTTAGGCTATGGCTACACTGCTGGTTTTTTGTGGAAGAGGATATGCAAATTGCTCTCATTTGCATATCTACATCCGTTTCTTTTGGCAGAAGAGGTTTTGCTGCTTAATAGCCCTGTGCAGACGGGGCCAAATGTCGGGAAAAAACCCCTTTTTCGCAAGATCCTGTAAACCTCCATTTTTGAGGAATAAGGGATCTTGCGAAAAAGGGTTTTTTTTCCCGACAAATGGCCCCGTCTACACGGGGCTTTTTAGTGACAAAAACCTCTTCCACAAAAAGAATCGGAAGAAGATATGCAAATGAGAGCGCCATTTGCATATCTTCTTCCTCAAAAAAAAAAAAAAAAAAAAAAAAGGTAGTGTAGCCGTAGCTTTAATTTGGTATTTTCATTTGATCATTCAACCATATGTACAGGTGTTACACAGATATAGTCCTGCGCAGGTGAGTCCTTTTCTGCAGAAACTCTGGCTGGGAATGCAGCCGAAAGCTTCCTTTCCTCAAGATCATCCAGGAGTTGTTCTTCTTGGGCCTTGAATGGAGACTGAACTCCAGCGCGGCTAAGTGCGCCTCACTAAAAAATTTTTCATAACGTTTGCCCCATTCGCCTTCACTCCTGCATGAAAATGCCCCCTCTAGGACCTAAGCTGCTCTGGACATACACAACGGGTGAGGAGAATTCTTGTGCATGTCCCAAAAGACATTGACTTTAGCAAGAGTTACATACCTGACACTGAGCTTGGTATTTCTTTGTGGGACGTCCCACTATGTAGATCTGGGAAGGAGACAGCCCCAAAACATTGTACACGGAAATATCCTTCATTGAGCCATAGGCAGCGCAAATTTTGATGTAGCACTGAAAGAACCAAGGCAAATATGGTTTTAATTGCAGGTGCTCGAAAGGGCTGGTCTACGTATCTTACAGCAGGGATTTTCTTTGTGATAAAGTCTCAAGGGGGTAGCTGCATTAGTCTGTCTTTTTAAAAACAACGAGTAGTCCAGGGACACCTTAGGGCAGGGGTCGGCAACCTTTTCAAACCGAAGAGCCAACCTACATCAAAATTCAGAACAAGTGGTCAACAAAGAGCCGTATAAGAATGCCCATTTTCATGACTGAAAATATACAACTTAATATGATTGATGATTAACATGATGATTAATAATAGCATAAATGAAGCATTGTACTCACAGACTTTATTTAATGAGACTTCTGCTGTTGCATCTTTTCACGCATTTCAGTTTCATGCACACATTCAGGCTGTCTTCTGTCAATCTTATGACAGGGGGTTGGGAATGTGGGGGGTGCAGGAAAGTGGGTTGGAGTGTATGGGGGCTCAGGGCAGGGGGTTTGGGTGTATGATGGGCTCAGAGCACAGGACTGGGGTATTTGTGGGTGCCAGAGTATTATGGCAGGGGGCTGGAGATGTGGGGGGTGCAGGCATCTGGGTTGGGCTGTATGAGGGGCTCAGGGCAGGGGACTCAGGTATATGATGGGCTCAGGGTTGGTGTGTGTGAGGGGGTGCAGGAGTGGTATGACACTGTGGCCATATGGGGGCTGTGCCCCAATTGGGGGCTTGTTGGCCAGGCTTCATTTTTAAATAAAATAAAATATTATGTCCAACATAAAAGTTCTCAACATTGTCTTTATTTATGGCAGAAGTGGGGAACCTTTTTTGGGCCAGGGGGCACTGAGTTTGGTTGAAGGAGGCAGCTGTGATCTGAGGCACGGGATTGGGGTGCAGGAGTTTGGGCTGTGACCTAGGATAGGAGGGGGCAGTGACCTAGGGCAGAGGATTGGAGTGTGGGGGAGGAGGGAGAGGTTTGGGCTGTGACTTCAGGCAGGGGCTGGGGTGCAGGGGTTTGGCTTGTGAAGGGCAGGAGGGGATTGTAATCTGGGGCAGGAGATTGGGGTGCAGGGTCTCGGTAGGGGTACGGGCCCAGGAGGGGGGGCAGACGGTTTTGTTATGTGGGGTGGGAGCAGAGGGCTGGGGGGGAAGGCGAGGCAGGGGTGTCAGAGGCTCCAGAGACTCCAGAGCCACAGCCGAGTACATGTCTCAGGTGCCTGCCCTGCCCTGCACAGGCTGCAGAGCCATGTGCTCTGTGAATAAGAGCCAGCGGTGGTGAGGGGCGGAAAGTGATGCTTTGCACACTGCCTGTTCAAGAAACAAGCAGCTTCCATTGGCCAGAATTCGGCCAATGGGATTGCGCTGGGGGCGGGAGCAGCCATGAGGCACCACTTCCCCGTCCCCTCCCAGCTCGCTGTTTGTGAAAAACAAATGGCCCAGCAGCCACTTTTCTGAGTGGAGTGTGGGGGTGGGGCAAGCAGGGCAGTCTGCCTGGGGGCTCCCTGCTGTGTCTGTGGGCAGGATTGTTTTGCCCAGGCCTGCTGTAGCACCAGCGCGGGCTCCCTTCTATGGGGGGAGCAAGCAGGGACTGGACTCGAGCTTCAAAAGACCCATATCTAGCTCCCTAGTGAGCCACAGGTGGCCAGCCCCTGCCTTAGGGCATGTTTACCCCAGGGAGTTATTTTGAAATAATAAGGGAGTGTCCACACTACTGAGCCTGTTATTTCAAAATGATAACTCCTGCGTGTGAAGAGGAATAAGCTTATTTCGAAATAGTTATTTTGGGAGTTCCTGTTTTGAAATAACTTACCCTCAAAAGGCAGAGGAGCCTTCTTTGCATCTGTGAATGCTGGGAATGAAACCAAGACACAGCACAATGCCCAGTACTGGATAATTGTATTTTCCTCCCAAGGGGGAGAGACCCTCCCCTCTGACAATGCTAACAGAAATCTGACTTTCCAGCAACTGATCATTCCATTTCAAGATGTACACCGTAGCCTCTATTACCTCTTGCATTAGATTCCGGAGGAAAATCGTCTTTTGTCGTAGAGGGTCATGAACAAGACCATCCGAGAAGAAAATCATTCCTTGGGGAAAGTTGTGCTGAGATAACCATGAGACAACTCTCTGCTTTTGCATATCAGGACGGCCAGTGATATAGATGATCAGATATCCCAGATCCTGCCAGTGTCTGCCAGAAGCAAAAGCAGCAAGGGTGTGAGAAGGGAGAAGTCACTATCCTCTTTAATCTTAACATCTTTGAGGAACATGCAGACAATGTAAGAAAAGCCAGGCGTAATCGTTCAACAAGTAAAAGGCTTGCTGGGATGGGTGTCTGATTTTACTAGCTAACATCCTGTTGCATTCACGCAATAATTGAAATAACACTAAGTGAATAATAAGAATTGAAATAATAAGCCTTGAGAGAAATTGGGAAGAGCCATAAGCAGTCTGATCCCCAATATTTTATACAACGGTATTTGTATATTTCAAAATGTTTTTATCTTAAATGTTCTGCACACTGTGGATTCTGCCCCACTGTCCTAGAAATGGATGAGAATTTTGTCTTTGTCTCCAATAAGAGCAGAATCACACCCTAGGAAGCGGGGAGACTCATGACAGGGGCACTGAGTTTAAAATGACAGACGCCACCTCTTTTCCCAGCACAGTTTTAAAACTTATTCTCGCAGTGCTTTACATCCAGAAGGGACAGCATGATTCCAGATTAAAATTCAGTATAGCACTAAATCCTGCTATAATTTACCACCCTGTTTGATAATCAGAGTAATAAATGGAAAAATTATCCATTGACTCCGCTTTTAGACCATGTTTCCCAGAGGCAGCCTTTTAACTTTGATACAATTTATCATGCAAATCATGAAGTTAAACATCTAAGTGCTATATAATGTGGAAATTTCCATGCAGATCAGATATAACTGGATGTCTGAATGGTACAAAAATGCATCTGCAAAGAACTCTGGGCCTTAAAATCCATAAAAATTGTGAACGCTCCATAATTTCTTGCTTCCCGTTATAGCCCCTTTGTTAAAAAGGGATGAGGCAGGGACTCAAAAACCACAAATGTGTACATGTCCCTCACCTGACAACGTCAACCGCCCCAGCTCGGACTTTGGGGTCACTCCCCATGATAGAGACACTTGCTGCAAAGGACCCATCAATGCTGAACACCACACACTCCATTCCCCGGGGTAACACAGTCAGGTAACTCATTGCACTGCTTTGATCGCCCCTAGAGGAGAGAAACAAAGCAAAGGATCAAAACTGAAATGCAGAAATGAAAACCAGAAATGACGTCTGTCTGGAACAAGGCATTTAGGGCTCCACAAATCTAATGGGACTTAACAATTGTGTTTCCAGTTGGCTCCACAAAGTAAAGATGTTGGAACCCTTTACGAAGCTAATTTTCCAAGTGCACTGGGCTAAACCTGGGCGAGCTGTATACATCCAATTAAAACATTACAAGACAAAAAACAAAAAAACACCAACCCTGACAATCCAGTGACCTCCTGTAGGCTTTGTCCTTTTTTGCAACTTAGAAATAGAAATTAGGTTTTTTAAAGCAGACTAAAAATACTGGGCATTCCCAATTATATGGAGAAAAGCAATGCACACCAGTTTTCCCTGTAAACTGGGTGCTTGTGTGGCCATTCAGGAGAAATTCAAATGTTGCTGATTAGTGGAGTGCCCACACCTAGGTTTTTGTTTCTACTAGTGGTGCAATTTTACACATGCTTCAGTGCACATACAAATTTATTCCACACATAGATGAAAAATATTAGAGGGAATATTGGTGCATAATAAGATTTCATGCATGCCTCAGCGTACATAGAAATTGTATCGAGCACATGGATGAAAAAATCAGGGATGTTAAGTAGCGGTTAAGAAGCTAATTGAGTAGTCGATGGAATTTCCGGCTTGTGCTGGGTCCCCCACTGAACCTCTGCCTCCCCCCACGGAAATGGTGCTGGGGGGGACTGGCTTTTAAACTGGCTCCCCCCAGCATCATCTCCTGCTTCCCCCTTGCTGCCTCTGATACAATGGGGGGGAGAGCGAGTAGTCAAGTAATGACTTGACTAGTCGACTAGTCATTTATATCCCTAGAAAAAATGAGAGGGAACTTGGCTTACAATGCAAGTCTGCAAAAAATCAACCTTACAGTGCAACAGAAATGGACAGGAGTTGACCACCCCTCTGTCCCTGTTTATTGTGCGGATAATGCTGCTCCCCTCCCCCAAAGAGTTGAATAAATTCACAACAGAGGAGGGATTCAAACACTAGGTGCCTATGCCCCTGCATGGCTTTTCTCATGCAGAACTTTGGCAGCTGCAAGCTTCTACTCGCAGCATATTCTTTGATTGGGGTTCAGAGCTTAGCTCACCCTTCGCTTCTCCTGCCATTTGAATCATGTTGCTCTGCAGATCTGACCCAAGCTCTGCTCTCTTGGTAACAGTGGATATATAGCTGGTGTTACAGGCAACATCTTACAGGATGGATTTCTGCTTGGAAATGCTCCTGCATCACATGTCAGGCCCAGCCATGATAATTTAAGGGTAAGGAGGGGAAAAAACTACTTCCATTCTTGGATGAAGCATATTAAACCTGCAATCTAAGGCCCAGGGTGGCAGCTAGCTTGGCTCAAAACTGCAGACTTCCCTGAATGGACCTTAATTGATTTTTAAGAAGCCCTATCTTCTCAAATTGATTGCCTGCTCCTGTACAGTGGAATTATTACTGATTAGGAAAATATATGACATTGCAGAACTGATATTCCATTTGATTAGCTGCGAGGATGCCTTTTGTTCATTTTTTTTTCTTTTAGAGGAGATATTTAGTGGAATCTGCAAGTTATTTCCCAAGTGGGCATGAAGTTTAGTAGTGGAGGATTAAACTAAAACTTTATGTCAAAGCATTTTGCGGTTTTCTTGGTAGACATAAAAATGCGTGAGAAGCACAGCTGCCCCCATCCATGCACTTAGGCAGATTAATTTTTATTTCATACATTTTTCCCCTTTATGCTTGACTCAGCAGAGGGCTTTTCATGAAACTCTTGAGAGCGAGGAGAGAGTCAATTGATTTCACTTCACTGAATTGTTGCTTTAAGGCTGAGTTTTTTCAATTTAAAATAAGCATGGCACTGAGTACAGAATGAAAGTGATGCCTTCAGCTGGCCTGACATCAACAGATGAACTGAGCTACAGATGCAGAACAAGGCAATACGTTCGCTGCTCGTTTCCACAGGACAAACTGGTCGCTTCCAGTGTTCCCTGTAAGCTGGGCACTTGGGCGGCCACTCAGGAGAGATTCAAATGCCACCCAGCTGATTTAGCAGTGTGCCCCCAGCTGTTTTTTTGTTTGTACTGGTGGTGCACATTCACACATGCCTCAATGTGCATAAAAATTGTTCTGCACACGGATGGAAAAGATTGGACACTGGTCACCAAGGTCAGGATTGCCGATCATCCCTTCACCACCCCCCGTCCTCACCCACATGCAGGCTCTGTATTATCCAACTACACATTTAATAGAGCCTGCAAATGGACCAGAAAACTACAAGCTGTCAAACCTGATCCCCTGCATTTACAAGACTAAACAGTCATTTATGGATTCCCACTGGCTATTTTTAATTGTATTACTGATTTATCTATATATTGCAGCCAAGATCAGGGCCCCATTGGGCTGGGTGTTGTACAAAGACAGTAAGAGACACTCACTGCCTCAAAACACTTAAAATAAAAACAGGCAAAGCATGCACAAGATTGGGGAGGGAAGTACTGGGAAACTGGGGCACAAAAAGAGATGAAGTGACTTGCCCAAGGTTGCACAGGAAGTCTGTAGCAGAACTACACCCTCCCCATCCACAAAACCATTCTGTCTCCAGCGTCTTCATCAAATGCACAGTGATGGCTCACATGAGGTGAATGATATTTACAAAATCCAGAGGAGGCTTTGCTGCTAGTGCAGGCTTTGTGGTACAGGTTGGATCTCCCAGGTCTGGCACCCTCGGGACCTAAGCGGTTCTGAATCAGGGAGTTTTATGCAAAAACCCACAGGCTACGTCTACACTGGCACCCTTTTCCGGAAATGCTTAAAACGGAACAGTTTTCCATTATAAGTATTTCCGGAAAAAGCGCATCTACATTGGCAGGATGCTTTTCTGGAAAAGCACTTTTTCTGGAAAAGCGTCCGTGGCCAATGTAGACGTACTTTTCCGGAAAAAAGCCCCGATCGTAATTTTTGCGATTGGGGTTTTTTTGCGGAAAACACTATTGTGCTGTCCACACTAGCCCTTTTGCGGAACAATTTTTCTGGAAAAGGTCTTTTGCCCGAATGGGAGCAGCATAGTTTTTCCGGAAAAACACTGACAATTTTACAGTAGATCGTCATTGCTTTTCCAGAAAAGCAAGTGGCCCAGTGTAGACACAGCCACAGAGCATCCACACTACAAGCGCGTTCTTGCTCAAGAAAAAGTACAGTAGAGCATCAGGAGACAGGGCTTTTTGCGCAAGAGTTATTCCTCTTTCTGCGAGGAATAAGCCTTTTTGCGTAAGAGCTTTCTTTTTGCGCAAAAGCACATGGCAGCGTGGACATGCTCTTATGCAAAAAGTTCTTATGCAAGAGGCCTGCAGTGTAGACGTAGCTTGACTGTCTACACAGCAGCACCCATTTTCACAGCTGGAAGAGGCATGTGACTGAGCTCGGGATGCCCTCTCCCTCCAAACAAGGGCCACCATTTGCTCTTTTTCTACCTATTGAACCCATGAGGGTGGAATAAATGTCTCCAGAGCTATACCTTTGCTCATCATTGTGGACAAATAATACATGGCTTTGCTCCCTTTGATGATAAATGCAATTTTGGGGGGTCCTGCTGTTATGGCATAACTCTCTTCATACTATGGAATCTCGCACCTTCAAATCTGAAAGTATTACCTGACCACCATTCTGATGGGATACACGCCAACTCTAAGCCTCTTCTCTTTGGGTATGTTGTAGGATATCCTGCCACTGCTATTGGTGAGCTCCGTGTCGAAATACACCCACCTGCCTGAAGAAGGTTCAGTCATAATAAAAATATCAACCTGTAAAAGAAAACAATGCACATCAGACTCATAACAAATGCCACAGAGAAAGTTGCAAGAAACCCTACAGTAAACAGTTATGGGATACTCTACTCATAGGCCAGTTTCCTACTAACCCCTCCCTAGTTAGAGGGTGGTCTATATACTAAAGCATGAGGGTCTATTATTTACCACTTTTAAATTACTGAGTGCGTTAGATTCCATCTTGCACTGCACTTATGCATACGAGTGCCTCTGTTCATGTCACTAGGAGTTACTCTTACACGGAGGCTACTGTCTACATTGCATCCCTCTTGTGCAAAAGCCTATGCAAATGAAATGTAGATTAGCATATTGTCGTGCTTCATTTGCATAATTAATTAGGGGCTGTTTTTCCCCTAATTAGGCTTTTTCAGGAAGAACTGCTCTTGCACAAGAGGGGGGGGGGTTGCGCAAAAAGGAGCTGTGTAGATGGCTCCTTTTTGTGCAAAAGCCTCTTGTGCAAAAATGGCCCCTAATTCATTATGCAAATGAAGCACGGCAATATGATAATCTGCACTTCATTTGCATAGGCTTATGAAGGAATAGGCTTAGCACAAGGAAGGAATAGGGAAAACAGTTTGCTAACACTAAAGTTAAAAGAATAATTTCTCTACAGACAATCTTCAAAGGAGCAGTGCATTTATAAAGAACGCAGAGATGCATTTTCTTTAGTGAATTACAGCTTGAACTTTCTTTTATTCAGTGATTCAGTTCCTACCTCTTCTTTTATAAAGATGAGAAAAAAATGTCCGTGGTATTACAGTAAGAAGCAATTCCACAGAAAAAGCAAACATGCAAAATCTTTGGCTTGCATCACCCACTCTCAAAGAAGACTCCTCAGTTATATCCATTCCAGATCAAGGACTTTCAGATGGGAACATAAAATGTTACTGTCTGCTATTTCTATTGCAATGTGGTCAAGTCATGGTGCCTCGGTTTCCCCATATAAAATGGCAATAACAATGCTTGCCCTCCTTTGCAAAATGCTTTGAGATCCTTAAATGAAAGGCATCGTGTATAAGGGCTGAGGAGCATGTTTCCATTGTGAGAGCTGAGAGCCCGCAAACTGGAATATTAACTATGCTTGCAACAGTGAACAGTCCACAGCCCAAATGAATTCTTCTAGGGAGCCACACTTTCTTCTGACCCACTAAAGCCATGTGATTCTAAGGAGTCTCTCACTATTGCGTACCTTGCTTTTCCCATTGCTGGAATGCATCTTTTTCTGGGCAGGAACACAGAAGCAATCCAACACACACAATAATGCGGGGAAGGGAAACGTTGCCAAACATTCCCTTACCGGGAAAAAAAATCAAACACCGGGCCTAACCTCTGCTTGAGTAAATTGGCATCGATCCACCAGCATCAAAAGAGTCAGGCTGATTTGTACCACCTCAGAATCTGGCCCCGCTTTCACACAGAGCAGCTGAGGACTTTCTAAAGTTTTCATTTGAAAGTCCAACAAAGGGCATAAAATAGATACTAGGGTGGCATGAATTAAAAGCTTAGGCCTGGTTCAACAAAGCCCTTGAATTAGGGCCTTGGATATTAGCATGATGAGCATTCTAGATAGGATGACCATATTTCCCTCTGCCAAATACGGGACCCTGGTAAAATTGCTCTGAGTTGAACAGCAGTCAATCAGGGCTATTCAGCACAGATGTTCAAAATAAGTTGACCAAGCCTCCATTACATGACATTCTGCATTACTACCTGTCTCTATATCTTATGTAACCTCCTTTTTCCTCCCCGGGTTACTGGGGAGCAGGTCACACTCTCAGGTATGCCTGGGCGCCTGGAGTTTTAACCCAAAAGAGATCCTGAGCACCCCAGTGGTGATGGGGTTTAGTTGGGGAAAGCCCTATCCACCCCCTTGCTGCTGTCCCTTGCTGGCCGTGAATATAAAATGACGGTGCCTCCACCTGACTAGCCTTGTACACACACTCGTGTGCCTTGAGAGCCTCCAGGAATATACTCATTCCAACATAAATCTGGATCTAATTCCAGAACAACTACAAATCCTAGACATCTAATACAATACTTTAAAATAAACAATCTTTACTTAATTTAAATAAACAGGGATTAACAGATTAGCAAGGAATAGCATTAACAAAACACATAACAATAACTGAAGCTTATATAGCTAGACAACAGTGACCCCACCCCAGAGTGTGCACACCCCTAGACTCAGTCCCAGACGCTTGCGTTGGCGCCCTGATGTTGCAGCTGTAGTGAGGATTTGGTCCAGGCTAAACAGCAGCTCTGTCCCAGGCAGCACTTTTCCAACAAGGCTCAAAACTTGCTGTGCCTATAGGAAGCAGCCTGCTAACTCCCAGTTCCAACAGGCATCTAGTAGCTGCATCCAACAGCCGCTGCACTAGGTCAATGTCCTTGACAGCAGCCTGGCTCCCCCTTTGGTTCCAAACTCCAAGGCAGAGTCCCAGACTGCTAGGACTCTTTCTTCAAGCACATGGAGAGAGCCGTCCTCTCTCCCACAAGAATCCTTCTGTCCTGTTTTTTTCCCAAGGGCTCATGGGAATTGTAGTCTGGATTGTAGCACACAGGTTTGTCTCAGAATAAAACAGAGGCCGCTTTAGTAAGGGGACGACACTTAGTAATGTGCTTGTCTGTCTTTCTGCTCAGGAGTTTATTTCTTCATGAACTCCTAAACCCAGGGTGGGCAGTAAAATGGTGGCAGTTCTCCAGGGTTAGCCCCGGGGGAAATGCTGCCACGATAGTTACCTGCATCTCTACAAGTATGGGCAATCACAGCTCACATTGGCCAGGAATGGAGATGGAGGTAAATATGGTGGGGTAAGGGCCCCTCAAGGGCTAACCCTGGCAGACTGGATCTGCCCTGTGGGCTGGTATTTGCCCACCCCTGCCCTAAATGGTAACAGCCACCAGCCCTGCCAGACACCCGCTCCAGAGCTGGGACCCCCTTGGGACCAGCCCCAGGGCTGGACAAAGCAAGCCCATCTCCCAAGGAGAGTAGAGGCTGGGAGGGCTGTTGGGGGGCAGGCATGCTGGCCAATTGGGCGACGTCTGCTCTGCACATTTAGTTCGGAATAAGCAGTTTCGGAAGAAATACTCCGAAATAGCTGATTTCGAAATAGCACGTCTCCACATCAAAAGTGCTGAGCTATTTCGAAGTAGAGCGTCCACGCTACTGAGCGCTCACTCGCATTTAAGGCCACCCAGAACCACTTCAGGCAGGGCATCAGGGTGCAGTTACTTCCTGGAGCTGCTGCCTGAGGCTTGCTGAGGCTCATGCTTAAAGGGACTGCCCCCCACACTGCAGTGTCTCAGTCTTTGTGTCTTTGCCTACCTCCTCGAGGGACAGCAAAGCCTTTTCTTTTGCCTGCTGCAGTTGCCCTTGCGGACACCTCAGCTTGCGAGTCATGGAACTGGAGTTTGTTTCCTTGTACAGGCGGTGAGGGCCGTCAACACCATTTTGCTGCACAGGGTCGTCCACTTCCGTGACATGGGCTTTCCCAACTGCAGAGGGCTATTGACGGCACCCACATCCCCATCCGGGCCCCCGACCATCGGGCTTCTGTCTACATCAACCAGAAGGGGTTCTTCTCAAGGGTCCTGCAGACCATCACGGCCAGTTTACAGGCATGTACGTCGGGTGGTCGGGAAAGGCGCACGACGCCCACAACTCCAGCGTGGACGTGCCAATGTGCATGGTGGGGGACATAACACCAGTCCCACAGTGCCGGAAAACAGCGCCCTTGCCCCTACGGCTGTGGGGCCCGGCGCATGCACTAGCAGTGCTGGCCAGGCCGGGCAGCACACAAGCTGTGCGCCCCGGAGCGGGCCCGCGCACCCTGGGAGGAGAGGGGCCCGTGCCTAACGGGCGGGCCTGCGCATGCGCCCTGCGCCTGGCGCCGCACGCCCGGGCCCAGGGCGCCAAAAGGGCTTGGGCCAGCCCTCACCCCAGTAATATTCTCCCCTGGGCCTCCCCATTAGGGGCCTGTGCCTTGCCCCTCTCTGCCTTTCCCCCAACACCCTCCCTTTCCCACCTTCTCCCATTCTCACTTTCCTCCCTCCCCTGCAGAGATTAAAAAACAGACTTTTTGTGTGGGGGGGGTTAAACTCACTGTTGTTTTTTTTTGCAGTAGAAGTAACTGGGGAGGGACTGGGAAAGAACCTTGGAAGGGAGAGAAGGGAGGGGGAAGTGGGATGAGGAGAGGCTCAGGCCTGGGGTTGGGAGTGGCGCCTGGCTCTGAGGATCCCACTGCCATGGGTGCAGGGGCCTTGGCGGCCATGGGCAGAGGTTGAGGGAGAAGCAGGAGCAGAAGTAGGAGTTGGAGCAGGCGCAGGCGCAGGCAGCATGCTGGAGACCAGGGATTGCACGGCCATGCACGTGTTGCGGCCCTGATGCAGCATCTCCCACCAGGTGTCGCTGCTGCTGGATGTCTTCCTGCAGTCTGTGGTCCAGGGTCTGCTCCAGGGATCGGAGTGCCACAAGGTGCTTCCTCTGGAATTCATCCATGGGTCTCCGGCGCCTGCGGGTCCCTTGGTTTGGGAGACTGCCCTAGGCGGTGTCAACTGTTCCCCTCTTGCAGCTGGTCCAGCTGTGGAGAATAAAGAGACAGTCAGTCATCCCTGGCGATGCTGCACCTGAAGCCTTGCCCTCATCTGTGGATTAGGAGCGAGAGTTCTCAGCTCAGACGAAGGCAATGTACTTGGAACAACGCCATGTGCACTCTAGCAAGTGGGCCATTGCCTGCAAGGGCACAGATATCTCCGGGTGGGAGGGAGGGAAGCATCACTACCACCCCCACCCTCCATCCTGGGGACAAGCAGGCATGGGAAGGTGCAGGCCAGACTGGGATCCTACGGGCGGGAGGGGGGCCATGAGGTGCCATGTGCCCATCGGGTCTGGCAGGGAGAGGATTTGTATCCCTGCCTGCTTGGAAAGAGCGGGACAGTGTACTGGGGGAGGGAGGTGTGTGTGAGCGGCAGAGGCTCCTGTACCTCGGTGGTAGACTTTTTGTGTGTAGGGGGGAGGGCGGGTTAAACTCACTGTTGTTTTTATTTGCAGTAGAAGTAACTGGGGAGGGACTGGGAAAAGAACCTTGGAAGGGAGAGAAGGGAGGAGGAAGTGGGGTGAGGAGAGGCTCAGGCCTGGGGCTGGGAGTGGCACCTGGCTCTGGGGATCCCACCGCCATGGGTGCGGGGGCCTCGGTGCGCTGTCCCTGGGAATGGGTGTGGCTCCAAGTGTGCAGGCATGTACAGCACTGTTGGGTGTGTGTGTGTGTAAGTGTCCAGACTGCTTCTCGTGGTGGCTTGTGGTGGGAGGGGAGGGTGTCCCAACCCGGTGTCATGAATACGGCAGGCCTCTCCAGACACCCCTGGCCTCCTGCCCCCGGTGTGAAGGGAACGTGATGGCGCTCACCTGATGTGGATTCCCCAGCCTCGGACGCTGCCTAGGACATGTCCAGGGTGTGGGGTACTGGCTCCAGGCTCAGGAGGGTGACAGAGCTCGCCTCGTCCAGCTCCTCCTCTTCCTCTTCCTCCTCTATGTCTCTGTCCCCCGGGGGAAGGGGGAGGATGACGACGGGTGTCTCGAGCCCTGAGTCCACTACCGGGGGAGGAGGGAGGGATTGCCCCACCTCCCCAAGAGGCAATCCAGGTCCTCGTCGTAAGGGCAGGTATGAGGTTCTGCTCTGGAGTGGGAGCTGCACTCTCAGGGTACGTCTAAACTACATGGCTCCGTCGACGGAGCCATGTAGATTTGTTGTTTTGGCAAAGGCAAATGAAGCCGCAATTTAAATGATCGCGGCTTCATTTACATTTACATGGCTGCCACGCTGAGCCGACAAACAGCTGATCAGCTGTTTGTCCGCTCAGCGCGCTAGTCTGGACGCTCCCCTGCCGACATCAAAGCCCTTTGTCAGCAGCCCCGTTATTCATCATGGGACGAGGTTTACCGGGGCTGCCGACAAAGGGCTTTGATGTCGGCAGGGGAGCGTCCAGACTAGCGCGCTGAGCGGACAAACAGCTGATCAGCTCTTTGTCGGCTCAGCACGGCAGCCATGTAAATGTAAATGAAGCCTCAATCATTTAAATCGCGGCTTCATTTGCCTTTGCCTGTGTCTAATCTACATGCCTCTGACGACAGAGGCATGTAGTCTAGACACAGCCTCAGGATCTAGCATACGCTTGGCAGAGCTCCTTCACTTTCATCCGCACCTGCTCCTGGGTGTGCATGAGCTCCATGCTGAGGCTCGGGGCTTCCGCCTGGGTGCTGCTGGGAATTCCGTGTGGGAGAGGCCTTTGGGGATGAAGATTTCAAGCCCCGCAGCAGGTACCAGGGATCATGGCATCAGTCCTGCAGTCTGAAAAGTCCGACTGAGCCCGTTCCCCTCCCCCGCCGGGGAAACCCTGCTTTAGGGTGCACATGGGGAGGGGTGACACACCCCGCACTCACTCACTCCTATACCCTTACCCTCTATCACACACAGGCTGCCTCTTGTCCTACGGCCGGATGGGCAAATACCATCCTGTGGGCTGGTTCCAGTCCTTCAGGGTTATCCCCCAGTGGGCCCCCGCAGGTGCAGGCAATCACAGCTCCCATGGGCCACAGACCACCATTCCTAGCCCATGGGAGCTGTGATCCCCCGTACCTGCGGACATGCAAGTAAATAGAGTGGAAGCGGCCCACTAGCGGCTAACCCTGATGAACCGCTGACATTTGACTGCCCACCCCTCTCCTGCTGGCTGCCTGCCTCTCCGCCTGAGCGGGCCACTTGCCGCCCATTGCTTGCCGTATTCACCCACCAGCCACACAAAGGAGGCTGCTGCGGTTGTGCTGATGGCGAGTGACCAGCAGGAGGAGCATGACTCATCTTTAAAAAAAAGTCAGGACAGCTGAAATGGTTTAAATATGGGACGGTCCTGTTAAAAATGGGATGGATGGTTACCCTGATTCTACAACAGTGGCTCTCGATCAGGGTACATGTACGCCGAGGTCTTCTAGGAGGTACTTCAACTCATCAAGATATTGCCTAGTTTTATAAACAGGCTACATAAAAAGCACCAGTGAAGTCTACACTACAATTTCATACGACTTTTTTAATCCTGCTTGAGATACTATCTACTAAAATGTAAGTACAATACTTAGATTCCAAGGTTTTTTTGTAATAATTCTGTGGTAAAAAGGAGAGACAGCAATTTTTTGTGGCATTTTTGTATTTTTCTGTTTGATTTTGTAAGCAAGTTGTTTTCAAGTGAGGCGAAACTTGGAGGTACACAAGGCAAATCAGACACCTGAAAGGGGTACAGTCAGTGCTTTTTTTGTGTGATGGTACTGCCCGGTACACAGTACCAGCACCTCCAGCTACCGGCACACTTTTTTTTTTTTTAAACAAAAAAAAAGCACTGGACAGTAGTCTGGAAAGGTTGAGCACCATTGCTCTAGAAAACATTAGCTTTGATAGAACAGATGTGGAAGTCCACTTATCTTCCTCAGAACCAAGACTGAATTTACCTAAATAGGAATGCATGACAAATCAAGGCATTTCATGGCTGAAATCCTGGAACCTTCCGGGTAGGATAAAATAATGGGATTTTGGGTTGCTTTTACCAGAAGGAAAAACTCCAATATTATCCAAAAATAGAGTTATATGTTGTGTGGTCAGCCTGAAACTATGTTACACTGTCCCTCCACATAGGACACGGAGCATGAAGAAAAATGCATAATGGAAGAGACACTGGAAACAAATAAAATATTAATAAAGCTTGTGAAATGCCTTTGAACTATCCAAATTAAACATCTGACTGTGATCACTCGTCATTCCTGCATGACTTATTTTCCATACACATCTTTATAGCTTAAAAAGTAATGTCCCTCCAAGTTAGTCTTTTTATTTCCTTCTGCCAGCATTGTATTTTGGGTTATACCAGAGACTTGTGTTTAAATGGCAGTATTGGGCCTGCAATCTGAAAGAGGAATGAAGTGGAATACATTTTCAATCCAGTTAGTTTCATGCTTGTACCTTATAAAAGCCAAATGTGTTCACTGTTACTGAGATGACAGAAAGTCAATGGGAATACAAATGAGCCATCTGAAGAAATCCTAAATGGACTCTTTTGAAGAATTTCTTGGAAGACACGTGTAAGCTTCATCACTGTAGCTGACAGCAGCAAAGATAATCTTAATCTTTTCAAGCATCTCAATCCCAGAGTGGGGTCGGGAAATATCCACCCCCATTTTACAGATGGGGAAACCGAGGCACAGAGCAATTACATGACTTGCCCCCAAGGTGGCTTAGCACAGAGCCAGTGGCAGGGTGAAGTTTAGACTCTTAGCCTCCCTGTTCCATGCTTTAGCTAGGAGGCCACCCCTTGCTACCATCCGACACTGATTCTTTTAGTGTAGTTTTACACAAGAGGCTGAATCAATCGTAACTCAAAGAGAATTTTCTGCTTACTGATGAGAGCAACTGAAAGTGAAGCTAACTACATCTGACTCCCCAGTCATGCATAAAGAGTTGCTTATGGAGTGCCCACATTCACACAGGATCCAGCTAATTTAAGAGTTGCCCTCCCACCCACAGCTCTTTCATGTCTCAATCATCAAAACCAGTATGGATTTCAAGTGACCTTCTTGCATCCTCTGCTTCCCCCAGCTATGAGCTATTAAAAGCAGAGGGGTAACTGGCCACAATAGTATCTCAGCATCAATTCTGTTTGGATATGGTCTGCTTTGCTCTCTTGCATTGCTAGCAGAACCACCCCAACTCCAGAGTTAGGAGCAGGAAGAGGGGGAAGATCAAACACTTTGGCTAGACTCTAACTGCTGCTACAAAAGTGCACCCAGGAGAGGGAGTAGATGGCACAGAGAGCAGACATCGTGCCAGGCAGTCAGTTCTCTAAGCACAAGCAAGGGGACCTCCGGCATTACACACCAGAAGGGGTCCAGAGCCAGGCTCACCCTGCCAGCACAGCTGCAGCGTTTTAATGTGACCTGCCTGCCTCCGCGCTGCGCAGGCAGAAGAATGCAACCTGAGTGGCGCATGTCCCCCACCTGTAGTGGCGTAACAAGGGGGGGGTCGGAAGGAGCAGTTGGCCCCTTGGTGCCATGCTATGGGGGGTACCAATTTAGTCCCCCTCCGCTCTTCCTGTCATCCCTCGGCTCATCTGCTCCTCTTCCGCCCGCCACCATCAACGGGAGCCTCCTCCCCACTTCTCCACCCCCAGCCCAACCCTCCTCCATCTCCGCTGGCGGGTTAGTGTGTGCAGGAGCCTGGCCCCAAACTGGAGGGGGTGGGGGAAGACGCGATACAAGCTCCGCCCCTCCCGGGTTGTGCCACGCAGCCATGGGGACGGGGGGAGGGCGCAAGTTTTTCCTTTGCCCCCGGGTGCACAACACTCTCACTACGCTTCTGCCCACCTGAAAACTTGAGCATAAGTGCAAATGCCACAATCTAGTCCTGCAACAGCTCGAGAGGCAGTGCGGTCCAATGGACGGGGCATCGAAGAGGGACTCATAAGACCCACGTGTTATTTCGGACACTAACTGACCTGCTATGTAGTGCTGAGCAAGTCACTTCACTTCTCTGCCTCCTGTTCCCTCTCACCCTGTCACCAACTTGCCTATTTACACTTTTAAGCTTATTGGGACAGGCAATGTATCTCTCTGTACAGCACCTAGCACAACGGTGGTCCCTGTCTTGGAGTTGCTAGATGCTACTGCAGGCTACTCAACGTGTGGCCTACAGGCCGCATGCGGCCCCTTTGTTTGCGGCCCCCGGTGCAGTTTGGATTTACGTGGGGCTCAGCTCACGGCCTGTGGGTGGGAGCCAAAACAAAAAAGGAATCAATATAAATGGTCTTCTGTTGAGATGCGTTTTAGTAGTTAAATTCCTGGACTGTCATTGCTCATTAAAAGTGCTGTCATATGGGTGGAAATCGGGTAAATATTGCATTTTATTAATATCAGCAGAACTGACTTACATGGGGCCTGTATGCTGGGTACTCTTGCCATGTGTATTCATGCCCCTCAGTGTGAAAGAAGCTATTTGCATATATATGTATGTACATGCAACCACACTTAAGTTGCGCACCTCGGCATATGCTATGAGTATCACTGTGGCCCCCGTGGCTTCCAAAGTTGAGTAGCCCTGTGCTACGGTAATATAAATTAATAAATTATGTGGAGGATGGTTACTTCATGAGTGGCTGGGAGCTGTAATCTTCCTGAATGCATAATTGAAGCCTTTTAACGCAAAGCGAATTTGCTCTTTGAGACTGCATTGCTCCCTCGTATCCAGATAGGTTCACAATGTCAGTTAATTCTGCATTTGGGGAATGGTACGCATGAGAAGTCATCATGTTCTGGAGCAATGCAGCTTATGTGCTACTCAGAATGCCAGCCTTGATGTCCCCTCCCAGCTTCCTATTCACTCTACCAAAAGAACCCCCCTTTTATTTTATATATCTAAAACGTGATCAGAATGAAGAGTGGTTGAAAATCTAATAAAAGGGCTCTGATAAAAATCTGCAATAAAGTTTGAGCAAATCTGGGATCTTATCCCCTATGTCATCTCAAGTAATAGGGCTGTTTGAGTTCTTACAAACCAAGAGACCAGCTTGAAACAGCGATCTTAACTAAAGTGCAACCTCACCCCACTCAGACAATTAAATTTATATTGACACAGGCACGGCTGGATCGTGCAATGACATTGTAGCAGCAGCACATTCTTATGAATTGTAGGGCAGAACAACAGGCACCGTTTATGACAGAGAAACACCATGACATGCACTTTTACTGGATCTGGAGTCAACATAAGGAGACAAATTCATCCCCTGCTGTAGTGTAATTGAATTCGGTAATGTTACTTCCAGGATACATTTATAGAATCATAGAACACTACAACTGGAAGGGACCTTGAGAGGTCATCAAGTCCAGTCCCCTGCCCTCATGGCAGGACTCAGTACCGTCTAAACCATCTCTGGTAGACGTCTATCTAACCTGTTCTTAAGTATCTCCAGAGATGGAGATTCCACAACCTTCCTAGAAAACTTACTCCAGTGTTTAACCAGCCTAACAGTTAGGAAGTTTTTCCTAATGTCCAACCTAAACCTCCCTTGCTGCAGTTTAAACCCATTGCTTCTTGACTTATCCTCAGAAGCTAAGAAGAACAATTTGTCTCCCTCCTTCTTGTGACACCCTTTTAGATACCTGAAAACCGTTATCATGTCCCCTCTCAGTCTTCTCCTCTCTAAATTAAACAAGCCCAATTCTTACAGTCTTCCTTTGTAGGTCATGTTCTCTAAACCTTTTACTCAACGTCCACCATGTCACGCAACCAAGAGCTCTCTATGGATGTGTTAGGAATAGCCGGGCCATTTCTGCCTTTTACACTAATTCATTGGAAGAGACTGTGCTGTTACATTAAAGGCAGAGATGCACTGAGGTTCCCTAAACTGTGTTTCCAAACACAGTGGAATGGGGAACTAGCCTGCCTTAGCAAGGAGACCTCTCTCTCTTACACACACACACACACACACACACACACACACACACACACACACACACACACACACACACACACACACACACACACACACACACACACACACAATCTGCACCATCTCAGGCAATAAAGATAACTGCATGTGAGGGGAGGTTGACTACTGCACCTGCACACCTCTTGAAATTAAATTTTAATACTTTAATCTCCAGACATTTCACCTTTAAGGAGCACTATGTTAACCAGTCCAGAGATAGCAGAAGAAATTCAAGCTTCCTCCTTCTACCTCTGCAATGATATCTGAGGGGACAACCTTGAGGACAGGCCTGCACTAACCAGAGGTTTGGCACTGTGGTGATCGATACCCCAGAGGTCAATTTAGTGGATCTAGTAAAGACCTACTAAATTGAGTGCCAATCGTGCTCTGATCAATGCCAGTACTCCGCTGGAATGAGAAGCATAAGGACATTTCTCCCATCAACCCTAACAGTAAAGATCCTGTGACAACTTAGCCCAAGGTACGTCCACTGCAGCTATGCTGAAGTTGGGTACCTTATGTTGACATTGCCTTGTAGTGTAGACCTGCTGTTCTATACGCATATCCAGCTCCAAGCAAGCCTTAGCCAGTCTGTTAAGTTTTCAAGGAGGCAGCCAATTCAGGGTGAGAATCCAAATACTTACAAGGGCAAAGGAGCCACTTCCAGCTCAGAGCATGGGGGGAAAAGCCAATGTCTCTGAAGTACAGTAGTAAAGCTGCCAAAGGGAAGTGACACGGTGACTTAAACAAACAGCTCTGGTACATGCAACGAGTGCCTCCCCCAGCCCCATTCACTACACTTGTGTGACTGCCAGGGTTCTAGGCACCTCCATCACAGCCAGGTTGCCACAACGAAGGCACCAGGACCCCCATCCTCTTCCCATTTAGCAACCTGAAAAAGACAGGGCTGTGTGACCGCTAGTTGTCACGTGGAAAACCGTTGTTGTGACCAACTCCCTAGCCAAGGTCACATGAAATAATGGCTATTTCAGACGACGGGAACTCCAAGCAAGACTTCTTTTACACTCTATTAGGAGTTTCACTGTTCTGTAAGGAAGTCATAATATGGACTGATTAGAGCTTAGAGCTGGTAGTTAATCACTGTTGGCTTCTTTAGCTCACTTTCCCCCAGCTTAGCAGGTGTAGTGCACTGCATCAGTTACAGGAAAAAGAAATCTGTCCCACATCTGCATTCCATGAAACAACGAGGAGCATGGATTTCCTGGCAGTGGTGGTGTGTTAAACAGCAATAAGAGCACAAAGCAGGCTTCCTTTATGAAAACTGGTTATTAAGAATGATTATTTAAATGCAGATGGTTTCCAAAGCAAGATGCCCGAGGTTAGAGTGCAAGCAGTAGATTGTACACAGACCCCATCATTTCATTTCTAGTCTGTGATTACATTCAGCTCAGTTGAGTCACAACCCTGCCAGCAGTGACAGGCAGAGGGATACTAACTGTTGCTTTTCAATAAATTCAGCTACCAACATCACCTTCATTTTCCTGAGACAAACCAGTGATATTTATGCGATCACATATTGTCAATGAAGGCTGATAACTCATTTAAGGAAACAGCTGCAAGCCATTCTTTTAAGGCTGTTTTTTGTGGCATTAAATGGCATGCATCTAGAGGGGACACATTTTGGTTCATACAAGCTGATGATATAAGTGTAGCAGTGTTGAACCTTGCAATTATTCACATTTGTTACTAAATAAAACTGCACTGAACATGAAATCTAAATATGCCAGAGTGCCTGTCCTGGCAACTCAAATGAAGCAAAAAAAATTTCACCATTACAGTTTGCAAAGAATTTGTATAATAATAATAATTAATAATAATAATAATAATAAGTACTAGTCTAATGTTCCACCTAAGCAGATCTCGAAGCTCTATGCCAGGGAGGTCTCAAACCCGGCCAGAGCAATTATGCAATCCTACCTAGGACTCATAGACTCATAGACTTTAAGGTCAGAAGGGACCATTATGATCATCTAGTCTGACCCCCTGCACAGTGCAGGCCACAAAATCTCACCCACCCACTGCTAGAATAATCCTCTCACCTCCTCACTCCTGGCAGGCTGGAGGAGAAGCGGCATGCACTGGGCAGGTTCACTCACTCTGCTTTACTGCAGCTCCTGCCACCATGGGGCATACAGGGGGGTCCAACCATGACTGCTGTGTGGCACCTGCTTCCCCCCACCCAGAGATACCCAAAGCTGCATCCAGGGTGATGGTGGGAAGGGGCAGGGCTTGGGAGACAGGAACAGACAGCCTCCCACCCCATCCCCAGCCCACTGGGAGTACCGGGCCGGATTGTGAAATCACTCCAGCTAGGGAAGGCCAGCAGACCGGGAGGCTATGTCTACACTGCAGGTATCCCGGAAAAGCTATGCCTTCTCCAAGGAATGCATCTGCTTTTTCGGAATAGATTCCAAAAAAGCAGATGGGTTCTTTCGGCTTTCCTGTAGTCCTCATTGTATGAAGATGGAGGGATGTTCCGAAAGAGGAGGGTTTTCCGAAATTTGGACCCGTGTAGACAAGCCAAATTTCGGAAAAGCTTCTTCTGGAAAAAAAAAAGCAGAAAAAGATACGCAAATTGTGGTTCTCTATTTGCGTACCTTTTTCTGGCTTTTCTTTGCAGTCTAGACAAAGCCTGAGACTCCTGCTCTATACAAAGGACAGGATAAGCATCACTATTTCTGGGTGCCAGATGAGAAAACACACAGAAAGGTGAATTGTTTTACTTTACTCAAAACCACTGAGCAAGTCTGTGGCTAAGCTGAGTACCGAACCCTGGTCTCTTGACACCCAGCCACATAGCCTGTCCATGCACTCCTAAATGCCTCAGGCTTCATCTACACTGCAAGACCTTCCGGCAAAAAATATGCTAATGTGGGACTCATTTGCATGAGTTGCAATCCATTAGCATAAGGATCTTGCCCAAAACGGGGGTTTTGCGCAACACCCCCCCCCCCCCCCCCACGTCCACACTGCTTCTTTTTGAGCAAAAAGACCCTGCGCAAAAAGAAACAGCAGAAAATATGCTAATGAGATCGTGACTCATGCAAATCAGTCCCGTATTAGCATATTTTTTGCTGGACGATCTTGCACTGTAGACGAAGCTTCACGGCAAAATTCACTTCCTGGTCAACAGTGGGATGGGGGGAGGTATACTGGTAAGGTGAGAACTTCTGCCCAAAATGCACAGCCCTGCCACTTGAGCTAAAGGAGAATCTACATGAGGTTAAGAGCCGTGTTATATTCTCTGCATATCCCTCCCCAATGGGCATCACACAAATTAGTCACAAGGTTAGTGGGCTGGATGTCCGGTGACACCAGTGGGACTCTGCCCAGTTCCCTTAACCTGAATGTCTCCTCTGGGGGGATAGACATTTCCCTTCCATGATTTGCCGCTGTTACAGGATTCTTTTCTTTAGTTCTCATTCAGTAAGTTAATCCTGTCTCCAGTAGGTGGTGCGATAGGATGGGATCCTTTGTAACCACTTCACAGCAGGTTCAGCGTCAACCTGCTGCGATGGCCAGGAGCGCATAAGAAAGGTGATGGCTGGAAAAGGTCAGACAGGAGAAGGGCTCCATATCAGCACATTTTTGCCAGGGTGACAGGCGATAATAAACAACCCCACCACTGTAGCATCATCTATAACAATATAGACAGTTAAGTGTTGTTGTGCTTGATGAATGTCACCGCTAACATTAATGTGGGGGGAAATGATCCACCAAAAGTCTTGTTTTACCTTTTCTCCTGTTAAAGCTACCATATCCAGGGGCCCGTACATAAACCGCCCCACCAGTATGTGAGGGCCGTCTTCTGCTGCAATAACATCATTCGCTCTGTGATTGGCAGTTACATTCTGAAAGGAAAGCAGAAGATTAGTATTTTATGCCTTTGATAGTATAATTATTATGCTATTTGCATGATATTTGTCAAAGTCAGAGCCTATATGTCAAAGGAAGTCTCTATTCCAAAGAGGTTGATTACAGTCTAAACAGATGAAACAGACAAAGAATGGGAAGAAGGAAATATTATCCCCATTTTACAGATGGGGGAACTGAGGAACAGAGAGATCAAGACTGGAATTTTCAAAAATACATGAATTACTGTGGAGGAGCTCAAGTCCCACTGGAATATCAATGGAATGCGTGCTCTTCCTGAATGGCTTAAGGTGGCCTTTTCAAAAGCCAAGGAAATCGTTCAAGGTCCCACAAGGAGCATGGCAGAACTAAGAACTGAACCCATCTTTCCTGCATCTCAGTGCAGTACCTGAATCACAAGGCCATCCTTCTTTTTTAATGTGCTAGCATTGTTTATTGTTGATGTTCTATCCCAAGGCCATAGCAAGCTGGGTGTTGCATGATCCAGACAACCCTGCATTTCATTTAACATCCACACTGTTCCCGGAGGTTGAAATTCTGCCCCAAACCTTACAGAGAGCTAAGGCGAGGCACATGAACCACTTAAGTTTTTGTCTTTGGACAGTAGAGAATCAAACCCTGCTGTCACAATTCCCAACCCTCCCAGATTTCATCAGTAGACCCCTTTGGTCTTAAAGCAAGATTATGACAGAGTACTTGAATCATAGTCCATATGTCCTCTGATTTCATGACAGGGTTGGGATATTTTTGTGGAAGGCACGCAAGCCAGGAGTCAGGACGTTCATGCTCTCGACTCTGCCTAGTATGCAGCTGCCAATCTACCTTTGTGTTTATTCACTCTGAAAAACAGAGCGGATGACCTTGTGCTGAAGAGCTCTGGCCTGTGAATCTCTGTCTCTCTAAGAACTGAAGCTAAGCAAGGGCACAATGTTATGTAAGCGCTATCCCCAACTCACCTGAAGATGCTTTACGTTTACAGATCAAACTAATCTGCTTGGATAAATGTTGCTTTAATTTTAACACCATTTGTGTTCTTTTATAGCACTTAAGTTTGTGGGGTTGTCGAAGCCTCAGAATTCCATTTAGGTCTCACTTCCACACTCTCACTGTCAAAACAATACAATACAATACACACACACACACACACACACACACACACTTTCCCTTCACCACCTCACAGATATATAATGCCTTTCAATTCTTTACTAATCTGTAGTTATGCAACAATCACATTTCAGGGGGGAGAACTGCATTCCATTTATACTGCTGTAAGGAAAGACCTCTGTATCTGCACTGGGATGATACATGATACGTACCCTCAGCTTGACGTGTGTCCTCTTGCGTAGCCACTTCTCTCGTGGATTGGACGGGCTTAGTGTTGCAGGGTCCAAGCTGTCATTTTCCTTCACAGTCACATTTTCATACCTCATCACCTGCAATCAGATTGATTTTTAATGCTACCACAAATTCGGGGCAGCCACCAGATTCATCATCACTGTGCTGGGGGCGCGTGGACACAGTGGTGCAGCGGTTTAGTTGTGTTCCCCATCATATGGTACGAGTGTGCTAAAAATGGGTAATCTGTTCAGGAACTTTAGTGTATCTGCAGTTCATTCAAACTAAGTGTTAAGCAAGCAAAGGGCGTCATTGTATCGTCACAATGCGTGTCAGCAGCATATTGTGTTGCTTCCCATTCACTATGAAGCAAAACTCTTCCTGCTTCAGATCCAGATCCTCCCAACCCACAAAAGTGATTAGAAGCAGTTGCCTCCTCTCCTCCTGGGCCGTGAAGCCATTTCCAAAGCAGTAGCATGAAAATTCATTCGCTGCTACCTTCCCCTTCCCTTTATGGCTCTGACAGCCACCTCGTAGAATCATAGAATCCCAGGGCTGGAAGAGACCTCAGAAGGTCATCAAGTCCAACCCTCTGCCCAAAGCAGGACCAACCCCAACTAAACCATCCCAACCAGGGCTTTGTCAAGCTGGGACTTCAAAAGTCCTAGGGATGGAGATTCCACCACCTCCCTTGGTAACCCATTCCAGTTTTTCCTAATATCCAACCTAGACCTCCCTCCTTGTAATTTGAGACCATTGTTCCTTGTTCTGCCATCCGTCGCTACTGAGAACAGCTTCTCTCCATCCTCTTTGGAACCTCCCTTCAGGAAGTTGAAGGCTGCTCTCAAATCCCCCCTCACTCGTTTCTTCTCCAGATTAAACAAGAACAAAACCTTCGGCCTCTCCTCGTAGGTCATGTGTTCCAGCTCCTAATCATTGTCGTTTCCCTCCGCTGCACCCTCTCTACATCCTTTCTATAGTTAGCTTGCCAGATGCTTTCACCAAAATACCCGCAGAGGAGACCAAACTTGTTGAGAAAAAAACAAACCAGGAGACGAAAGTTGTTGAGCAAAAAAAAAAAAAGAACAAAAAAAAGTTGCCTTTAAGAATCCCCACGCTCCTCGCTTCCCCCTGCCTATGCCAGGCACAGTAGGGGAACAATGTCGCCGCCGGCATTCTGTCCAAGAAAAACATGTCCAGTATTTTCTGGTTTTTTTTTTTACCAGATAGGGGCCAGAAATAACAGACTGCCTGGGCAAAAACCGGATACCTGGCAACCCTCTCTGTAGGGGGGCGGTCCCAGAACTGGACGCAATACTCCAGATGTGACCTCACCAGTGCTGAAAAAAGGGGAATAATCCCTTCCCTAGATCTGCTGGAAATGCTTCTCCTAATGCACCCTCATATGCCATTAACCTTTTTGGCTACAAGGACACACTGTTGACTCATATCCAGCTTCTCATCCACTGTAACCCCCAGGTCCTTTTCTGCTGAATAGCTACTTAGCCAGTCAGTCCCCAACCACACTTGCTCTGACTTTTTGCATCTACTCCCAGGCCTGCCAACATGGGCGGGAAGGAAGGGAAGGGACAGTTGCCATGGGGCTTATTGATTCAAAGTGGCCTAGGACTTCCAGCTGCTGCAGCTGGTACTGTGGCAGCAGTAGAAGTAGCCAGAGCCCCGACCCTTTAAATCATTGCTGAAGGGCTACTCCATGGATAGGGGCGGGGGGGAGGAAGACAGGGAGGAAGCACTGCACTCTGGGAGACACTGAGGGTTTTCTGATCCCAGCCCCGCCCCTACTGCCCTAGGCCCCGCCGCTTCTGGAACCACCCCCACGCACCTTGCCCAGGGGTTTGTGGAGGCCCATGCGAGTGGTATGATGGCTTCAGAGTTCTTATGCATCAATGTGATTGGTTGCAGGAAACGGGAGACAGCATCTGGAATTAAATCTAGGGCTCCTCATCTCCGATTCGGCGCTCATCACAAAGCCAGCATTCCCTTCCAATCCTGGCTAAGCAGCTATTTACCTGTAAGGTGACTCTGCCACGGCTCCCATGGATTGAGAAGAACCATCTTTAGTTACTGGAACCATTGATTAACTAATTCATTGGCTGCTGGTTTGACCTCATCTGATTTACAAACACAGGGCCTATTTTCAGAAGAGACAGGAAGAGTCCCAGAGAGACGAGGTAGGTGACATAATGCTTTTATTGGACCAACTTCTGTTGGTGAGAGAAACAAGCCTTTGAGCTCACACAAGTTAATTTTGGAAATAATGTTGACCGACTCTGCTATCTCCCTCTCAGGATAGAGCTTTAATGGAACCATGGACTAGACCTCGGTCTTGACATTTATAAATACAGTGTGTCAGGCATGGAGACCATGGAACTGAAAAGGGGAAGGCAGAGGGTAAGGGGTGTTTGCCCTCTAATACTCAGAGGTACGAGGCAAAAGAAAATACCTTTTAATAAAAATTGACATGGCAACACTCAGCCCACAATGATTTTTCTCTTCACATAAATGCAGCCAAGTCCTGCTGACTTTCTTGATGTGGGTATACCCACTGGAGTTACAAGGTCTAGTTGTATGAGTCAAGACCGGCCTGGCCTGGGAAGCCTTTCATGTGAAGTTTACATCTGTTCTATTTGTTGTCTCTGCTTTAAAAAAAAAAAAAAAAATCCTACGGGGGGGGGGGGGGGGGGACTAACAGCAAAATCAAATTTGCTAATGGAAAGTGAAGTACATTTCTAACACAAAGGAAGCTGACCTGGGTAACCGATGATTGGCCTTACTTTATAAGCGTGACTGTCAACAGACAGTTTAGCTTAGATGAGTATTTATTCACTATCACAAATCCCATTCACCATGGGCATTGCTCAAAGACAATTTGGTCCTATGAATGCTTGTTAACCTGATCTATATAGAGACAGAGTGAGCTAGTTGTATATTTATTACTTAGTCATGGGGGGTATGTCTAGACTCCATCCCTCTGTCGGCAGAGGGATGCAGATTAGGCAGGTCGACATTGCAAATGAGGCAGAGATTTAAATATCCCGTGCCTAATTTGCATAAAAATGGCCACCGCATTTTGCCGACGCAGCACTTTGTCGGCAAAAAGTGGGAGTCTAGAGGGGGGGTCTGTTGAGAAAGAAAGCCTTTTTTGACAGATCCTGTAAACCTTCTTGCAGGAGGCATAAGAGATCTGTTGAAAAAGGCTTTCTTTCTCAACAGATCCCCCTCTAGACTGCTGCTTTTTGCTGACAAAGTGTTGAGTTGGCAAATTGCGGCAGCCATTTTTATGCAAATTAATCACGGGATATTTAAAACTCTGCCGACAGAGGGATGCAGTCTAGACATACCCTTATACAGTGCCATAAATCTACACAGTATTTCAGAGGCATGTTCCCTGCCCCTGAAAAGCTTATAATAAAATTATACAAGGCGAGATACAGCACAACGATGTGGTTAAGACGCTCGTGGGGGTGGGGGAGCTCAGGAGGAGAAGACAAGAAGGATTTCTGAGAGAGAAGTAGGAGTAGGGAGGGATGAGGAAGAGGGAGCTTGATGCAGGAGGGAAGAACATGCTGTGATAAAATGGCATGAAGTCCAAAGCTAGAGAAGGGAGCAGTAAGACAAGAGCACTGGAAAAGAGAAAGTGTGTGGATGTCTCTCTGCATCTACCTGCCTGAAAATCCCGTATCTGAATTCTATTACTTGAAGGATCATCTCCTGAGAATAAAATTCTAAACGTGACCACATCTCCTCTGCTTTAATGGGAGCAGCAGATTATGATTTGTTTGGTTTAAAGGGTAAACTTTGCTTTTAATTGACTGTGATAATTTTATTTCTTGCAAAGTTTACTTAAACTGGCCTTTAGAATTCCACAGTGGACAGAGCCTCTGGCCATTTATTGCCAAGTTTGTTCTGATGTCCTGAGAAAGATGTCTGTTTGATCTCTTAAATCTGTCTACCTTAGGTATTTCTGAGGGACCTGTTACCTTCATCTCCAAGCACCGAAAAGGGAGGGTATGTACACTGGAGCTGAGTACTGGATTCTAAGAGCAGAGGGTGACTGACGGTTTTGTGAGTGACCTGGGTTCAAGCCATGTCCTACAGTAAAATCCACAGATGAAGACTGAGGTATGAAGAGTAGACACTGGACAGAACCATCCAGCTGGCTTTCAGAACTTTTCTCTGGCTCTCCAGCCAGCAGGGTGGGCAGTTGGGAGAGTCAGCCATTGAAACACAATTTTCAGGAACTGAGGATAGCAAACATTCTGTGGTAGGTCAGATTAGGGGATATGTCTACACTACAGAGTTTTTTTCAGAAAATTCTCAGAAGTTTTTCCAGAAACACTTCATTTACATCAACACTGCAATTGCGTTATTCCAAAAGAAAATCGAAAGAACAGAGGGTTTTTTCCAACATTAGCAATCCTCATTCTATGAGGAAGAAATCTTTTTCTGAAAGAGCTCTTTTGGAAAAAGGCATGTGTGGATGGGGAAAAGGGAGTTCTTTCGAAAGAAGAGGAAAGAGGAAAAAGCACAGGAGCCCTGGTGGCCATTCCACCCATAGCAATCACAACTAAAATGCAAGATAGTGTCCATTTGGTGTGGACGCTATCTTTCAAAAAAGCAGATTGCTTTTTCGATGCACTTTGGCAGTGTGGACACTCTCTTTCAGAAGACGTTTTTTCAGAAGATCTCTACCGGAAAAGCTTCTTCTGAAAGAAGCCTGCAGTCTAGACATAGCCAGGGACACTTAGCTATCTGAGGAGAAGCAAAAGACTCCAGTGACACTAGCTCAGAGCAGGAGAGGAAAGGAGATCCCTGGGGAGCTAAGGTAAGCAGGGATCTTCTAGACAAACTCATCCAGGAAAGTCACTATGAGGCTCCCTCCATTACTTCTTCTGCCACTTGTCAAGCAGCAGCTGATTATCTTTCACTGTATGTTCAGCATAACCTCTGCTTATTCCAAATTAAACAGCATTAGGATCCTTGTTGGAGAATTTTTGCAGTCTTACACGACTAACCTGCACCAGGACAAATGGGAGAAGCCAGTTCTAACAGCTTTAAATATTACCTCATGGTTTTAGGAAAGACTACCAAGAAATTCTTCTTCCTCAACTTTAATTTTGGTTTACTTACTCCCTCCGTTGCTTGTGGCACTTTCTTAGAAAACTGGGAAACAACATTTACAATGCTGGTATTTAGAAAAATTGTCTGAATTTGCAAATACAAACAAGCCCCTACTAAGGCCCTGATTCAGGAAAGCACTTAAGTACGTGCTTTGCATCCGAGTACTCTAGACTTCAATGGGCTTTAAAGCACATATTTGCACTTAAGCACATATTTAAGTGCTATCCTGAATATGGCCCTCATCCTTAATACCAGCTTTGTTCAATGAAGCTAGTGAGGTGTCACTGTCATTTTTTATTACCTGTGTATAAAACTTGCCATCCACAAATTGCAAGAAGTTGACTCATATATTTGAGCTGGAGACGCCTGCAAACCCAGTTCTGAACTGAGATTCTTATTCATGTTAAATGGAAATTGAATATACGAATGGCTTAGGCTGCTTTGAAAGTCTCAGACCTTGGTGGAATTCATCCAAGAGGTCACAGTGGTACAGAGCCACACAATCTTTCCTTGACTTCTATTGCTCTCTCAAATTTTTAATTGGTCTTCGCTGTGTTATTACCATGCCCTTGGTGCCTATCTGAGTTTCAGCAGGGAAATAGGTAACACTTAAAAAACAATGTTCTCCTCCATAGAGAGGATAAAATGGGTATAGCATATATGGTACATCATGGTAACTCACTAGTATTCAGAACTCTGCAGCTTAATTATGATGCAACTAAGAGTACTGATATAACTGACAAGTTATTTGAAGATTTGCTGACATGTTTTGGCACAGGGATTGACCTACACAGCCCTAAAAGTACATGGACCACAGCAGCAAGGACCTAGGAAGTCTGATGTTAAATTACTATGAGAAGGAGCAGTTATGTAGAGCCGTGTTTCTCAACCTTTTTTTATAAAGTACCCCTTTAAAAAAATTATAAGTACCCCCTTTTTTAAAAAACAATTTAAGTACCCCCAGCACCTACATGTTTCAGACACACACAATTTTTTTTTTTTACCATTGCAACACATTTGTTTAAACAACTTAATCGTAGCCGGGCAAGCAATGAATTTTTGGGTGTAAAAAGTACAAAAATAATAAAGTGCTGAAATACTTAAAACAAAAATTCAGCTTCCTCCAAATTTCAGTTGTGTTGACGTACCCCTTAGACTTCTCTCGAGTGCCCCTGAGGGTACTTGTACCACTGGTTGAGAAACACTGATGTAAAGGTTTTGCTTTTTTTCACCATGGCTCCTGGTAAGGATTTCTTCCCTGCTGTTGAGTTTCCAGCACTCATTCAGGCTAGATAAAGGAGAGTGGTTCGGGCTCATCTTGTATAGCAGCAGGAAAAAGGCAAAGGAATATATTTTAATGGGATAATGTCTTGCCTTTCCCTGAATCATATATAAAGGTCTTTGAGTGGCAGAGAAGCTAAATGTTGATAAATGTATCAATGAATCTACTCTGGAAGACTTGGAAACATATAGACTTTCAAAATATTAGATGGCAATCTACAGCGTATAGAAAAGGAAAGACTGGAAGCATAAAAGTCAAAGAGACATTTTAAAATTCCAACTGTTAATGTGGATAGTTTATTTGACAGCTTCCCTAGAGCCAGTGGATGTCTTGAAATGAAGATTTCACATTGTTTTTTGAATATTTCTTTCCATCAAGGTATTTCTTAGATCTGTGTGGGAACCACTGTTCCCTCTCATTTTTTCCATCCAGGTGTGGAATATTTTTTTGTGTGCACCAAGTTGTGTGCAGATGTTCACCAACAGTAGAAACACATGTTGCTGGCTGGGGCACTCAGCTATTCAGCTGTGTGCATCTGAAACTCTCCAGGATGGCCACCCAAATGTTTGTCTTACAGGGCACACAGGTGGGACCTGGAATTCCTATTCCACAGAAAAATGTACCCTTCCAAAAGATTTTTTATTCCAAACATGATTGAAAAAGTTCATATATGCACAATTTTTCGTGCAATGGAAGTTTTAAAAAAATCCTAGAACTGAATGGAAGTTTTCAACATGTCTGCCTGGGCAGCTGGAGATCTAGAGCTTTGAGTGGGCAAGTCGGCTAAGGAGCTGCTGGGTAGCCTAATAGGTGGGTAGTGGCCAGTCCAGGGAGCCAGATATGCTGGCAGGAAACTGGGCAGGCAGACTCTGTATCAGCTGAATTGACACATCCCCATGGAAAATTTTGGTTCCTTCGAATCAGTATTTTTCAGATGCCGTATTTCTCCATCAGAAAAAGTTGCATTTAAACCACCAGTGGGCAATAACTGGCGTGCAAACCAGACACAGTTCACCAGGGCTAGCCCCATGGTGGGCTGCCACTGCTGTATTTACTTGCGCTCCCATAGGTATGGCTGCTTGCAGCTCCCGTTGGCTGAGAATCACCACTCCCAGCCAATGGGAGCTGTGGGCAGCAGTGTCCTGATCCACTCTGCTTCCCACAGCTCCTATTGGCTGGGAATGGTGATCCAGGGCCAATGGGAGCTACAATCACCCATACTTGTGGAGGCACAGATAAATAAAGTGGCAGGGGCCTGTAGGGCTAACCTTGGTGAACTGCCGCCCACACACATACACACACACTTATTGTCACCTCTGAGATCTACATTGCTGATCACCATGCAATGGGCACCTACTCTTAGTTTGCACTTCTGAGTAAACAGAAATCAAATGTCTCTTGACAAATAAAATTAAAAATACAGATGCAAGCCGTGGGATCACACAGAAAGGCCAGACTCCTCCACACCCTCCAGACAATACAGTATAAAATTAGACCAACCTATTCTTTTATCCAAAGTACATCAGTGCTGCTGGAGAGCAACAGCATATTCTGCTATCAAAGGTTAGAGACATTACAGTGCCATTTTGACTATGTAGACAGGCACATCTGATACAAAAATACCATCCTTATTGAAGACCTGTAACTTGCACATTAAATTACTATTTTTACCTCTTGTGACTATTTTTAAAGGCCAGCTTATGAGAATTCATCATTCATTTAATATTGTGCTTTTCATCTTCAAAGAGATTTTAGATATCTACTCAGCTCTCACTGCTGCTTGTGAGATTCTGCCTCCCCTCCCCACTCTTTGAGCGATACTCATGGGGAAGACAAGCAGAAAGGGCTAATATCTTCTCAAATATCAAGGAGGATCCAACAGAAACTGGGACTGTAACCCACATCGTCTCCGGTCCTGTGCTCTAGCTATGAAAACACCCTTGTCTTATCATATAGAAGAAGCACACCTCACCTGGACACTACAGAGGTGACTGCACCTGAGTCAATAGCAAGACTGAAAACAAAAGAGACCAAATGTGACGTGCCCTTGGGAACAGTAATGGAAAAATAGATATTCCTGACTCCCACCCACATGCCTAAACTAAGCCTGTTCCTTAGAAAGGATGAATAACTTTTCACCAAACTCTACCGTTGCTGTACAGCTTAATATTCGGAGGGATCTAAGATAGATTATTACTGAATCACACTGAGTTTTCCTTTAGAGAGACATCAAGATAAAATTACCTGTCTTAAAATGAATGCCACTACATCAGTTGATTCCCAGTAGCTGGCATGGAAGAGATGTGGCAGGGCCACTGTTGGGAATGCTGTTAGAACATCTGGGCAGTACAAGGCATAATCTATTCGCTTTGTTCCCCACCATTTGGCAGTAACTGCAAAACAACAAACAAGCAATATGGCACCATGTTTCTGACAGATACCCTGTTAGTAATCTGAGGCGACTTGTTTAAAAAGATTCTCTCAGGCTGCTCAGACCCAAAATTTAGGTTCCTGTAAAAGACATTACAAAGCCTAACACTAATCATTATGCTTTCATTAATCAAAAACAGTCTAGTATTTGGTTTCAAGCAGTTACTCAACTGTTTCCAGCGCAAATTGTACCCTTGGTTGAACACTGATTAGGCCAGGGAGAATCTCTACAGCTCTCAGCATTGTGGGGCCTTGATTCTAACGGCGGTCTTTTGCATGCTGCCATCATAGAAATGAAGATAAATTACAGTGCCTGAAGACCATACACAATGAAAATCACTAGCTTAATGTTGTCACTTTTATATTAAGAATTCCCTCACATACAGTTCTTAAAGGGTTAATCTGTGAATAATACATGTTCTCAAAAAGGGTTAATCAATCAGTTAGGGTATGTCTACACTAGCCCCCTAGTTCGAACTAGGGAGGACTAATGTAGGCATTTGAAGTTGAAAATCAAGCCCGGGATATAAGTCTACACGCGGCAGGGACCTGGTAGTTCGAATTAAAGCCCTAGTTCACACTATCTGTTATCCTGGAATGAGGTTTAACAGGTAATTCAAACTAGGGCTTTAATTTGAACTAGCGGGTCCCTGCCATGTGTAGACGCGGGTAGTTAGTCCGGACTTGTAAATTTCAAAAATGGCGACCGGCCGGGAAGATGCAAATCAAGCGTGGGATATTTAAATCCTGGGCTTGATTTGCAACTTCAAATGCCTACATTAGCCTCCCTAGTTCGAACTAGGGGGCTAGTGTAGACATACCCTTATAGATTAGTATTGCTCATCAGGCCAATGCGGTGCTGATAAATATCAATAGCACTTCTTCTGATTTGCTTATCATCACCTATAACACATACTACTGTTACGAGTTGGGCCAAACTTTGTTATGGGTTGAGCAAAAATCCCTTTGAGATTGATAGGTGTGAACTCAATGTTCAATTAATATAACTTTAAGCCAACCCCCCCCCCCCAAGATAAAAGGTGTATGTGAACCCACCCACAAGCTTTTGACTCTGTATTATTTTGGGTGGAGTAGGGGGAAGAAGAGAGATCACAAAAACTGAGGTCAGCCAAGAATAGACTAAGACTGTGTCTACACTAGAGACTTGTATCAGTACAACTGTGTTGTTCATTGAGTGAAAAATCCAACCTACATGAGCCATGTAGTGAAACCGACCTAACCCCATCCATGAGAAAAGCTCTCCCACTGGCATAGGACTTGTGACAGGATAGATCACAGAAGTGCTCCTCTGAAGGGAGGCGGTTAGCCCAACTCTATACCTTTTCTAGAGAAGACTAGAGTACCTGGCCCAGGACAGGGTACAGGGGAGCCCCACAGAGCAAGAAGGTGGGCATCGGTGGCATGTACAGCAAACCAGGGGACAACTCCAAGGGGACTTCTGTGATTGTATCTTCACTAAAGTGCTAAAGTGGGCAGCGGCTGTAGTATTGTATATGAAGACAAACCCGCACGGGGGGGGGGGGGGGAGGAGGCGGAAGCCTGTAGGAGCAGCTGAAAGCACAAAGTCTGACTCGAAGACAGTTGGTGAAGGCAGAAAAGAGAGCTCTTGGTGCTTTGAACCATTTCCTGCCAGTTGATTCCTTCTGCGTTCAAAGACATGGGAAGTGTGTACAGTCTTTGCAAATAAATAACCTAATTCTATCCCCATGAAACCCCACAGTTTGACTAATTGCTGGGTTAAAAAAATTCAACAACATTCATGACCAGAACATGCTTATAACACCTATTAAAATTTACTCCTTATAAATGGCATATAAAATACCCTTAATAAAAAGCATGACCTTAATTTAAAGACTTTACCTGAACAAAATGCAAAGAAAACCACTCCCAAAAACAAATACCCCCCCTCAACGTTATAAATTGGGAAAATGAACCTGGATTAGTTAACTTTCCAACTGCTTAGACCCCTTCAAAGCAATTCCAGTATTTTGGGAAAGGGCCAATTTCCTTTTCAAAATAAACCTCCTGAGGCAGCTGGAAGGATTGACACTGTATCACAAATAAACACGGCGAAGCCTCACTCACTACTGGAGATGTTTGTGGATGGCAAGCTCTCTGTCGACCCTGAGGTTTCACTGTTCATGCTGACCAAGCTTGTCCTCCTTGTCTTTCCTTGTGCTTGGCTCAGTGTGTCTAGAGATTCTGGAGTCTCTGGAGAGGAGGGTGGGATCCTGGAGCTGGTCTCAAGAAGCAGGGCGCTCTGGCTGTGGAGCGTGTCCGCTGCATGTTTTAAAAAAGAAAAGCAAAAGGAAGAAGAGCCTTGTTTGTAACAATTTCATTGAAGTCAGTGGGCTCTGGGCCCTTTCGATTGGCACTAGAGCCCTGCATAACATAGTCCAGGCAATGCTGAGAGCTGGCTGCCCTGAGACTGTCCTGGGACCCGCCCCTTCACCCGTGGCCTGGAGCCAAGCCTTCAGTCTGTTGCCAGCCCTGGGCATTTGCCTGTGTAACCCAAAGACACTGAGAAGGGCAAGTGAAGTCGGCTCTAAAAGGCTTTTAGCTCGTGCAGTAGAGGCACATAGTTTTAGCCCCTAACTATGCCAAGTTCAGTCCCACCTGCTGACAACCCGGGTCCATCGGCTTTACACCTGAAGAAAGACTACGGGTGAGGTTCTTTCAAGAGCGAGCCAGCATAAGCAAAGGAGCCTATATGAATGAGGCTACCAGCTCCCACTGAAAACCAACGAGAATTAGCTGCCTTGGGCCTCAATTGTCAAAAGTGACTAATGATCTTGGAGGCTTCCATTTTAGTGACCAATTACATTTGAAACGGGTCTGATTTTCAGACAGTGGGTGCTTAGCTCTTAGATAAACTGGCTCCTCTAAGGCAGGTAGTTCTCAACCTTTTTCTTTCTGAGCTCCCCCAATGCTATAAAAATTCCAAGGCCCACCTGTGCCACAACAACTGTTTTTCAGTAGATTAAAAGCCGGGGCCAGCGTAAAGAAGGTAGCAAGCACTGCTAGTGTCCCAGACTCCAGGGGTACATCTAGATCGCATCCTTTTTCATAAAAGGGATGCAAATTAGACGTATCGCAATTGCTAATGAAGTGGGGATTTAAATCTCCCCCGCTTCATTATCATAAAAATGGCTGTCGCTTTTTTTTGGCTCGGAGCTTTGCCGGAAAAAAGCGCCAATCTAGACGCAGATCTTTTGGAAAATAAAGCCTTTTCCGAAAGATCCCTTATCCCTCTTAAAATAAGGAATAAGGGATCTTTCGGAAAAGGCCTTATTTTCCGAAAGATCCGCGTCTAGACTGGCGCTTTTTTCCGGCAAAGCTCCGAGCCGAAAAAAAGCGGCAGCCATTTTTATGCTAATGAAGCGGGGGAGATTTAAATCCCTGCTTCATTAGTAATTGCTATACGTCTAATTTGCATTCCGCATCCCCAGTCAGAGCCCTCACACCTTCCTGCACTCAGCTCCCTCCCACACTCTGAAACCCCTAATTAAAATAGCCCCAGAAAGCGAATCTGCCCCTTGTCATATGGTGCATAGGTCTAACGCTGGCCCATTCCACAGGGGTAAATTTCATTCTGTTGGATGTGGCACATCGTTAATCCAACAGTTTAAGTGCTGTATGCCATTAAGGCCAGATCTACACAAGGAAGCAATGTCAAATTAAGGTACCCAACTCCAGCAACCTGAATAGCATAACTGGAGTCGACATTCCTTAATTCGCATTACCACAGCATCTCCAGAAGAAACTCTCCCATTGACTCCCCTTACTTTTCTCACTTCATTGGAGTACCACAGTCAATGGGTACACAATCAGCAGTCAAATTAGTGGGTCTTTACTAGACCTGTTAAATCAATCCCTGCGAGATCAATCCCCATACCACTGATCTCCCAGTTAGGGTGTGTCTAGACTACAGGGTTTTGTCGACAAAAGTGGACTTTTGTCGACAAAACTATACCTGCGTCCATACTGCCTTTGAGTTATGTCGACATAACGTCAACAAAACTCAGCAGTTTTGTCGACGTATGTAACCCTCATTCTACGAGGAATAACGCCTTTTATCGACAGAGTTCTGTTGATAGAAGGCATTAGTGAATCTACACTGTCCTTTGCGTTCACACTGTTATGTCGACAAAGCGGCTTGCTTTGTCAACAGAACTGGATGTAGTCTAGATGCTGTATGTCGACATAAGTTTTGTCGACAGATTCTGTCAACAAAACTTATGTCGACGTAAGCCTGTAGTCTAGACATACCCTTAGTGTAGACAAGGCCTTAGACAATGGTACATTATTTGTATTGCTACACATGATTCCCTGTAGTTCAGAAAGTAGTAACATTCTCACACTCGGTGAATTTGGAGTGTTTTCCTCCTCCTGTGTTTTCCACTCCAATTTTAGTTTTAAAATTTATTAAATCACAAAAATGCCTTTTTTCAATGGAAAAAATGAAATCCTTGTTATTAAATTAAAGGAATTCTGAGGTCATTCACTGACTGTGAAAGGTTCATATGAACATCTTTCTTTGAGAGTGAATTTTCTGACTTATCTCATACGCTCCAACTTACTGCATTACCATCCATTACCTTTGCCCAACATACTGCCTGCTCTTCCACTAAAAAATAAATTATTGCAAATAAAAGGAAGTGTGACAGAAGTAAACAGATTTAAGGAATCCGCTCTGGATGCGATAAAAGATCATGACCAAGTGGTTTTACTGCTGACCTATTCTAACTGAGAAAAAAAGTTACATTTGCAGCTAATACAATAATAGCAAAATGTCTGAGACCAGAATTGTTACCTTAAAATAAAACAGGTTTATTTTTACATATCTCATTGCTCTTCTTGATTGCTGCAGAGTGCACATGTTAATAGTCCCAGTTGGGAAGCTAAATACAAAGTTGCCAAAATTGGGGAAGTCTATTAAACATCTGCTTCCCTAACTTTTCCATTTCTGTGCCCACAGACAAGTTTTTGCACAAATTGTTACAGGGCTAATTACAGCGCAATAGGACTCCTTTGAAAATGATGACATATGTTCTATTGAAGTCAATGGGAGTTTTATTGTTGAGTTCATTTGGGCAAGGATTTCACCCTCATTTTACCTAGGCAGTACAAATACGTGGAGAAGTAGGAGACTGACATTATTCCTGTGATGTTGCTTTCTTTATTCCCCTGATACTATCAAACCAAGTCTGTAATGGTTTGACAGTGATGCTTTGGAGACTGCTAGCATGTCTTGTTATCTACAGAATTCTTGCTTCTTTGTGACTCATATAAAAGGACTGGCCGACTACCAATGGACAGCATAACTGGGCATAGTTAAATGTGGATTTATTTGAATGTATATTTATTTTATACAATAGATCAACTTTCTTCCCATCTCCCCCACACATGAACAAATAATGTAAATGAAATTAAACAAATTCTGATGATATGCATCTCCCCCATCCTTCATATGCTGAGTGTCCCTTTAGATTGCAAGCTGCTTGGAATGGATACCATGTAGGCAGTGCTTAATATTGTAGGCATGACCAGAATGTGAGTGAGTGCTCACAGTCACGCTTTAAATTAAGGATACATTTATAAGTAGCTTATAAAGACAAAATTTATTCAAACATCTGCTAATCATGTGTTAAGGATAGATAGGGTCAACAGTTCAATAGGTTGCTCATCACAATGGCTTATCACCTTGGACAGCACCCTGTAGTGATGTGCTTGTAACCATCTATAACACTACCTATGTACATGACATTATCAGCCACTTACAAATATGTCATTAATATCAAGTGTGACCAATAACACATTGGCTAAAGTGGCTTATCCACCCTAAATACACAGTTGAAGGGCAGGAAGTTACAATAACAGCGACAGAGTGTTAAAGCACAACTGGTAACCAGATGGATGGGAATGTATGATAAGAGAGGAATGCTAATCAAGAGCAGACAAGTGGGCAGAACATTCCGTGTTTTTCACTGAACATCACAAAGCCCTAATATATTGGCAAGAGCAGAAAATGGGACCCAGTTCAGAGAGTAGAGCAATGGAAGCAGAATGGTCTATTGCAGTGGATCTTAACCTCCTTAACATCGTGGATGGCATGGGCAACTCTCCATGTATTATGTGGGCTGCATCCACATAATATATATACTACCACTATGGCCCTGAGGTGGACATATGGACCAGAGCTCTCTGCTGGTTGGTTGCAACTGATCCATGGGCTGTGGGTTGAGAACCACTGGGTCTACTGCAAAGGGAACTTAACAGACATTCAGGACAACTGAGTTCTGTTCCTGTCTCTGACTTGTTATGTGTGCTTGGGCAAGTTATTGTTTTCCCCACTGGGACCTGTCAATTTAGATTCTTTTATCACATGTGGAGTGTTTAGCATGGTGGGGCCCTAATCCCATTAAGGTCATAGAAATAACATAACACGCTGGGTTTGCCTTCCCACATCCAGGTGTCAGCAGCTTCCTTTGTATTGAACTGCACAACTATTTCACCACACCACATTCACACAGAGAGGAATGCGATGGAGCTTGCCCACATAGTCATGATAAGCCCCAGTTTTTAGGGGCATAATTAAAATCTCCCTCTAAAAAATACATCTGAAGCTTAAACTGTCTGCACATTATTGGAACTGTTAAAACTTGACAGCATTAACAGGGAAATAAAAACAGCATAACGGGTTATCCGTGAACACACATTGAAACCGTCTGAAGGAGTCTGAACATCTCAACCAGAAAAGACAGCACTAGAACTCTGTCTCAGTTGAGCCTGGCAAAGCAGTGAGGGTATGTCTACACTACAAAGTTAGTTCGAACTAACGTCTGTTAGTTCGAACTAACTTTGATAGGCGCTACACTAGCGCTCCGTTAGTTCGAATTTAATTCGAACTAACGGAGCGCTTAGTTCAAACTAGGTAATCCTCATTCCACGAGGATTAAGCCTAGTTCGAACTTACTAGTTCGAATTAAGGGCTGTGTAGCCCCTTAATTCGAACTAGTGGGAGGCTAGCCTTCCCCAGCTTTCCCTGGTGGCCACTCTGGCCAACACCAGGGAAACTCATCTGCCCCCCTCCCGGCCCCGGACCCCTTAAAGGGGCACGGGCTGGCTACGGTGCCCATGCCAGGTGCAAGCCTGCCAGCACCCAGCTAGCAGACCCTGCACCTGGCACGGCTCGAGCCACCCACCCGATGCCCCCCAGCCCTTCTCCTCTTCCCGGGACCAGGCTGGTGGCTCCCGGGAGCTTGCCTGGGACCGCAAGAGGCGAGCACCTGCCTGGGCTAGTGTGGACATCGTGGACCTTGTCCACGACCTCCGCACTAGGCACAGGAAGGTGGCCGGCTAGGGCAGGAGAGCTGCCAGCCTGGCCACCCAGGAGCAGGTGTGCATGAAAATCAAGGGTGTCCAGTGAGACCCCTGACCCTGAGCCCTGAGCTTACAATAGCCGTACTGGGTCAGACCAAAGGTCCATCTAGCCCAGTAGCCTGTCTGCCAACAGCGGCCAACCCTAGGAACCCTGGAGGGGATGGACCGAAGACAGTGACCAAGCCATTTGTCTCGTGCCATCCCTCTCCAGTCTTCCACAAACCTTGGGCAGGGACACCACTCCTACCCCCTGGCTAATACCACTCCATGGACCCAACCTCCATGACTTGATCTCACTTCCCTTTAAACTCTGTTCTAGTTGTAGCCTTCACAGCCTCCTGCAGCAAGGAGTTCCACAGGTTGACTCTTTGCTTTGTGAAGAACAACTTTCTGTTATTAGTTTGAAGCCTGCTACCCATTCCTTTCTTTTGGTGTCCTCTAGTCCTTCTTTATGGGAACTAATGAAGAACTTTTCTGTATGCACCCTCTCCACCCAACTCCTGCTTTTAGAGACCTCTATCCTGTCCCCCCTCCGTCTCCTCTTTTCTAAGCTGAGAAGTCCCAGTCTCTTTAGCCTCTCTTCATATGGGACCTGTTCCCAACCCCTGATCATTGTAGTTGGCCTCCCCTCTCCCAGCCACTCTCTTCCCCTCTCCCACCTCCTTTTCCCAGTCTCCCCCAGTTTTGTTCAATAAAGACAGATTCCATTTTTGAACACAATTGTCCTTTATTTTGTACTTCAAGAAAAGGGGCTAGGGAAGGGTAAGTGGAAGGAGGTGAGGGAGGAATGGGGTACGCACCCCTGATGGGGAGGACTGGGCTGGCTCTGCGGGCTTTTGGGGTGGAACCTCTCCTGCAGCCCCCCAATTGCCACCTCTCCCCAAATGGCAGCCTGCGGCAAGTGCAGCCGATCTGATGGCCGAGTGCTGTGATGTGCCCAGTGTGGGTACTCCGGGCACTCCAAACCAGGACTGCTTTGCAAGCGGGGCACCCCTGAGAACTGTCTGTCCGGGGTGGGGGTCGGGACCCTTTAAAGCGCAGCCCTCGGCTAGCCTGAGACAGCATCTCCACGCTCTAAGTCCTCCTCTGATGCCCTGCCGGCACTGTTTCCGGCCATCCTTAAGCTTGGTTCAGGGTCCACTCTGTGTGGACATGCTAGTTCAAATTAGCAAAACGCTAATTTGAACTAGTTTTTTAGTCTAGATCCGTTAATTTGAATTAGCTTAGTTCGAATTAACTAATTCGAACTAAGTTAGTTCGAATTAACGTTGTAGTGTAGACGTACCCTTAGAGACTAGCACCAAATAATGGGAGATGTGGTTTGGAGAGAATATGCGGAATTTTGGTTTCCATGGGAACACGCAGTGTTTTGAGTATTCTCAAACCACAGTGAATATTGTCTCACAAAAGAATCGCGTTAAAGCAGAAAAGCAGGGCAATCTCTCTGTGGCTAAGGGGAGGTTAGAGAATAAAAAAAGACAAAAGAAGGGCTTTCTTGCTGCTTCTTCCCCAGTGAGCTATCCTGGTGAACCAGATATAAAGTATGACATCTAATGGAATGTCTCCATAAAAGGAGCTCACAAGAAAAGAACAAACATTATTTTATGCAGCATTCCTGTATTGGTTCCAGGACATTAGAGAAACAGGGTGGATCAGGCAGAATCTTTACCACTAAGGTCTTGTCTACACTGGCATGTTTTGTCACCAAAACCAGCTTTTTGGCAACAAAACAATGAGAGCATTTGCACTACAGTGCTACTTTTGTTGGAAAAAACATCTAATGCTGGTGACAAAAGACCTCCAGCCCCCCAAGAGACTTTTGTCTTTTCTCCTCCCTTTATTGGTGGCAAAGAGCCAGTGTGGAATCTGATGTTTGTTCTGTTGAGAGAACTGGCTTCCGCCAACATCCCAGAATGCCTGCCTGATGGCAGTACTCGGTGTTTTGTGATCTCTGCTGCCCTGCAGGCATGTGCCTCCCCCCCCCTTTAAAAACTCAGGGAAGTATCTGACAGCTGAGTGGGCTGCTTTCTTTGGGGAACAAACAAAGAATAAGTTAGAATGTTCCTGTTCTGCCCTGCTTGGCATACAGAGGCAGGCAGACTGCTGCTGCAAATAGAAGGCTGGAGAGACTGCTGTGCTGCTTTGGCATTCTTCAGAATAAAGAGTTCACAGAGCTACTCCTGATGTGGCTCCCCACAGCTGAGGCTGTGGGAGAACTCTAAGGGTATGTCTAGACTGCATCCCTCTGTTAGCAGAGGGATGCAGATTAGGCAGGTCGACATTGCAAATGAGGCAGGGATTTAAATATCCCATGCCTAATTTGCATAAAAATGGCCACCGCGTTTTGCTGACTCAGAACTTTGTCAGCAAAAAGCAGCAGTCTAGAGGGGGATCTGTCAAGAAAAAAAGCCTTTTTTGACAGATCTATATCCCTCCTGTGAGTAACATCATAAAGTTCCTTTTCTGGTGGTAGCCACTTTAACTGGGTTTCCAGATTCATTACTTTGTCACATAAAGGCCCCTGTAAAGAATGCTAAGCACACCATTACAATAGAACCACTCTCATTTTGAACGATACCCCATTTATTCTGAAGATTCTCCTTTCCAGTATAAACTGTTATGAGGAAAAGAAGTTTTGGACAGCAGCATAACCACTATGAAATATATGGGTTTCGGCAATGGGCTGCAGATCTCTACCCCTTCCTATGTCTCCATGTAGGAACTAACGATACTCCCTAGAACAGGAGTGGGCAATAATTTTTGGCCGAGAGCCACTTCAAAAATTTCTGAAGTGGCTCCAGGCTGCCTCAGAAGGGGCAGGGCCTAAACCAGAAGGGGTGGGGCCAGGGTGGGGCCAGAAGGGTTGGATCTGTGCGTAGAGGAGCCCCTTTGTCCCCCTTCCTACTAGGTACCCATGCCCCTGCCAGGGCAGGAAGAGGCTTCACGCACTCCTCCACCCCCAGGCCAATCAGGGCTGTGGATGGGGTAGCCCAGAAGCATCCTGGCCCCTTCCTTCCTTCCAAACCTCCTCCCGCCCTAACCTCATCCTGAAATGACATGAACTCCTCACAGGGCGGGGGGGGAGGGGGGAAGTGGAGGAAACTTCGCATGCTCCTCCTGTCCCCAGGCCAAGCTGTGCTTGGGGTCGGGGGAGCACATGACATCTCCTCCTGCCCTGTGAGGAGCGAGGAAGGGAGGGAGGAAGCCCTTACTTGACTTGGGGGCGGGGGAGTGGCAAGGCCTCCGTGGGCCATATTAACCTGCGTGGCGGGCCAGATCCTGCCCATGGAGGCCGTTTTGCGCACCCCTGGCCTAAAATGACCTTTAGCGGGTCACTGCAGATTATGTAGCACTGGGAAGAATTATCAGGAAGTTTGAGGTACAAGTGGTGTTCTCGTCCATCCTCCCTGTTGTAGGAAAAGGTCCAGGTTGGGATTTGTCGAATCTTGGAAGTAAATGAATGGTTGCGCAGGTGGTGTCAGGGCAACAAGAAAGTTTTCTACAGGCACGTTAGCAATAAGAGGCTGATAAGAGAGGGTGTGGGGCCTTTACTGGATGAGGGAGGTAACCTAGTGACAGATGATGTTGGAAAAGCTGAAGTATTCAATGCCTTTTTGCCTCTCTCCTCACATACAAAGTCAGCACCCAGATTACTGCACTAGGCAACGCAGCATGGGAAGGAAGTGAGCAGCCCTTGGTGGAGAAAGCATAGGTTTAAGAACTATTCAGAATAGCTAAACATACACAAATCCATAGGTCTGGGGCAAATGTCAATGCAGAGCCTTTGGCTGTTATCTTTGAAAACTCATGGAAATCGGGGGAGGTCCCAGACGATTGAAAAAAGGCAAACATAGTGCCCATCTTTAAAAAAGGGAAGAAGGACAATCTGAGGAACTATAGACCAGTCAACCTCACTGCAGCCCCCGGAAAAATCATGGAAGGGATCCTCAAGGAATCCATTCTGAAGTACTTGGAAGAGGGGATAGTGATCAGGAACAGTCAACATGGATTCACCAAGCGCAAGTCATCCCTGACCAACCTGATTGCCTTCTATGATAAGGTAACTGGCTCTGTGGACATGGGGAAGTCGGTGGATGTTATATACCTTTACTTTAGCAATGCTTTTGATACCGTCTCCCACAATATTCTTGCCAGCAAGTTAAGGAAGTATGGATTGAATAAATGGACAGTAAGGTAGATAGAAAGCTGGCTAGATTGTCAGGCTCAGCATGTAGTGTTCTACAGTTCAATGTGTGGCTGGCGGTCAGTATCAAATGGGGTGCCACAAGGATCGGTTCTAGTGCTGGTTTTGTTCAGCATCTTTATTAATGACCTGGATGAGGGGATGGATTGCACCCTCAGCAAGCTTGTGGATGACACTAAGACGGGAGGAGAGGTAGATACAATGGAGGGCAGGGGTAGGGTCCAGAGTGACCTAGACAAATTGGAGAATTGGGCCAAAAGAAATCTGACAAGGTTCAACAAAGACAAGTGCAGAGTACTGCACTTGGGATGGAAAAATCCCAAGAACTGTTCCAGGCTGGGGACCGACTGGCTAAGCAGCAGTTCAGCAGAAAAGGACCTGAGAATTACAGTGGATGAGAAGCTGGATATGAGTCAACAGTTCTTGTAGCCAAGAAGGTTAATGACATATTAAGTTGCATTAGGAGGAGCGTTTCCAACAGATTTAGAGAAGTGATTATTCCCTTTTATTCAGCACTGGTGAAGCCACATCTGGAGTACTGCATCCAGTTCTGGGCCTCACATTACAGAAAGAATGTGGACGCATTCGAATGGGTCCAGCAGAGGGCAACAAAAATGATTAGGGAGCTGGAGCACTTGACCTACGAGGAGAGGCTGAGGGATTTGGGCTTGTTTAGTCTGCAGAAGAGAAGAGTGAGGAGGGATTTGATAGCAGCCTTTAACTACGTGAAGGGAGGTTTCAAAGAGGATGGAAAAAGGCTGTTCTCAGTAGTGACAGAAGGCAGAACAAGGAGCAATGGTCTCAAGTTACAGTGGGGGAGGTCTAGACTGGATATTATGGAAAATGTTTCACAAGGAGGGTGGTGGAGCACTGGTATGGGTTACCTATGAGGGTGGTAGAATCTCCTTCCCTAGAGGTTTTTAGGTCCCGGCTTGACAAAGCCCTGGCTGGGTTGATTTAGTTGGGGTTGGTCCTGATTTAGACAGGGGGTTGTATTCGATGACTGCATAGATTCTATGAAAACTTGGCAATGACATAAGTCTACATAAATTTAAAGCCAAGAGGCAAAATTGGAGTCTCCAATTATAGGAAGCCCTCAACTTCTGAATGGATCATATTCCAAAGGTTAATTTATAAGTCAGTTGTTTGTTATGCATTGTCCCATAGAAACAATGTTATAAATGTTGATTAGGTTCCCACATTAGCCCACAAAAACCTATTTAACCCATGATGTTGCTGAAATACTCTATATATGCAATGCAAAATAGCAGGAAGTAATAAAGTTGCAATGATGAAAATTAAACAAAACAAAATAAAAGTCTAATTTCACTTCAAAACTTGTGGCTTTCCTTTTACTTGATACAAGGAATCACTACCACCACTCATTCACTTACCAGCTATGATTAGGGTTTGTTTGTGTTTGCTCACAAATGGAATGAATGCACACTCCTTTCACTTTGAAGGCAGTGAACAAGCCACATACGTACGCAGTACGCTGCTGCAAATATTTCCGAGGGCAATGACTTGTTCACATGTGCAGATTGGCGTTCGTAAGTCTGAATTATTAAAATCATGTTAGGGAGCTTTGTTTGTATGTACAGATGTGGGTAAGTCAGATATTTACAACTCGGGGAGTGTCTATCCTGGCTTTAATACAAAATCTGTTACAAGCTGTTACAATCACAAGAGGTCACAGACTCTGTTTTATAATTCAGACCCCCTGCATGTTGGCCTTGAGATGTGGGTTCAACCGAATTTCAAAGAAATCAATTGCTACTCAAGCAGCAACAAACCGAACACCTGCAAGGTCTCCCCCTTTCAAGTATATATTCTGAATCTGCTTGGCTTGAGAGTGCAAACGGGACTACCACAAAAGAGAACAAGATTGAACTAGTGCAGTGATTTTTCAAACTTTTTTTCTCATGACCCAGTTGAAGAAAATAGTTGAAGAAAATTGAAGAAAATTATTGATGCCTCCAACCCAACATAATTTTACTAGAGTGTGGGGTCGGGGGTAGGGCTGAGGATGAGAGCTTTGGGGTGTAGAAGGAGGCTTTGGATTTGTGAGTGGAGGTCAGTGCTGGGGCAGGAGGGGCTTACCTTCAGCGACTCCCAATCAGTGGTGTAGAAGGGGGGCTAACGCAGCTTCCTGCCTGTCCTGGCACCATGGACCATGTTGCATCTCAGAAGCAACCAGCAGCAGGTCCCCACCAACTGGATGTGAAGCTAGTGCTCAGGGTAGGGGTCATGCACAGATCCTGTCGACAGCTGCTTCTGGGGCACAGGCAGGGAGCCTGCCTTAGCACACCCACCTGATCCCTCAACAGCAACAAGAGCCAGTGCCTGACATACCATGACCCAGTACTGGATCACAGTCCATAGTCTGAAAACCACTGCACTCATGTAGCTTTCTGTATTTTTGCTCCCATCCCTACAATAGTATTCTATGGGCCAGTTATTTAAAGGGGTCTTGACATGGTCTCCTTTTTTGGAAGGCACAAGTCCTGACATTTAGATGGCTAGGTATGCGATTTGCTAGGTCATTTATGCAGAAAGGTGTCTAAATGGTAGCATGTGCAGAATGCGTTGGTGCAGAAACATGATTATAATAAAGGCGTCTGCACTGAGGGCTTGACTATACTTACCAGAGGACTGGCGCTTTCTCTAGTAAAGACCCACTAAATCAAATGTTGAGGGTGCCCTCATCAACCACAGTACTCTTCGCAGTTGCAAGGAGTAAGGGAAGTTGATGGGAGAGTTTCTCCAGTCAAGGGGCTGCCCCAGAAAATCAATATAAAGTACGTTGACTCCAGCTTTGCAATTTGAATTGTGTCTCTGATATCCATTTTCTCCGTCAGAGAGGTTGGCCCTATATACTAGCCAGGGTAGTACTTTGGCATTAGCAAATACAGGCTGTAGACATACTAGATGAGTCTAGAACAGCTTCCAGGGAAGACCAAAAGATATCAATAGAGATGAAATGATGAATAAGTGAAAATGAAGAGAGATGCGCCTTTGAAAAGGGAAGTGGATGGGTGAGACAATATTAAAAAGCAACTCAAATTATTTGCAGTCTTCTGCACTAGGCAGTGAAATAAAACCAACTGATCACAGCAGGGAAGTGTCTGCAGATGAACCTATAGTCACTGAAAAGCCCCTCAGAAGGCTGCATAATTCATACTCTTGCCCATTGAGCATAGGAATGCTTTAGATGCAATTTGTGTTATATTTTATACTGGAGCGAGACAACAGTTGGCTAACACAGATTGCCAAAAACCCAAACACACACACATCACACATATCCTACGAGGCACAGCCAACAGACTTTGAAACATTCTCTGGCACACAGAGTGATGGGATATATGATTTCATGCCATTCACAAGGATGTATGTTCCTCAGCTTTGGGATTGCTAATGATTGTCTAAGTACTTTAAAATAATATGAGTCCAGAGAAGAACCACACCAAGACAATCGATGACAGAGAAATTACTTTCTACATGCAAAATATTTGTGAATCTGCTTTTTCTTCCACCACTATACCGGACCGTTCCTATCTTATTTCCACTTGACCCATCTCAGCATAGTTAGGGAAATGAATAAAAATATATAATAATGTCGTGGTGGATGAGCGCCAATAATTAGCCTTCTTCCAAATGGTAAAATTATTCCATTTGGTTTCTCATTATAATTTCTTTTTCTCCAAGTACACTTATGTAGGCATCATTTAACTGTGATGAAAAATGTGGCCCAGGCTGACCTTGTTGCTGAAAAGAAATCTATCATTTCATACGGAAAAACGCTGTAGGGATTTAACCGAGTTTCTCCATGAAATTATTGAAAATTGACATTAAGCAGGTTGTCAAAGCTGCACATTATGTATTGTTAGCAGAATCGATATTTTAACTACCATAAAAAGGTTGACATTAAATCTAGTAATATTTGACTGATACTAGATTTAAGCATTAACCTCTGTGTTATTCATTTAAGTCTTTGTGTATCTTAAATAACTAATAATGGATAAATGGTAGAGCCCAGAGTTAGTACAGTACTGTTATTCTGTGTTAATGGATAGAAGTCAGTTCATCTGAATTTTTGTTAAACATATGATTGTTTTCATTGTGAAATGACATAACTTCAGATTTGATGTAGCTTCTTAACCATTATGTTAATCAGCCTCAAATGTATCATAGCTTATTTACATGTTGGGCCCAGCACATGGTTTAGTAAAGAAGACTGATGTTGGATGTATAGCTATATTATTGAATGAGGAAAACAGATTTGCACTGATTTGTGTTCTCATTAATCCAACAGATACAAACTCTGCCATTTCTCTCCATTACTTTCCAAGCTCCGAGTCTCAAAGGGCCTTTGAAATATTCTTCTGAGGCTTGGATTTATGTCTAGGATTTGTAACAAAAAAAAAAAAGGAGAATAAATTGTGGGCAATTAATACAGTTTTTGCACCATGTTATCAGTCAGGACGCTTCATTGCTGAGTTTTTTTCCAATTTTGTTTTCTATATGAAGACTTCAAAAAGTCAAATATGGCAAAATCCTTGCTCTCTGCTTTTCTTTTGCTCTGGATTCAGATATACAAAAAAGAGATGGATATCTATGCATCCTGGTTACATCATGGCAAACTATTGAAGAAAAGAGCAATTGCACACATATAGGCTTTGTTCTTTAAACAAACAAAAAAAATTAGATGGAAAATAGATAATCTCTTAGGAGAACGGTGGGATGAGTCAGATACAAATGATATAGCACAATGACATCTGGAACACACATGTACATCTAGATAAGTGTTTACTGATCAGGTACTTAACTAGGTATCTCTTCTGCCTATTTAGGATTAGAGTTTTAAAAATTATTTTTCTTCTGTTTTCAGTACCCAGCCCATTTGATAAAACTGGTATGGGGGGACTCTTTTATCATAGACAAGATGTATTGTTCCCGTGGTATAAAATATAGGTGTTCATTCGTAGACTATTCATCCTAGGATGAACCTGAATCTCCGTTGTATTTACTGTAGCCATTAGCACTAGAAAGAGGGCTTTGTCAAAAACTTCCAGTGCGAATATTTTCCACGATACAAAATTGGGTTTTTAACAAAAAGAAACAAAAACTGTTAAAAGTATCTACTGTCCTCAAGAAATGGATTTTTCATCAAAAACCCAAAATACGTAGTTTAATTTTTTTTTTTTTACATTTTTTCTGTCAGCACTTTCCACTCTCTTACAGATACGTAAGTTGCAGTAAGAGCACATTAAAGATGTGTGAGGAGGTACAAAGAGCAGAAAAGCATACATTTAGGAAGCCTATTTCACGACTTTGAGCTTATAACTATGGTCTAAAACAGGGCTACTCAAATGTGGCCCGTGGCCCATTTGCTTGTGGCCCATGGTGCGGTTTGGGTTTACGCAGGGCTCAACATGTAGCCCGTAGGTGGGATCCTTCGAACGTGGCCTCCACTAAGAGCATGCTCCACAATGGCAAGTCAATATAATGGTCTTCTGTTGCTCTGTGTTTTAGTAGTTACATTCCTGGACTGTCATTGCTCATTAAAAGTTCTGTCATATGGGTGGAAATCAGGTAAATATTGCATTTTATCAATATCAGCAGAACTGACTTAAATAGGGCCTGCGTGTTGCATAGTCTTGCCTTAATATTTATATTCATGCCCATCAGTGTGAAAGAAGCTATTTGCATATATTTGCATGTATATGCAATCACACTTAAGCTGCAGCCCTCAGCATGTGCTATGAGTATTATTGTGGCCCCCAGGGCTTCCAACGTCGAGTATCACTGGTGTAAAACAATACTCCTCCTGCCTTAAAGTTATCCGACTCTATCAGTATGCCAATTGTATCCGTATCTAAAATCCTCTTGAACAAAGCAGCTGAAGAGACTCATGGGCTATAGCTATATTGCGCTTTCTTGCGCAAGAACATATGCAAATGAGCCGCCATTTTGCGCAACGGGCTTTTGCCCAAGAGTCGTTCTGCTGCTTATTTTTAGGCAGAACAGCTCTTGTGCAAAAGCCCCCTGCACAAAAATGGTGGCTCATTAAGTATGCCAATGAGGCGCAGCGATATTCATCGCCGTGCCTAATTTGCATATGTTCTTGCGCAAGAAAGTGAAATGTAGACGTAGCCATGCAGTAGGAGAAGTGAAATCCAAACAGTACAATACGAAATCTTTTGTCATACCTAACTGGTGCGATCTTCCGTCTCCCAGTGGAAATCTCTGGTACCTTGGGACATTAAATGGAGGCAAGAGGTGGAATTTTTTCTCCAACAATGGCTCAAGCCTGGAGGCAGAAGGATCAGCAGAGTGAAAGAAACTGTACACTTGGCTGCAGGCAGGACGGACTTGGCACACTGGAATATGAGAGAGAGAGAGAGAGATGGATCAGCATTGCATATATGGGTCATTCATTGCTCAAGTCTCTTTCGAAGTCGAGTAGAGGGTGAGATCACATACACAGACTCCTCACAAACATCGACGAACAATAGCCCAACCTATACAAACTGTCAAAAGGTAGGAGAGTCTTCAACTAAACCCTATCAAACTCCCTCAGTGATGAAATAAGCTTCGCTGAAAGGTAGTTTTGCACAGAGATAACAGTCTGAGAAGTTTAGGCAGCCTGCTGAAGCTAAGCCCGGCCTTTGAAACCAACAGAAGCCAGGAAGTCAATAAAGTTTTAAAACCTTCTAAATATAATCTTGAACATCGCACCTACAAAACTACTAGGCATCCCGTGCTTGGAATATTTGAAGGCAAAACTATTTGATGGGAACATTAAATCAGGACGATTGAAATGGAGATGAAAGCTGGAGCAGGTATGTGAAGCAAGGCAGCTTCAGAAGTCAATTTATTGAAGTTAATGCATAAAAATGAAACAGCACACGTTAAAACAGGAGAGCACGGCTTGTAATATTTGCCGGAGAGAGGCAGCCACTGAGAAATTCAGACAGCAATTGTAAATGGATGTTTGAAAATCACCCACTCGCTCAGCTAATGAGGCACTCTTTCAATCTGATGTACTGTGTTGAGACAGAGACTTCTCTTGTATTCAAATAGGTGATCATAGAAGGCTGCTGGGGTCTATAAACCAGCAGGTGTAGTCACTTTGCAACTAACCAAACTGCATTTGGATCACTGTGAACCTCTCCAGTGCTAGCAGATCAATCCATTATGGACTAATTATGCTAATAGACTTAGTATATTACAGCAGCACAAACATGCTACAACAGTCAATTCATTAACTGTAGGAGTAAAGAACTGATTAAAGTATTTATAAACAGATGTTTGGGAATATTATGCCTGCTCTCCTTAAACTTCATATAAGCAGGATCAGTCCCTTCATGTTTTCCAACCCGCTGTGAAACATAATAATCTCTAAAATCTTTTCTGTTACAGTTTATGACTGTTCTCTTGCACTGATCCTATAAAACCGAAAAGCATCATGCATGTCATCTTCCAGGCTCATTTGTTTGTGCAACATTTATTTTGTGGGCACTCCACCAACCACCCCCTACCTTTAATGTATTTGTCCTCACAACCCACTTGGAAAGTAGGGAAGGGCCATTACCTCCATTTGATAGATGGGGAAGGGCTTTCTAAAGGCCTGGATCCTAGATCCTCAAAAGTATTCAGGCCCTTAACTCCCTGAGTGATTTTCCCTACCCCAAGGTGTCTGTGGTGGAGCAGGTACTTAAATCCAGGTAACATACTTATCACCAATGGAGCCGACAGCCAGCACTGACCATGGGGTAACGTTGGGGGGGGGGGGGGCGTCTGAACCCACAGAAGGGGTGGGACTGAGGGCAGATGGGGCAGGGCTGAGGGCAGTCAGCTCTTAGCGCTGCCTGGACCATGGCGCTGGGCTCGCGCCCACAGCCTTCAGAGCCATGTAGAGCAGCACGCCAGTGGCAATTCAAATGGGCCCGGGGCTCCAGCCCCCGCCACTGCCGCAGTAGCAGCAGCAGCCAGAAGTTGTAGGCCTCAGAATCTCCAGGCCCTGGGGCAATTGTCCCCTCTCCCAGCCTGCTTATCACTAGACCATCCTTACCTCGCTGTCTGTCACTTTTAAGATGAAAGACTCCCACGCCCTCCCCCTACTTTCTGAAAGGATTCCTAACGGAACAGGGCCGTGGTTCTCAGCCTTCTCTGAACTGACTCCATCTGACAGCAGGATATTGTTTGTGTATCTCCCCGCAGTCTGGGATGCTTCTTCCAGCTGTCCGGAAAGTGAATGGAATTAGGGCTGAGAATCTAGCCCCGTTTCAGAAACAGGCCGTAGGCTGCTTTTACCTGGAGGGGGAAACCCATACGCCAGACAGATTGTTAACTTGAGAACTGCTCTGAAAGAATCCATTTGGCTACGTCTATACTGCTTCCTTCTTGCGCAAAAGTCTATGCAAATGAAGCACGGATTAGCATATTGCCACGCTTCATTTGCATGATTAATTAGGGGCCGTTTTTGCGCAAGAGGCTTTTGCGCAAAAAGGAGCTGTCTACACAGCTCCTTTTTGCACAAAAAAACCCCCTTTTGCTCAAGAACTGTTCTTCCTCATTTTTTCAGGGCGAAAAACACCCCCTAATTAATTATGCAAATGAAGCGCGGCAATATGCTGATCCATGCTTCATTTGCATAGGCTTTTGAGCAAGACGGAAACAGTATATACATAGCCTTTGTGTCACAAAGTTTTCTTAGGAGCCCTCTCCTTGGGATAACAGGCTCAAATCAGAGAAGGAAATGAACACAGCACATATGTTCATTGGCATTCTCAAACATTTCATAGGGGGTTAGCTGGCATATTCAGCCAGCTGCTGGATAAAACATGAGGTACTTTTGGCACATTCCTCAACCACATGTGCTCTTTGGGAGAGGAATCAAAGAGTTAAGCTGGAAAACACTTCAGCTTGACTGGCTTTCTAAACGCCTCCTGCTGAAACACGGGCTGTGAAAATCCATGCCATATAAGCTGCAAATGTTATTGGCATTTAGGACTAAATGATGGTGCCAGTGAAGACAAGGGCACCATGATCTGACCTTAACGAACCCCCCTGGCAATCAGTGTGATGGCACTGCCACAGGCAGACGGTAGCAATAGCTTACCGTAATATTCACTTTATACCAGCAGGATGCTGTGCGGGGAACAGCAGGGCAGAATGTTCAGACATACTCAGTGGTCTAATCATCAGTTCTCAGGGTAAGGAGGAAATACATTTTTTAAGTGTTCTTATCAAGGACAGGCTATTAAAAATAATCACTCATGAAAGTTTCAGTTCACGAAGGCGTCTAAGCAGAAGCATGTCAGTTGCTAGGCATTTATATCCCAGAGGTGGGGCCCAAGTTCTGAAACTATGTCTGAAGTGCACTGAGCACCTAGCAATGGTACTTCCTAAATTAGACCACATTCAACTTTAAAATCAGATTTCTGTTCCATCAGAGCTAACCTGAATTAAACAGCCAAGTCACAGGTACGGCATCCAAGAACCTTCTTTTCAGTTAGCCTCTGTCTAGACAGATGCAGTTAATGGCACATATACAGCCTGCAGCTTTTGCATGCAAGGCTGGTAGGTGCCACCGAGGATAGAGCTGCCCCTGCATTTGGAATTCACAGAAAATGGGTAAGCATCTACTTTTATAGGTGAATCCACTGCATGTGCAGAAGCTGGCAGGCAACAATGACGATTGCACTGCTGGACCATGGCTGTTCTCGAGAGCCCTAGAGCAGAGGTGGCCAACCCCACAGCTCGTGAGCCACATGCGGCTCTTCACCCCTGAAAGTGTGGCTCGCGAAGCCTCTCCCGTGCATCATAAAGCTGCCCCATGCGCCCCTACAAACAGCCCCTGGCTCCCTGTGCTCACCAGCATGGCAAAATGGTGTCAGCAAGATGGTGTCGGCTGGCGGGAGCTTGATGTGGCTTGAAAAGCTACCCATAAAGCTCTGGGGCCAGGATCTACATGCTCAGAAGAGTGTGAGTGCTAGAGAATATCAAGCTTTGACGGACTGGAAAACCATAAATGAGGAATGTAGGAGGGGGAAGAGTGTGAAAGAAAATTGAACTGTTTAGTGATTTAGAGCAGGGGTTCCCAAACCTTTTGATACTGGGGACCAGTAAATCTATTCACGAGCTTTTGGAGGACCGGTAACATTTATTTGCATATTTGCATATTCATTAAGCAAACGATGAATATGCAAATAAATTGTTTCTGGTTCTCCCAAAGCCCCCAGTGCCAACAGAAAAGTCAGTCGGGGCCACACAAGTGAGATACAAAAACACAACCCCTCCAGACTCCTCAAACCTCACTAATGTGGCCCCAACTGTGCTTGTGGGTGTTGGGACAGAGTTCTGAGGAAGGGTGCCAGTTTGTGCTGGGGCAGGGGACAGGGTGCTTGTGGGTGCTGGGGCAGGGTACTTGTGGGGGTCGGGGGCAGGGGAGGGGACAGGGACCGATACCTGGGGATCCTGTGGCTGCCAAGGCCCAGGAAGTGCGTGGGCTGCTCCCCCATCCCCCAAACAGCGGTGCGGTACCTGACATGCTGGTCCATTGTATGCCTGATGCCTTCCTGTGCAGGGGGAGAGGGAGTCCCGGACTGCACCAGCCTCAGCCACTTGGGCAGCGTGCGCCTTGCTCCTCTGCTCCCCATGGCTGCACGTGCCGCCCGAGCAGCTGAAGCCGGCGTAGTACTGGATTCCCACCCTCTCCCCCGAGCACAGGAAGGCAGCAGGGGAACAAAGTTCCCAGCACGTGATGGACCAGCGTTTTAGGTATTGCGCCGGCTGTTGGGGCGGGGGAAGAGCAGCCCGTGCACTTCCAGGACCTGGCGCACAGCTGCAGAACTGCCCCCTGCTCCCAGAGGAAGACCGCACTACCTCCGTTGACACTGGGAGTTCAGGACGGCGTTTATCTTGGGGGTTGCGGGCAGCGAGGCAGGCTCTCTCAAAAATTGTTCTGAGGCCTGGTATTTTTTTCCTAAGGACTGGTACCGGGCCATGGATCACAGTTTGGGAAACTCTGATTTAGAGGATGAGAATTGTGACTTGACAATTGGAATGGCAAAGAAAGAATTAATGGCATGAAAGAACATTACAACTGCCATGGGGGGGCCAAAGGAATGTTGGATAAGAGAGGAGGGGAAATGGAACAGCAAAACTGGAACCAAAGTTTAGCTAGATTCCTGCTACCACATCAGAAAAATCTACATTCCAAGCTATGATGCCTAAGCACGACAGATCTCCCTAGATATATATAAAAAATGTCCTTCAGGACAACAGAGACACATCATCATGCCACTCTGTGTCCTGCAGCTGCCCTGCCTGGTGGTGAGGTGGGGGCGCCGGAGCTGGCCAGAGGAGGGCAAGAGCCAGGGCCAGCCAGGGGAGGAATATCAGGAGCCTGCTAGGGAAGGGGAAGAGCAGGGGTTGGCCAGCCGGGGGGCAAGAGCCGTGGCCCTCTCTGGCCGACAGGGGGTTGGCAAGTGTAGCAAGCAGGGAGTGCAGTTTCTAAGTATTATATAAATTCTGTATGTATGCATTTACAGCATCCCTGCATGCGATCGATTTCTACAGCAGGAAATACACAGTCCACTGGGCAAATTTTCCTTTGCCCATGGACTTATAAAACATTTTATTGTATTAATTAGCAAAAGCCTGATTCCTCATGTTTTCTGTTTTCTACCAAGTGATCCTGTTTCTACCACCTTACTAATGTCAGCTACATGCATGACAAGGGTCTCCCAGTCATGTATTTTCCTTGGCAGCACAACGACTCACCTTTTCCCCCCTGCCTCTCTTCTTATCTTAAACTGCGAACTGTACAGGGCAGTAAATAACAAAACCACAATTCTATGTCTGTAAAACAGACCTGTGTAACATAAACATTTATAAAACAAACAGTCCCAGGTAAACAGAAGCAAAATGCAGGACAATGCAGCACTTTAAAGACTAACAAGATGGTTTATTAGATGATGAGCTTTCGTGGGCCAGACCCACTTCCTCAGATCAAATAGTGGAAGAAAATAGTCACAACCATATATACCAAAGGATACAATTAAAAAAATGAACACATCATCTAATAAACCATCTTGTTAGTCTTTAAAGTGCTACATTGTCCTGCATTTTGCTTCAGCTACCCCAGACTAACACGGCTACATTTCTATCACTATCCCAGGTAAACAGTAATTAAAAAAAATCGTTAAGACACAAAACCAAATTCCACTGCCATTACCCATTTAATTTCTTTTTGTCTCACTGACAGCCTTCTGGAATCATCAGTAAGTCTTGACTGTGGGAGTGTGTATATAAAAACTTCTCTCAATCTGGTGTTTTGTAACCAAACTCAACACTGCAAATGTGAGGGAAGAAATGTAGCTATTACAACAGTGTGTGCGCGCACGTGTGTGTGTTTCATTATCCTTCCCTCTAATGTTTTAACATTGAGTTTCATCGAAAGACTACCACAGACTTTATATCAGACCTAGAAATGACAGTGGGGGAAGATAACGCAGATCGCTTGTCTGCATTACAATCTCTAACCTTATCATGGAAATCATGCTTCTTTATAGTTCAAGATTTTGCAAGTGACATATTTGAAGAAGTGTGCAATGGACCCTCCAACAAAAGAAAAAGGGAGGAGAGGTTGCATTTCTGGTCCTTTCAGGGTTACATCACATTTCTCACCTGCCACATCACAGCATATAGGTGGTAGACTAACAAAGCCTGTCACGGTGTGAGGATTCAAACGATACAACTCGTCTCTTAGAAGAACGGGCTGAGCCACAAGAAATTGTGTAAATATCCAGGTGTGCATTTAAAAAAAATTACTTCACTGGGCATTGGACCATCACTAAAGTGTTTGTGACCATACAAATAAGACCTAGATTTATACAAATGCAACCTGGAGCAAGGGGTGCAAATCACATGGAAGTCTCTAGGCCAAATTCAGAGGTGATTTTTTGGTACGTTTTCAGAACTGTCCCCACAATTACATTTACATTTATGCTTGTAGCAGGGATGAGGTGTGAATGGGTCAGAAAACAGGTATAAGTGATGCCTCAGTTTGGCATGACTGGTGTAGAAAATGAGTGCAGCTTACATGCCAAGAAAACAAAACCAGGTGTGTACAATCTGAAAAGCAAATTGAGAGGAGTGTGTAAGATTAAGTAAGGTGGTGACCATTTACACTTGCACCATTCCTCAATTCCTTTGAGCCCAATCAGTTTGGGTGCATCTAGACTGGCAAGATTTTGCGCAAAAGCAAGTGCTTTTGTGCAAAAACTTGCCAGCTGTCTACACTGGCCACTTGAATTTGCGCAAGAGCACTGACTTGGTAATGTACAAAATCAGTGCTGCTTGCGCAAATACTTTCATGCTCCTGCTCGGGAAAAAGCCCTCTTGCGCAAGAATACTTGCGCAAGAGGGCAAGTGTAGACAGGGAAGAACTGTTTTGCGCAAAAAAGCCCTGATGGCTAAAATGGCGATTGGGGCTTTCTTCCGCAAAATCGCGTCTAGACTGGCCACGGATGCTTTTGTGCAAAGGCACTTGCCAATCTAGACGCGCTTTTGCGGAAATACTTTTAACGGAAAAACTTTTCCGTTAAAAGTATTTCCGCATAATCATGCCAGTCTAGATGCAGCCTTTGAGCCTTCTATACTAAGGGCTCTCTATAAAAAACTAAAATGATGCAAGTTTCCCTTTAAAGCCACATTCTGCTTAGTTGTACTGGCTTCATTCAAATTACTCTGGATTTACATTAATATGCAGGAAAGCAGGAGTTGGACCATTGTGTGCAAATAACATAAGAACATAAGAATGGCCATACTGGGTCGGACAAAAGGTCCATCTAGCCAAGTATCCTGTGTTCTGACAGTGGCCAATGCCAGGTACCCCATAGGGAATGAACGCAACAGGTAATCATCAAGTGATCCTTCCCCATCACCCGTTCCCAACCTCTGACAAATGGGCAACGTACACCATTCCTACCTGTCCTGGCTAATAAGCATTGATGGGATCTAACCTCCATGAATGTATCTCATTCTTTTTCTGAATCCTGTTAAAATCCTGGTCTTCACAACATCCTCTGACAGGGAGTTCCACAGGTTGACTGTGCATATACCAAAAGAGTGTAAATTTCACTGCTTTTCAACTTACATTACAGCATGAGCAATTTAAGCCAGCATTTACATCGCTGCTGGAATGGGACCTTCAGCATGATGGTTCCATTACAGATGGGAATTCATCTGTGGTTTCATGTTTTGATTAATGGCACAGTGTATACCTCCTTGGCCCATAGTGGTCATTAAGCAGCCCATAGTCTAACCTTGTAGAGAGAGAACTTACCATCCAGTCCAGGCAGAACAGTGGTCCTCATGGCCAGTACTAAACCAAGCGGTGATCCAAAGAGGAAGAAATCTGAAACTTCAAAATCAAACCTTCCCAGGTTCACTTCCGAGAAACTGGAGCTGCTCACAGGTGGAAAATCTGCATCGTTCTTCAGAACACTGGAATGGATACTGAACAAGGAAAATGAACTGACTTAACAATAAACCAGAGGTTGCTTTATATCTTGCTGGACAAATGTTCTACTACCAATAGGGGCTGCTTGGAATATTCCAGTCTGAAGGTCCACATTTTTTGCTTTCATAACAAGACACTCATACAAAATAGCCCCACCCTAACCACAATAGCCTCCTATACTCTCTGTTATGGTCATTTGGAACATTTTTTTATGTGGACACTAGTCAATATCCTAGCTTCAAAGACCACTCATTCCCTGCAGTTAAAACACATAGGCTGTGTCTAGAATGGCAAGTTTTTCCGCAAAAGCTGCTGCTTTTGCGGAAAAACTTGCCAGCTGTCTACACTGGCCGCTTTGAATTTGCGCAAGAACACTGATGATCTAATGTAAGATTGTCAGTGTTCTTCCGCAAATACAATGACTCTCCCGTTTGGGAAAAAGCCCTCTTGTGCAAATGCTTTTGCACAAGAGGGCCAGTATAGACAGCTGAGAACCGTTTTGTGCAAAAAAGCCCCGATGGCGAAAATGGCGATCGGGGCTTTCTTGCGCAAAACCGTGTCTAGATTGGCATGGACGCTTTTCTGCAAAAAGTGCTTTCGCGCGAAAGCGTCCATGCCAATCTAGACGCTCTTTTCCACAAATGCTTTTAATGGAAAAACTTTTCCGTTAAAAGCATTTGCGGGAAATCATGCCAGTCTAGACGCAGCCATAGATTAGAAGACAGCTGTGTGGCATAGAAGGATGCAGGGTTACTTTTCCCCTCCCAAATAATTAAAGACACATATAGGATTTCATTGTGTTTGCTGCAAAAATTAATAGACTAAATTTGTGTATGCAGGGGGGCCAATAGCCACACAGGGCTCCTGGGCAAGGTGTGTGTGGGCGGGGGAGGGGGGCTCTGTACTCCCAGAAGGGGCAGGGCCTCTGGTGGAAGAGCTATGGTTGAGGGCAATGAGCGGACAACACCAGCCCCCACATCCCTCAGCTTCACCTAGAGCATGGTGCATACCGCAAAACCAGATCTACCTGGAGCACTCTGTGCGGGTGGTGGTTTATAGGGCCCGGGGCTCCAGGTGCTGCCACTGCTGCAGTAGCAGCCCCGGGTCCTTTAGAATTGCCGGGTTCCAATTGCCAGCTTGTTGGCAAAGTGATTTACACACTTTATATTAACCCTTTAACGACCAATAGTTGAGGTAGGCATCATTATTGTCTTTTTAGAGAAAACTGATTCTCTGGTAACTAGCATCTTATTTTGCTATTCAGGTCTCTGCAAAGCTGGTATAAAATGCTCCCACATCAGAATGGTGGTGTGCCCGGCCCAGAGAGGTTAGAGAGGTTTGATTTTAAGAGGGGCAGGGCATTCTGACTTCCAACCAAGCTGTGGGTGCTTATCAATGTTTGAAAATCAGGCCTCAGAAAATTTAGCATCGCCCAGGCAGGACGTCAAAGGCTCAGCTGGGATTAGAAATCAGGAGTTCCTGGCGCGAAGTCCTGTGTTCAGAGCAAAAGACCGGGCTTTTCTTTCAACATGAGAAGTTGATGGCACTGTTGTGAGCCCATCAATGTTATATCTGAGCTTCTCATAGATGAAGGAGATGAGACAGGACACTCTGAACGCAAACTGGTAGGGACAGAGTTTAGCACCCCTGCTGCACGCCAGAGTTTAGTCAGGTGGAATAGCCTGAATCCAGGAGTCAAACTAATCTTCTCCTTGAGCAGTGCAGTTACCATTCCATCCCCACATTGCATTATTGGTCTCATGTGGCATCACTGCCATACCACAAGGTAAGAGAAGTTAGCACAAAGTAGCCACATCAAACATGTCAAAGTATACAGAAGGAGAAAGTTTCCATGCTTAGGAGGTATCCTGGCCATCTCATTATCCAAACTGGGATACCATCTCTAAATTAAAAAACAACCACAATTTTAATAATCCTACTGGGAATTGATATGTAGAAAACAAACATTTTAAGATAACTATATGTACGGGGGAAGGCACAGATTTTTTTAAACATATCTCAGAATATGTTTCACTCTTAGTCTGTGCATTTCCAGCTACTTCTAAGCTACCTTCCAATAGATTAATTCAAACCTGGTGGTTAAAGAGTCAGAAATCTGAGTGGGATGTAAAATTATCAGGGGAGGAAGGGGTAAGAATAGGCAAAAGTGTCCTTGTAAGTTTAGCAATTTTCAATTTAAAACAACAGTAGATATCTAGAAATTGAAAAGCTGAAATCTTAAGAAGGGTGGTTTTATTGCTTTTTAATTATCTTATCTCCAGGAGTATGAAATACATTTCTGTAAAGAACCCTTATCTTTACTACTCTTCTGCCACTACCCACCTCTCCACCCAAGCTAAAATATGTCTCTATTCTACTATTTAAATCAGCCAAATTAGGCAAAAAATATACCAAAAAGAAAATTTAGAGCTACTTGGTCACTTACTATTATTAATGATAATCGAATGAGTCTCTATATTCATACTTCAAGTTCTATTATGTTCCTTTTTTATATTTCTCTGAACTAATAAATCTCTAGGAGTGTAGCATGTCATTGTCTGCTTTTGATGACTGAAGATGGAAGATCAAGTGCTTGTCATTAGAACATAGGCACACACTGTTATTTCTATCCTACTGGGCGGGGGGAAAGGGGAGCTCTGGCAATAAAAAGATGAGCTTTTCTTTTGTGAAAAAGTAAGTAATGTATTTGGGGGGATTTTCTTTTTTATATTTATTTTGCTGCCAACATGTAACTGTATTCATAGGTATTGGGAAAGGAAGAGTGCCAATATCATGATGTTTCAATTTGTAAGCAAGAAGATGAGCAGTCAAAACCTGATACATTAGTTCAGTTGAACCAGATTCTATTATAAATGGATTTACTGAAGAGTTCAGATTAGATAGCCTGGGAGTTTCTTTCTACAACACAGGGAGCTAAAAGCGATGGACTAGAATTCTTGACAAATTCTCTGTCACAGACAAATGGAAAAAGACACATTGTTTTGTTGAAGTGGGAAGGTACTTTACATTTTAAAGACCTAGTATCCAGAAAGGAACAGATGTGAAAACCGAACAGAATAATCAAAGAACCCAAAGCAAAGAATGCATTGACGGCGGCCAAAGAGATAGAATAAAATTACCTTGAGCTATTACTGACAAAACAGGCAGGGTGGAGTATAGCACTGTGGCAAGTCTGCACTGTACCTGAGCTCTCAGAGAACTGAAACTTGGGAGCACACAATGGGGCTTTTCTCTCTATCGGCATCACCCCAACGAAATAAAGGAAGAAAGAACAAACAGAAAGAAAAAATAAAGCACAAGGGATACAGATACTAAGCAAGCAGTCAACTAGGTAGGTAAAGGCAGAGAGACAGACAGACAAAGGAAATGATGAACCTCCCATGCTAGATATATTGTTAAAAAGTTTATTTTTTAGGATTCAGGGAAGCAAATTAAGTTTTCTTTAAAGATTACTTTTATATTAATTTTAAGTGAAGATATATGGAGGTTTTAAAAAAAGCCTGAATAGTTTGTAGATAGCTTAGGAACATCAAAAATCAATTTCTTCATTCTCCGGAGAATAATGCAAAGCTGCTAATGAAAGTAAGATGGGGCTAAACTACAACAATAATAATAAAGAAAACTTTCCAAAATCCCAAATCTTTCTTTGTTTTGACTTGTGAGTGGTGCATTATACAAAGTGGGATTTTTTGCATTCATTTCTGTATTCAAAATTCACAACAGTCAACAAAAATTGAATTAAAAAAATACAGGTTCAGAGCAATGCCCCACCCCCAAAAATCAAGTATCTACATTTTTCTGGAATAGCTTGCAAGGGCTTAAGATAAGTCCTTATCAACAAACTATGTGGTTATATACATATTGCCATTACTCCGGCACGGACTGTATTAATACTCCACATTCAATTGCAAACCTATTGCTTTTACGGAATCAAAGAACTGGTTACCTAGATAGGAAAGCATGGTGTTGGGATATAGTATCACAGTCATAAGTGGATGAGTCGCTCTGTTTCCGTGGCAACGGTTGCCTTGGCTCCTCATCCTCCATGATTCCCGAAATGTCAATATTACTTTTGCTTAGGCGTTTGCTGCCACCCAGACTGGAATCCTCTCCTAAGAGGGGATTATCCTTCAAAGAATGAACAAAGCAAATGGGAGATTAAAAAAGTGACCAAAATAAAACACAGCTAATATGAAAGCAGTTCTCTTTGTATAGTTGCCTTGCATTATCCAAAAGACGGTGGGATTGGTAGCTGTTATCTCTACCAAGGGAAACGTAAGGAGGCTCAGAAAGGATCTGATGTCTGTCTTGACTGTGCCTCATGCAAAGTAGGGTCACTTGTATGAGGGCTTTAACGATGGTAACCCCCTTGTTGGGTTGGAGGCCTGATCCAAAGTCTAGATCCCATTGACTTCAGTGGCCCTTTGAGCACTTTTTAAATAACAAACATAAAGGGTCTTGGTCCAAGTGTACAGATTGCATTGAAATACATGAATGGAATAGCCCTCAATGCTCCATGGATATGAGGCCTGATTTTCAAAGATATTAAACACGTGCTGCTTGCAGCAAGTCCAGTGATGACTATGTATTGTAGAGACCACTTTAAATAAGGCTGAGCCTTAATTGGAAATAGGCATGCCCCTATGCCGTGTATATTGGCCAAACCAGAAAGCCTCCTCACCAAAGGATAAATGTGCACAACTCAGATATCAAGAAAGTTAATATACATAAACCAGCAGGAGAATACTTTAACTTCTCTGCACATGAAGTAATGGATTTAAAAATAGCCATTCTTTTCCCCCCTCTCCCCCTCAAAAATCCCTTCCAAACCAAATTACAAAGAAAAACAGCAGAATTGCAAATGTAACATGATCAGATTAGGACGAATAAGGATTTAGAGGGGTTATCGCACTACAAAGGCAATTTTCCCTCTCTTGGTATTCACACCTTCCCATCAGCTGCTGGGAGTGAGCCACTTCCACTCTGACTGAATTGGCCTCTTTAATGCTGGTTTGATGATAGATAGATAGATAGATAGATAGATAGATAGATAGATAGATAGATAGATAGATAGATAGATAGATAGATAAACTCCTTTCTTTTTATATAAGTACATGTGTGTCTATATCTATATCTCCCAGCCTCTGCAATTTCCAATCCAGTGCATCTGATGAAGTCCCAGCTTGACAAAGCCCCTGGCTAGGATGAATTAGTTGCGGTTGGTCCTGCTTTTGTGCAGGGGGTTGGACTCGATGACCTCTTGAGGATTCTTCCAACCCTATGATTCTAAGAGGGTGTGACAGGGCATCTGCCCATCTCTGGCCCTTTTAGGGTTAAAACCCAGCCCACACTGGAGGCAGAGACAGCCAATTAGGACCCAGCTGCATAAATAAAGGCTCCTGGTTGGAAGGAGGAGACACACACTCTTGCTCTTGCTGGGGAGCAGGAGGGACCCGGCTGCCAGGGAAGCTGGAGGCTTCCTGAGACAGAGCAGTGCTGGGGAAAGGCAGGCAGAGCTGAGGAGTTCTGGCCTAACCTCACTCCTAGGCTGCAGAGCCTCAGTCAAGGTCTGAGTGTACTAAGCCTGCAGAGAGGGTAGGCAAAGGCAGCAGGTCTGCACCTCTTGCAAATGATGAGTGGCCACTGCAGGCTGCAGTTGGCCCTTGAGGTAAGGGGCTAGATGAAGACTGGCAGTGGGTCACTGAGGCAAGGTGGGTATAGAAGATTGGAGTTCCCTGGGAGGGGAGGTCCTTAGAGCGCAAGGGCACTGACCTAATATGGTTCTAGCAAGTGTGACACCAGCTGAAGTAGGGCGCTCCAGGGCTAATGAGCTAATTCCCAAAGCGACCAGCATGAGATGCCGTGGGGAGCGAGTGCCTGCCCCCGTGACTGTGGATTTTACTCACAAAAGCTTATGACCAAATAAATCTGTTAGTTTTTAAGGTGCCACAAGACTCCTTATGGTGAATCAGACTGTTCATTTTACCAGCTTGTTTAAGAACCATCTCTTCTCTGAAATCCTACTCTGACGCTGTATCAGTTTCAACAGGCAATATACTCCACGCTAGCAAAGCCATGTTTGTTGAAGCAAATTCCAGTGCATTGGCTGCTACAGAGAACCCATACGATTCACTTGCGTAAGACCTTCCATTTTAATCTTTTTTAAAACTTGGTTTCAACAAAGAAGAACAGGTGAAAATACTCAACATTTATTTTAACAGACTTCTAAGCATGTGAAAATTGGCATGCTGCATCGACAAAACCTTCTGATACAAGAATCACTTCTAATTGTGTAATTATCAGCTTTCACCCAAATCTTATTAGCTTATCTTGTGCAGTATTAGCATTCATAGGCTGATATGGCATAGTCAACATTATCATCTTAATGAATTTTGCAAAGATTAGTTTTGTACCAGCCTCTTCATAGAAACAGTCCTGAAAAATCATCAATGGTACATCTAGACAGCAGTGCTATTTCGGGATACTTCTGGTATCCCAAAATAGCTATTCCGCATCTTGACGGCATGCCATTATTTCGAAATATCTTTTGAAATAATGGGCGTGCTATTCTGATACCACTGTACATCTTGTTCCATGAGGATTAAGGGATGTTTTGGAATAGCACTCTATTTTGAAATTTGAAATAGCTTATTTCAAATTTCAAGTAGCTATTTCAAAATTAACTCAAAATAAGTTATGCAAGTTGCATAGCTCAAATTGTGTATTTTATTTCAAGCTAAGGGTGCAGTGTAGCTGTACCCTAATAGTCAGATATAACATGTCGTTGGAAGTCTTGGAAAGTTTTTCTATGAACTACATCTCACAGTAATGTGCAGCAAAATTCAGGCCGTGCCAAGTCCATTTTCAAAATCCTTCAGGACCTACAACATTTCTGGCTTAATACTGCAGCTATCTATAATGCCATAGCTATCCCATACCTTAGTTCAGGAGTGAGGAACCTTCTTTGTATGAAGGACCGCTGACCATAGAAAAATCAGTCGGGCCACACACAAGTGAAAAGCCAAAAAAGCCAAAAAAAAGCCAAACCCTCACAGACCCGGACTGAGAAGCAGAAAGACACTCCCCACATTCCCCTCAAGCACCAGAGCCTAGGGCAGTGGTCTCCAAATTTTTAGAGGATTAGTTTGCTTTTTGAATTTAAGTGCAACCCAGGATCTACCTCAAACCCAAATACCTTTGCCCCACCTCCTTTGTGTCCCTTCTCCAAGGCCCCACCCTGCTAACTCCATCCTTCTTCCCTCCCCCATCCTTCCTCCCTTTCATCAGGAAGGGGCAGAGTGCTAGGGTGCAGGCTCTGGTCTTGGGCTAAGGGATGTGGAGTGTGAGAAGGGCTCTGAACTGAGCTGAGGGCAGGAGTTGGGGTGCTGAGGGAGGTTCAGAGTAAGGCTCTGTAAAGGAGTTTGGGTCTAGAGGCGGCTCAGGGTTAGGGCAGAGGCTTTGGGTGCAGGAGAGGATACATGACTGGGACAGGGATTCAGGATGTAGCCTCCAGCTGGACACTGTTTACCACTGGTGGCTCCTGTGTGGTGGTGCAGTGGGGCTAAGGCAGGCTCACCCCTGCCCTGGCCCTGCACCACTCCCAAAAGCAGCCAGCAAACTCCCTCCATCCCAAACCCTATTTTGCCTCCCACCCCCGTTCTGTGGAGATAGACTACATGGTAGGACAGGGGGACGGCTCCAAAGCAAAGGGCAGGACGTATGCAGCAGTGGGGAAAGGGGCAGCTGAAGTGCTGCGCTTGATAGCCTCTTGGCCAAACCAGTCAAGATCACCTGTCAGAGGCTCCAAGATCTACCAGTAGACCACGATCTGCTAGTTGGTGACCACTGGCCTAGGGGGACCCAGGCTAGTAGATTTTGTGTGCTCTAACCCTATGGGTTGAGTGCCAGTGTGGGCTCCCCAAACCTAGCTCCAGGCAAGCCAGAGGCTGCATCCAGCCCCCGGGCCTTAGGTTCCCCACCTTTGCCTTAGTTCCTGTGTTGCAGTGGGAGGGGTTTCAACCAAAAGCATTTCAAAGCATCACTCTTTACAGAGGAATTTGGGCCCTGAATATTGATCAGAATAGAGAGCAGCCTACTGCGGCTTGGAGTGGGCTCCATGGCTATGTCTAGACCGGAGATATTCCGGAAAAACTCTGCCACGTCTAGGGAACGCACCTGCTCTTCCGCTTTTTTTTGTGGAAGAGCAGACGCAATCTTTTGGAAGCCCTGTCTTCCTCCTCCCATAAGGAAGAAGAGCTCTTCAGAAAGAGGGTTTTTTTCCCCCCAAAATTTGGCCTAGTGTAGATGGGCCAAATTTAGGAAAAGCCTCTTCCAAAAAAATTATTGGAAAAAGGTACGCAAATTGCAGAGCTCAATTTGCGTACCTTTTCCCGATAAAGCCCCGTAGTGTAGACATTCCCATAGTCATGCGATAGGAAGATAAAGTTAAAATAAAGCATTATTTGCTTAATATGAACTTTTCACATGCTAAATGTGTGTTTCTGCTCAATTTTTATTATGCAACTCATCTTATTTTTAAAATTTGCCTTTGAATCTCTTACAAAGAGCAGCAAATCAACACACAATCTTATGCTGAAACTCATGGTACCATAAGTATTATTAACAAACTTAACATAGCTTCCACAAAAACAGAACTCCAAATCCAAATGCCTTTTGCCAAAATGCTTCCTGGTTGGATTTCTTTCACAGCCCTCCTTTGCAGTACTTTTTAACAAAGCAGCAATCTTGAATAGCAAAGACATTATTGCTGTGAGCAGCTCCTGAATTCTCAGCTCTGGTGTACACAAGGTAGTCTGAAATACCACCCTGTCCCCCCAAGTTCAAATTTGTAAGTGCTGCATTTGTAACCACCAGCAGTCAGATTTGAACCTAGGATCTCTAGAGATGAATATAGGAGCCTCTACCCTCTGAGCTAAAAGCCTGATGCCTCCCAGCCCATCTTGTGGAGGTCTCTTGATCTTAGGTGTTGCTGTGCTCTAGGTGCCACCACATTGGTCAGTGAACCACACTTGGGCTATGTCTACACTGGCAGGTTGTTGTGCCAGAAGTATGCAAATGAGGCTAAGCATGGAATATCGTTGTGCCTCATTTGCATACCTAATGAGCCGCCATTTTTGCAGAAGAGGCTCTTGCGCTAGAAGGAGCTGTCTACACTGCCCCTTCTTGTGCAAGAAAAACCCTCTTGGCCAATGCCGCCACGCTGATTATTTTCAAGAATAATGGCATTGCGCAAGAGGGAACGTGTAGACATGCTTAGCCTCATTTGCATACTTCTGGCGCAACAACCCGCCAGTGTAGACATAGCCCAAGTGTGGTTCACTGACCAATGTGGTGGCACCTAGAGCACAGCAACACATCCACACTACCAAGCCTGTTATTTCAGAATACTGTAATGGGTCATGAAATTCAAACTCTGTACTCCAGCTTTTCATGAGGAATAATGCTTATTCCAAACTTGTACGTTCGAAATAATGTTAGTATAGACTCTCCAGTGATGCGAATTCAAAATAATTGGCTTGGGGGGAAGTCTTCCGCAGCCCCCCCGGTTTGCTTCTTGGGGCTCTGAATCCGAGGTAGCTCTTCCACATTAATGGAGACTGCCTTGGACTAATTTTGATGATTCTCTATAATGAGGACAAGCAAGTTCAAATTTGTTAAATCGGGAGTTCTTGAGTCAAATTTAGTAATTTTGAAATAATTTCCTACTGTAGACATGGCTTTAGTAACTCTCTCATAGAATCATAGAACTGGAAGAGACCTCAGAAGGTCATCAAGTCTAGCCCCCTGCTCTAGGCAGGACCAATTCCAACTAAATCAACCTGGCCTGGGCTTTGTCAAGCTGAGACTTAAACACCTCTAGGGATGGAGACTCCACTACTTCCCTAGGTAACCCATTCCAGTGCTTCACCACCCTCCTAGTGAAATAGTTTTTCCTAATATCCAACCTGGACCTCTCCCACCACAACTTGAGACCATTGCTCCTTGTTCTGCCATCTGTCACTACTGAGAACAGCCTCTCTCCATCCTCTTTGGAACCTCCCTTCAGGAAGTTGAAGGCTGCTATCAAATCCCCCCTCACTCTTCGCTTCTGCAGACTAAACAGACCCAAGTCCCTCAGCCTCTCCTCATAAGTCATATGCTCCAGCCCCCTAATCATTTTGGTTGCCCTCCGCTGGACCCTCTCCAATGCGTCCACATCCTTTTTGTAGTGGGGGGCCCAGAACTGGACACAATACTCCAGATGTGGCCTCACCAAAGCCGAATAAAGGGGAATGATGACATCTCTGGATCTGCTGGCAATGCTCCTCTTAATGCAACCTAATATGCCATTAGCCTTCTTGGTTACAAGAGCACACTGTTGACTCATATCCAGCTTCTCATCCACTGTAACCCCCAGGTCCTTTTCTGCAGAACTACTACTTAACCGGTTGGTCCCCAGCTTGTAACTATGCTTGGGATTCTTCCGTCCCAAGTGCAGGACTCTACACTTGTCCTTGTTGAACCTCATCAGATTTCTTGTGGCCCAATCGTCCAATTTGTCTAAGTCATTCTGTACCCTATCTCTGCCCTTAAGCGTATCTACATCTTCCCCCAGCTTAGTGTCATCCGCAAACTTGCTGAGGGTGCAATCCATCCCCTCATCCAGATCATTAATAAAAATATTGAACAAAACCGGTCCTAGAACCGAACCTTGGGGCACTCCGCTAGAAACCGACCACCATCCTGACATCGAGCCATTGATCACTACCCGCTGGGCCCGGCCTTCTAGCCATCTTTCTATCCATCTTACCGTCCATTTATCCAATCCACAATCCCTTAACTGTCTGGCAAGAATATTGTGGGAGACCGTATCAAAAGCCTTGCTAAAGTCAAGGTATATAACATCCACTGACTTCCCCATGTCCACCGAGCCAGTTACCTCATCATAGAAGCTAATCCGATTGGTCAGGCATGACTTGCCCTTTGTGAATCCATGCTGACTATTCCTAATCACTTTCCTCTCATCCAAGTGCCTCAATATGGATTCCTTAAGGATCCCTTCCATGATTTTTCCAGGAACCGAGGTAAGACTGACCGGCCTATAGTTCCCTGGATCATCCTTCTTCCCTTTTTTGAAGATGGGCACTGCATTTGCCTTTTTCCAGTCATCTGGGATTTCTCCCGATCTCCACGACTTTTCAAAGATAATAGCCAAAGGCTCCACAATGACATTTGTCAACTCCCTCAGTACCCTCGGATGCACTAAGTCCGGATCCATGGATTTATGTACGTTTAGCTTTTCTAAATAGTTCCTAACCTGTTCTTTACCCACCACGGGCTGTCCATCTTCATCCCATCTTGCGTCACTTGGCGCAGAAATCCAGGAGCCGACCTTGTCCGTGAATACAGAGGCAAAGAAAGCATTGAGTACTTCAGCTTTCCCCACATCATCTGTCACTAGGTTACCTCCTTCATCCACTAGGGGCCGCACACCCTCTCTGATCACCTTCTTCTTGTTAACATGCCTGTAGAAACCTTTCTTGTTATCCTTCACATCCTTAGCCAGTCGCAATTCCATTTGCGCTTTCGCCTTCCTGATAACCCCCCAGCATTCTCGAGCTATACCTTTAAACTCCTCCCTGGTCATTTGTCCAAGTTTCCACTCTTTGTAAGCTTCCTTTTTGTGCTTAAGTTCACCAAGGATTTCCCCTGTAAGCCAGTCCGGTCTCCTACCATGTTTGCCTCTCTTGCTACGCGTCAGGATGGTTTCTTTCTGTGCCTTCAATAAGGCTTCTTTAAAATACTGCCAGCTGTCCTGGACTCCTTTCCCCTTCATGTTAACATCCCAGGGGATTCTGCCCATCAGATCTCGGAGGGAGTCAAAATCTGCTTTTTTGAAGTCCAAGGTGTGTATTTTACTACTCTCTTTTCTTCCTTTGGTCAGGATTCTGAAATCTACCATCTCATGATCACTGCTTCCCAGGTTGTCACCCACCTCCACTTCCCCTATTAGTTCCTCCCTGTTTGTGAGCAGAAGGTCAAGCTGCGTACAGCCCCTGGTCGGATCCTTCAGCACTTGTGTCAAGACGTTATCCCCAACATTCTCCAAAAACTTCCTGGATTGCCTGTGTAATGCCGTATAGGTTTCCCAGCAGATGTCAGGGTGATTAAAGTCCCCCAAGAGAACCAGGGCCTGCGATCTGGAAGCTTCGCTCAATTGTCCGAAGAAAGCCTCATCTACCTCATCCACCTGATTCGGTGGCCTGTAGCAAACACCAACCACAATATCAATGCTGTTGTTTGTTCCTTTAAACTTAACCCATAGACTCTCAACACATTTTTCTCCCTCTTTATACTGGAGTTCAGAGCAATCGTAGTGCTCTCTTACATATAGTGCAACTCCTCCTCCTTTTCTCCCCTGCCTGTTGTTCCTGAACAGTCTATACTCTTCCATGACAGTGCTCCAGTCATGCGAGTCATCCCACCAAGTCTCTGTTATCCCAATTAAATCATATTTCTTGGTCTGGGCCAGGGCCTCCAGTTCTTCCTGTTTGTTGCCCAGGCTTCTCGCATTAGTGTACAAACACTTCAGGTAACCAGTTGATCGTCCTATCTTCTCCATTTGAAACATGGGTCCTCCTTTCTTGCCCCTTCCTCTCTGCATTTCTTCCCGGTATCCGACTTTCCCACTCCCCTCAGAGTTTTGGTCACCGTCCCCCAACGAACCTAGTTTAAAGCCCTCCTCACTAGGTTTGCAAACCTGCCCGCGAAGATGCTCCTTCCTCTCTTCGTTAGGTGGATCCCATCTCTTCCTAACAATCCTTGCGCCTGGAACAGAGTCCCATGGTCGAAGAAACCAAAGCCCTCTCTGCGACACCATCTGCGCAACCACATATTTACGTCCTCAATTCGACGATCCCTGCCCAGTCCTTTCCCTTCAACAGGGAGGATGGAGGAGAATACCACTTGTGCTCCAAATTCTTGGATCCTTCTTCCTAGTGCTACATAATCCGCAGTAACATGCTCAAGATCATTCTTGGCTGTATCAGTAGTTCCCACGTGGAGAAGCAGGAAGGGGTAGCGATCCGAAGGTTTGATCAGCTTGGTAAGCCTCTCAGTGACATCCTGAATGCGAGCTCCCGGTAAGCAGCACACCTCTCAAGATTCCAGGTCTGGACGGCAGAGGGATGGCTCAGTCCCTCTTAGGAGGGAGTCCCCGACCACCACCACCCGTCGTTTCCTTTTGGGGGTGGTGGCCGTGGAACCCCCATCCGTAGGACTACGCATCCCATGCCTTCCAGTAGATGGTGTTCCCTTCTGGTTTCTTCCTTGTGAGGTCCCTTCCAGAGCTCTCTTCTATTCCTGTTCATAATTTTTTTTTTGAACAGAACACCATTATCTCATATAATTATTCAAAACTGACTGCGTAATAACTTCTGTGAAGTCATCTGCTTTGTAGCTTGTCCACAAGCAACTGTGTTGTGAATAGACAACAGATTTGTCTAGCTATATATTTTAGAAATGTGCGTCTGTCTGTCTGTGAATCTGTTCGAGAACTCCTCCTAAACAGTAAAAACTAGGGCCACTACATGTGATATTCAGTTTCCTCTTCTATGAACTACTTAAAGCAGAGAGGTTTGAAATTTGCAGCTTTAAGGCAATATATATATATAAAACCAGAAGGCCTATCAATCCTTTTTTTTAATCTCATTACTTTTATGCCAATAAGCCATTTTTCTAAGGGGCTAGCTTCAATTTTTGTATACATGGAGTTGGCAAAACTACAAAACAAAACGCCTATTTCTATTTAATCCCACATTGGCCCGGTTCTGAGCAAAATGTAGACTGTCCCTTGAGCTCCTATGGAAATAGCTCAATGGAGTGCTCAGTAAAAGAATGACCAGTGGCACTGGAAGTTCTAGGTCTCTTCAGTCTGTTGGAAATTGGAAGCAGCTTCACACCTGCCGACTGACCTTCATTAATGCCTGTGCCCAGGCGCCTGTTGGGTCACCAGGCAATCATGGCAGGCTTACTATTTGCACAGTTTGGTGGTCTAAGGACAATACTGAGGGGAGAAGATCTAGTCTCCCGCTGCAGGGCTGTCACCACCACAGTTAACCTGGCATTTCTATTGTGCATGTTTATTTACTGGATATGATCCTGTTTGAGGGCATGTCTACACTTGCACCCTCTTTCAAGAGAGGGATGCAAATGAAGACTTTCAAAATTGCAAATGAAGCCGGGATTTAAATATCCTGTGCTTCATTTGCATATTTGTATTATGGCACTATTTCGAAATAACAGATGATGTTAAGATGCGGTTATTTCGGGAGAAAACCGTTCTCTCGAACTAACCCTTATTCCTCATACAATGAGGTTTACTAGTTATTTCGAGAGAAGGGTTTTCTCTCGAAATAACCGCGTCTTAACAGCATCTGTTATTTTGAAATAGCGCCATAATGCGAATATGCAAATGAAGCTCAGGATATTTAAATCCTGGCTTCATTTGCAATTTCGAATGTCTTCATTTGCATCCCTCTCTTGAAAGAGGGTACAAGTGTAGACATACCCCGAGTCTCTTTTCTTAGTGACAAACACTAACGTACGTTAACAGATTACTGCTTTTTTTTTTTTTTTTTTTTTTTTTGGTTACTCTGAAGAATAGGAGGAAACCCTATTATCACCAACTTTTTAGATTATTTTTTATGCAGCTTCTAAAGCCCATGCATTTTAGATGAGGTTTTGAGGAGGTTGCGTGGAAAGAATGAACAAGTCTGGATGGAAAAGGGATTAACTATTTACAGCAAAACCTGCGCTATCCCAAACTTAAGCATCCGGCAAACTGTAGAAACAGTCAAATTTCTCCTTTCTCCATCTTCCACATCTCTGTTCACAGTGAAGTAAGTGGGAGTTTTTACTACTGACTTAATTGAGGCTAGAATCCAACCTCCTGCCTCTACACAACACTCACCTGCACCTGCTTTCCATTCTCTGTTACACCCCCTCAACTGTCTCTTGAGGACATTCTGGCATAATGTGGAAATGTTTTGAAAATCAGTTTATGGTTTACTATAGAGACTGCAGAGGAGAACATTGCTGCATTGCGCTGGGTGCGGTACATATGCAGTAGTCCTTCCGCAAAGCATTTACAATCTAAATAGACAAGACAGACAATGGCTGGGAGAAAGGAAGTGCTACTATCTCCATTCTCCAGATGCAAAACTGAGGCTCAGGGAGGATTACGAGACTTGCCCAAGGTCACACAGGAAGTCTGTGGCAGAACTGGGAATTGGTACTCAAGAGTTCTTGAACCACAACAAGAAAGAAAGTCTGAGGTTCATAGCACTGAAGTCAGTGCTTCTCTGATAAGGTGCTGCAGCCAAAATAACCCCCAAATCTGAATCAAGAAAGAAAATGCTTCTCAGCAAGCATATGGACAGGCCTGTTATTGTTTCAAATCTGCATGTGAAGCTATGGCTGGTGAATTATGCCAGATGCACAACCGCACTGTGAACTCCTGTGTTTATGCACAGAAAATATACAGCCTGGGCAGCTTCAGTGTAAACTTCCCCTGGCTCTCTAGAAAAGAGGCCACTCTGCCCTGGAGTGACCATTAAGAAGCCAACTTTGCCTGTGTGTGCATTCAATAACTGGTCCATCTGCTGAGATGGGCAAGCAAGGGAGCCAAGTAATACCCATTGGAAGGCTGGCTTTTGTCATATGGACAATGGGATTTAAATTGGAGCCAAATTCAATTCACAGATGTTATGAAACAGCTATAGATAGGAAAGGCCTTTTGGGTCCTATTGACCAAAGCTAGATAGGTTGGTGTTTTTATTTAAAACAACATGCACTCATGTCACTGAAGGTCAGCTGCAAAGCTTTGCTGGATCTCAAATCTCATTGGTTTAATTACTTGAGGTCAGATTCATGGCCATTTGTCTCTTTTACACTGCAGGGGAATATTGTCTCAGTTTGCTATATTTCCCAACTACACTTGGAAACTGTTCTGCAAAACAAATTAAATTGTTGTCTCGGGACCTGTGGGGGAGGGGGTGAATCACAAAACAAACTCTGTTACCCTAAGGGTATGTCTACACTACAGCGTTTTGTCAGAAAAATGGCCGTTTTGCTGACAAAACTTGAGGAACATCCACCCTGCAATCGCGTTCTTCTGCAAGACAATCGAAAGAACAGAGGCGTTTTTCCGGCATTGGTAATCCTCATTCTACGAGGAAGAAGCCTTTCTTGCAAGAGCTCTTTTGCAAAAAGGTGTGTGTGGATGGGGAAGAGGGAGTTCTTTCGGAAGAAGAGGAAAGAGGAAAACGCACACGTGCCCTGGTGGCCATTCCACTTGTAGCAATCACACATTACATGTAAGAGAGTGTCCATTCAATCTGGATGCTCTCTTTCAAATAAGCAGATCACTTTTTCGATGCACTTTTGCAGTGTAGACACTCCCTTTTGGAAGAAATTTATTGGGAAGATCTCTTCTGAAAAAAGATTCTTCCAAAAAAAGCCTGTAGTCTAGACGTAGCCTTGGAAGAAAGACAAGATGATTTCAACTTAATTAATAACTTAATTATTAACTTAATTATTTCAACTTAATAACATGCTGGTAATACAATTAAATCTCAGCAGCATTTAAATAATCACTTCAACAGAAGCGCAACCAATCACCTACAAAATCTCTTCCCACCCCTAAAACAAAAGACAGAACTATGTAGCACTTTAAAGACTAACAAGATGGATTATTAGGTGATGAGCTTTCGTGGGCCAGACCCACTTCCTCAGATCCATTTGTGGAAGAAAACTGGCACGACCATATATACCAAAGTGATACAATCAAAAAGAATTGTATCACTTTGGTATATATGGTCATGCCAATTTTCTTCCACAAATTGATCTGAGGAAGTGGGTCTGACCCACGAAAGCTCATCACCTAATAAACCATCTTGTTAGTCTTTAAAGTGCTATATAGTTCTGTCTTTTGTTTTAGCTAGACCAGACTAACACAGCTGCGTCTCTATCACTATTCTTCCCTGCCCTATTACTAATGGAAGCAAACCCTCACTCTCCTCCAAAAACTGTCACCCAAATATCCTCCAATAAGACCCTGAATGCTGCAGAATGCTATTTTAACCGCAGCAGCGAGAGAACAGAATTCTCCTTTTGTGCACTAATGAGGGGAGAAGGGATCCTGGCATGGAACTCTGCATAATTGGGCTGTATTCACAGTTCTGCCACGGGTCTGAGTCACTTCCCTGCTCTGTGCCTCGGTTTCCCTATAAAATGGGGATAATGATACAGACCTTCATTGTAAAGATCTGATATTTGGAAAGGTACAAACTATAAGAATTACATATTACTGTATAACTACCATAAATCTGATCAAAACAGAATGCAACCTATCACTATTTCCCTATACTTCCGTAAAGTTAGGGATGTAAAATCCTATTTAATTGGTTAACCAGTTAAAAGTAGTGTTTAATGGTTAACCAATTAAAGGGGGAATCAAAGGGGAGCTGCTCCAGTCTGGACACCATGGGTAGGGAGGCTCTGCCAGACCCCACTTCCTTCCCTGCGGGGGCTGCCGGCTTAACAGGTGATGCTTGCAGCAAGGGCGATTTAGGCTGGACATTAGGAATAACGTCCTGTCAGGGAGGTCAGCCACTGAAATAAATTGCCTAGGGAGGCTGTGGACTCTCCATCATTTGAGATTTTTAGGAGCTGGTTAAATAAACACCTATCAGAGCTTGCCTGGAAAATTCTTAATTCTGCCGTGAGGGCAGGGGACTGGACTAGATGACCTCTCTCGAGGTCCCTTCCAGGTTACCCATTCGCATCCCTACTTAAAATGTAAAATGAACTCCTCAAATACTCCCCTATGTAATTCTCTCTGTTTATCATGAGATCTTATATTGTAATTCTCAATTGGTTATTCTAGACATATTGGAAACCAAAACACAGGAGAGAAATTACACTGGCACATTCCAATGCAAGTCCAGATGAAGTTTGATTGGCATTTCTGTTATACTTTCATATTTGCATTACCATAACATATTAACCATTTCATACACACAAAAGGGAAATGACAGCCCAGGAAGGAGTACTACGGAAAGTGGATCACAAGCTAAATATGTAACAGCGCGGCACAAAAGTGAACTTGATTCTGGGATGTATTAGCAACTGTGTTGTAAGCAAGACATGAGAAGTCATTCCTCTATTGTACTCGGTGCAGATTCGGCCTTAACTGGAGTAGTGTGTCCAGTTCTGCGTGTTACATTTCAGGAAAAATGTGGACAAGTTGGAAAAAGTCTAGAGAAGAGCAACAAAAATGATTAAAGGTCTAGAAAACAAGATCTGCGACAACAGATTGACAAAAAAAACTTGGTTTGTTCAGTCTGAAAAAGAGAAGCCTGAGAGGGGACACAACAGCTTTCAAGTGCATAAAAGGTTGTTACAAGGAGGAGAGAGAAAAATTGTTCTTCTTAATCTCTGAGGATAGGACAGGAAGCAATGGGCTTAAATTGCAGCAAGGGCAATTTAGACTGGACATTAGGAAAAACATGCTGTCAGGGAGGTCAACCACTGAAATAAATTGCCTAGGGAGGCAGTGGACTCTCCATCATTTGAGATTTTTAGAAGCCGGTTAAACAAACACCTATCAGAGCTTATCTGGAAAATTCTTAATTCTGTCATGAGGGCAGGGGACTGGACGAGATGACCTCTCTCGAGGTCCCTTCCAATTCTATGATTTCATGATTAACATATCCTCCCCTAGCACAAGTTTCTAATGCTTACGGCTGTGTGCTACTCAGAGAATATAATGGTATCTGCAGTACTCTGTCTCTTACTTATTGTTATAAGGCACTTTGAAATAACTGTAGTATGAAGGGAGCTATATAAACCTAATTTTACTCTATTTTCAAGGCTCATAATCAGGCCATACATTTTTTTCCCAGGTTACAGTTCAGAGCCTAGGATTCCCATCCTCATACTCAATTAATTTTATTTCACAAATGCCCTTGGGATTGGCAAAACAAACACATATATTTCCTCTCCCACCCCACACCAAAACACTTCTACTGAAACTCCACTTAATTGCTAAATAGGGGCAGCAGAGAGTTGGCAGTTACTCAAAAGGAGGAATATCTGGAATTCACGTTGCATCTGCTCTACTTGACCATCTGTTTGCCACACGTCTGATTGGCCTGTCAGCTCTCAAGGGGCAAGGACTGCATCCGGTTTTGTGTTTGGACAGCACCTAACACACTGTGAGAAATGCCGCAATACAAATCGTTAGGCAAGTTTAGTGTTGCAAAGGGCATCACAAGAACCCAAGAAATCAACACCTATGTAGCCCAAGAAGAACTAAAACCACAGGTATTATCATCAGTTAACATGTATTTAAAGGTTTTGTGGGTTGTGCCCACAAAAGCTCAAGATACCATCTACATTTTTTGTTAGTCTTTAAGGTGCTGCAGGACCATTCGTTGTTTTTTAAGTTTTTTTTTTATAAAGGAAACACCCAAAGGTATCAGTGGGATGGAGAACTAGTGCAATACAAACATGGAGAAGGGACAATTCCTGCCCTGGAGATCTTACAAAAGCATTGTGTGAATCAGTGTTTCTTAAACTTTTTAAGATTGAGGAACAACAAACAATTTTTTTTATGAGGAACTCCAAAGACTGGGGGTCGAAATGCACCATGACCCCCCAGGAAAACTGCCCTAATAACAGTCTGAAAATGTAGAGCACAAAAAAGTAAAGATAATAATAAACAAATGGTAAATAAGGTCATGTGTCTGGCCAGGAGCGAGGGTAGAGGAGGGGTCTTGGAGCAGAATGTCTGGCCAGGAGCAGTTATTGGGGCAAGGTGTCTGGTCAGGAGGGAGGATGCAGGGGGGCGGGAGACCAAAGTTGTTGTTAAAGACCCTGAGAGTTATTAAGGAAAAAAAATTAAAACAGCATTAAAACATCATAGCCTCTTTAAGAAAAGTCTTTAGGCTTTTTGCCGGTGGCCATCTTGTTTTCTTGATCTGAGCCAGAAGGCAGCAAGGTAAGCGGGGTGGCCAGGGAGAGGGGTTGGGGGTTGGGGCTGGGCCCGGTTGCTGGGTGTGTGTAGGGTTGCCAGGTTCTCCTGTTTACCAGACAGGAGGCAAAAATACTGGACTGTCCGGGTCAATACCGGACACCTGGCAACCCTAAACGCCACAGCTGTTTGAGCCTTGGCCCCTCTTCTGAGCTCCGATCTGGACTAGTCCTCAGGTTAATTGGTTACTCGTGGGGGCTGCAGGTAGGGGGCTGCTCCAGCCCCACAGGGATCCCACCGTGTCCAGAGCAGTTTCTGTCCATGGGGAGTCCAGGCCCGCTGTGGACAGAGGCTCCTTCAGCAGGAGCTGGGAGCTGAGAGCCAGCAGCCAGCCCCAGCCCCAGCACAGGGTAGGGGACGGGAAACCTGTCGGCTGTAGGCCTGTATCCCACTTTGGTCAGTTAAACAGTTAAACATTAAGGCAATCAACCAGTTAACTGATTAACCGGGATTTTACATCCCTAATAGAGGTAGCAGATGGTATGAATGTTAATGGTTGTTTTTATGATGGAGATTAAGAGCCACAAAACTCATATTCTGCCTAGGCCAGCAAACCACCATCACTACCAAACTTCTGGTTGCAAGCAACAGAGATTTCATTTACACCTATCCCCTCTTCACCTGCCTCCGTCCTGAGAGGCTCTGAAGCACCTGCAACTGCTTCTGCACATCTTTCAGGAACCGGTACTAAATCTAACTAAACCACTCAAACGGTACCTCACAATTGCTTTCAGTTGACCTGTCTGCTTGCAGTTGAAAAATAATACAAATAAAGGCTACAAAGATAAAGCAGCATCCTTTCCTTTCACATAAGGACTCTCTGCTTCTCCCAGCATTGCTCAGATGGCTAACAGCCAGACAAATGCTATATCCCTTTGCTTCTAGCCTTACGGTTTTGCTCAGCTGTACTCTACAGACAGCAAAGTTGCTTTGAACTTTTACTCCAGGAAACAAGTAAGATCGTGTTTAAGTGCTTTCAATCTGTCTGTGTAAGAGAAGGGAAAAGATGAAAGCACCCGAAGTCACTCATAAAGCATGGATGGATGTATAGAGCAGGCACAAGCTGAAATCAGTGATGATAGTATACCAAAGACAAAACTGCTTTTGACTTCAATGCAGCCAGGATTTCACCCCAACTAGTTGGTTGGTTGCTTGGTTTAGGTTGGTTGCTTGGTCGGGTTGGGTTGGGTTAGATGGGTCAATACCGTGCAGTGAAGGGAAATAGATGAACAGGTGATGAGAGAGGATGAAAAGGAAAGGGTTGGGGGAAACAAGTGTTGGAAGGGGGAGAGGAAAATGGGGATCATGACAAGAAGTAAATAGTCAAGAGAGAGAAAATAAAGGAGGAGAGGAGGAAAAACGGGGAACAATGGAAAGATCAAAGTGAAGGGAATGATGAAATCCAAGCTAGGTGGCCAAGCCAAAAAGGCAATTGTTATGCTGAAAATACATCCATGTTTAAAAGAGCATCAATCATTTGCACTTCCAAGATCCGATCCTGCAGTGGGGTTCATGATGGCTTTTGCAAAATCCCATTGAAGCTCTTGGGGATCCAATGGCAGGATTCGGACCTAAGATTTGCATTTCTTAATTATGTTGAGTGAATGCAGCGGAGTCAATGTATCTTAAATCGCACTTCCAGCCTGACACAATAGGAGATAGATGGGAGCAAATGCTCCCAGAGGCTTCCCTTACTCCTCATGAGGAGCAAGAGTATCGGGTGCCAATGGGGGCACTTTCTGAGTTCGATTTAGCGGGTCTATATTAGACCCGCTAAATCAAACCCTGGAAGATTGACTGCAGAAGCACCAATCTTCCATGTCGTAATAACTTGCTGTGACTGATTTGTGTATGGATGGAAGGAGGAGCTTGAAACCTAATTCAGAACCCAGGCTTAGTCTGCAGTGGAGACTTACTGCCTCTTAAAGCCCGAGAAAATTTGTTCAAACTTACATCAGATTAGTTAAATTTATCTTTGATCTTTTTTCTTCAGTGGCACATCAACAATGCAACTTGAACCTTAAAATAATAGTAATAAAAAAACTAATTCTGCTTTTTTAAACACAAACTCCTTTCTAAAGCAGATTTACGTCTCAAAAAATTATCTGAATTGAGAGTTTCTCATTAGAAGAGAATCCACATAGAGACTCTGGAGTGTGCTTAGGGGTCTGTGCACATGATCCTCAGGTTGGCTGGCATTCCCCAGTGCAACCAAAATGTGTTTTCCATGAGCTATTAAAATACACTCCCAAGAATGTCTGAATGCAACAGTAGCTTCTAGAAGCAGCATTAAGACTTCCAGACAGTATGGGGAAAAATTGAAAAAAAAGCCCAGCAGATTTTAGCAATAGATAGAAGCTGACTGAGATTATTGGAACACAATTCAGAATACAATGACACTCCATGACCCCACCCCCGTGGATTTGCCAATAGAAAGTTTGTCAATAACTTGCAAGTATCATGAACCTGGAGTTGAAAATGTTCCCTATATAGTAACGAATATTTACTTGAAAATAACAGCTGAAATATTCAGCACTACTGCAATCTACCAGCCCTTTCTATTAGTTCTTACGGACAGCTGCTTCCTAGTGTCTGTCCAGGGAATTAACTAACCCTTGGGAGTTTTACCTGTATGCTGCCGAGGCTCCCTCTCCTGCTACTGTTCTGACTCTCACCCATGGTGCCAGCACTGTAGCAGATGGCATCAAACCCCAAAATTCCTCCAACGCAGTCCCCAATGAGGCACACCTGCAGGAATAAGAGATTGTTATTGATGCTTATCCAGCCAGAGTCACTGACTCAAAACAAGAGGCCGGGGAGTGGCATCACAGAGCCTGGTTACAGCTCCCTGATCCTGGGGACTAGTCGGAAGCAGCAATAGTGACAAAGTGAGCAAGTTTCCAGTAGAGAACTCATTGCAGAGCGAGATAGGTATAGCTATAGACATTTTGCCATTCTTCTTCTCTCCACCAACATGTCCCCTATATCAAAAGCTGGCACAGCAGCTGCCTCCACCAGCTTTGCACCACAAGGGAATACCCCAGCCTCAGTCAAAATCCCTGTTGGCTTCTCAAAGCCAGAATCCAGAACAAGGGGTCTGGATCCCTAAAGAACCTGTCTGATTGTGCTTCCATCCATTTAATGCACCCCCCACACACATATGAGTTGTTCATTTCTTCGCAGCAATCTAGAGGGCTCAACTGAATTTCTAGCAAAGATTTACAAGCACAAATACACTATCATTCACTGGTCAAAGCAAGTGAGCCAAACTGGGAAATGAGGTGCCAAGTGGACAGATTTCACACAGATATATAATTTCTTATGATTCAGATTGTAGCATGAGGGTGAGGTTGCAACATTCAGGGAAACTGAGGACATGTCTATTCTAGACTTGGAAGATCAGCTTAAGGAACACAACTCTGGCTACGTAAATAATGTAGCTAGAGTCAACACACCTTAAGCTGGGCTTGGCACCGTCTCTACAGAAGGATGTCGATGTCAGTTTCCTTTACTCCTCGCAACTCCTTAGCATTTGATTTAGTGGGTCTTTACCAGACCTGCTAAATGGAATACCAGAAGACTGATCTCCAGCACAGCAAGTGGAGACGTGGCCTGAATTTGCTAGAGCAGTGTTAGAGATTTTAATTTTTTCTTATATTTCTTAATCCCACACAAAATACTTAATAAACAGATTTCCCCACAACACTGCAACATAAGCAATAGTCACACCCAACACAATCCCCACCTCAAGGCATTAATTTCCCCACTATGGTCATGACTGAGCTGTTCAGTGATTTTTCAGCAAAACTTTTTGGTCAAAAAATGCAGATGCATCAAAACCACAACCGGGTGTACAAACATATGAGATTTGTTTTAACTTTTGTTGGGAAGGTCCAGAAAGCAGAACAAGAAATGTTTTTGACATTTCAAATATATTTTATGCAAAAACCTTCACCTGCCCATCACTTGGTTCATCAACACACTAATCTTTCTACTGCACTGACTTTCAGTTTAATAATTACATCCTCCTCGATGCACATAACATAGGACTGAAAATCCACCTGGATACACAGAACCTTAACGTTACATTAACTGCATATTTTCTTGGGGGATTAATGACATTATATTACACTTACCATGAGAATTATCCTCTTGATTATTACTATTAGTGTTAGAGTAGCATCTACACTTGGAGCTGGGGGTGTGATTCCCACCTCAAAGGCCACATTACACTAGGAAACTATTTCAAAATTACTAAATTCAACATAATAATTCCCATTTAACAAATTTGAAATAGCGTGTCCTCACTATGGGAAAGCATTGACATTAGTCTGAGGCAGGCTCCATTAATGTGAACATGCTACCTCGACTTAGAGCCCCAGGAAGCACCATAGAGTAATTACTTCTAATTACTCTGGCAAGGAGTTATTTCAAAATAGTGGTGCCGGAGCATCTACACTAACGTTATTTTGAAATAACTATTTTGGAATTAGAGTTATTCCTTATGAAAAGCAGAAGTAAAGGTTTCAAATTAAGCAGTGAGTTATTTCAAAATAATGGGCTTGACAGCATGGTCGCTCCGCTCATAAATTTGACCTAAGGGGGTTATTTCAAAATAAAGTCCTAGCGTACCCCAGGGCAAAGAGACACACCTGCACTGGCTTGATAAGAGCTAACGTGGTAAAAATAGAATATTACTATGGTGACATGAGTGGCAGGTAGGACTAGCTACCCTAAGTACATGCCCGTGGTCTCAGATAGGCACATCGTCTGGATAGGGTTACCAGGTGGCTTAAAAAAAATAACAGACACACCTGATCTCAGATGGGGAGGGGGGAATAGGGCTGGCGGGGGGGGAGGGGGGCGGGAACTGGCCAGTGAGCAGCGGGGGAGGTCAGAGGCACTGGGGCTGGCTGGGGGAGACTGGACGGGGGAGGTGGACCAGCTGGCGGGAAGCAGGGCTGGCCAGGAAGGGGTCGGGGGGAGCAGTGCTGGCCGGGGGAGATTGGGAGGGAGGTGGAGAACCAGCTGTCAGGAAGCAGGGCTTGCCAGGAGGATGTGGTTGGGGGAGCGGGGCTGGCCGGGGATGGAGCGGAGGGATAGAATCAGCTGGCAGGGAGCGGGACTGACCCAGGTGCATGCAGATGCCGGGGCACTGCCAGTCCCGCGCACGGTCCCAGCGAAACACAAGCGATTTCCTCCCGCCCTGGCCCCGCCCCTCCCCTTGTATAGTTCCGTATTGCCTGGCTGGTAGACATGCTCATGCAGCATGAGTGTGTCTACCAGCCAGGCAGTACGCAACTACGTACTGATACTCCTAATAATAATAAAGCTTACCTAATTAGAAAATACTGGACATTTTATATGTCTGGTATTTTCTCAATTTGTTTCCCGGACAGAACCCTCAAATACCGGACCGTCCAGTTCAAAACCGGACACCTGGCAACCCTGCCTCTGGATGGTTAACCCTTCCGGTTGCAAGAGTAAGAGACAGTCCTTTGCCCCAGAGAGTTTGCAAAATAAGTCAACAAGAGATGCAAAGCTAGGAGAGGAAGTCGAGGCACAGACACATTAAGTGACTTGTTTAGTTCACAAAGGAGATCAGTGGCAGAGCTAGGAAAACTGAAGACCTGGCTCCCAGTCCCATTTGCTGCCCCCTGAACTATACTGTGTATATTTTATAACTGTAGGCATATCTGTTTAGAAGTAAAAACAAACCTTTTAACACTCAATTTTTACTGGAAGAGATCTGTTTTTATAATTATCTCTGTAATCGGCATAATTTTTCTTAGTATAATCTCACCTTTCAAAATGTTCTGTCATTTTAGCTGGGTTTTTTTTGTTGTTTTAAAAAAAAAAAAAAAAGCTCTAAGCAAGAACATTTTTACGAGGGATGTTAAATTGGCTCCAAATCAAATTTTAGCTTAAAAAACTGATATGCCGCAGTATAATCCTATTATTGTTATGAAAAAATAATTTGTGTAATAAGACTCATGCTTTCCTCAGAGGATTACACTGGTCCTTCAGATTAAAAATCTCTTCTTCTTCCAGAGCCTTTAAAATCTCACTGTAGTTTAAACAACTGTATCTATCTAGAACTTCAAAGCTGCCTCTCCCTCATCACAAATGTATCTAAGGATGTCAACACACAGTCTTAAAGGTACCTCAATATGGTAGAGCAGTACGAGTAATCTCTTTCTAGACCGGATAGCTACAGGAGAGGGGTGATCTTAAACTTGCTGAACTCCAGGCATGTCTTTCTGATGATTTAATTGGGATTTGTGTCAGGCCCAGAGAGAATGAGTGACTTGCTAATGGTCATGCAAGGGAGTCTGTAGCAGAGCCAAAATTTGAATCCAGATCTCCTGAGTCCTCTATCGCAAAATCCCAGTGGTTTTACTGACACTGTGACCAGAGAGGGGTTACCTACTTAAAAGTTCAATTCCCTATAGCCTAATCAGAGATGTGCGGAGTTCCTTCAACTCCCATCAGCTTCAGAGATGTTGATGAATTTAGGAATTGTATTGTCTGGGAGAGAAGGTACAGTAAGAGCAGAGCAAACTTTTCAAATGAAATGTTTTCTGGTGAGAAATGGAGATTCAGTCACACCAAAACATTTAATGAATTTGTGTTGGTTTGGTCTAATTGTTCATTTTGAAGTGGTGCTGGTGATGAAAATGCATCAGAAAAAAATAATCAGAACATTTGTTTTTGATAATTGCAACACCAAGTGCTTCAAATTTTTTTCAACCCCAAACAAAAGTTTTTTTAACTTTCCAATGTGCTGAATTTTTTTGGTCCAATCCTCACATTTTTAAAAAACTTTTTAAAACTGACAATGAATCAAAAATTCATTTTCTCTGACCTTCAGGTCTGGTGCTTACTATTAATTGCATGAGTTGCCAACTCACACTAGCACTGCTCAGCTTTTAGGAAGCTCCTTGTTCACCCGGAGCATGTTCAGAGGCTTAACACAGAGACAATGTGGGTGAAAGAATATTTTTTATTGGATCAACTTCTGTTGGTGAAAGAGCTTTTGAGCTTACACTGAGCTCTTCTTCAGGTCTGAGAAAGGCACACAGAGGCTTAACAGGCATTTTGCACTTCCATGCTAACACTGCTTTATGTCATTTGCTGTGTCACCCTGGTACTATTAGTAACTTGATGTACTTGTCTCTACAATGTGTCCTAAAGAAATGGAAACTCATCCTTGACCGAAGCATTTTTCTTTGACGTAAGAAGACATGGTCCTACCTGTCCATTAAAACCAGCCCCATCTGGCGACTTGAGAAATTCATTGTAAACTTGGTTGGCTCTGCTAATCACCATGGCAACGGCATCCTGGTACTGAGGGGAAGAAATGGCCAGCAGGGGCAAGGCAGCCAGTGGGATGTGGTCTTCACTACTGCTGAGGCAGTTCTCATCATAACTGTAGGGATTCAGGCTGAAGAAGAAGATATTTTCATCAGAAAAATGTTAAAAAAGAAGCTCACAGTATTACAGCCCCAGTATCAGTGTATTAAACTGAAGTGATCTTGGGCTAGCCAGGTTTGTTACAAAACACTGTCCCCTTAAAAAGCAACTATTTAAAAGCGAGGCTTTCCCGATCTGTGTTACATACTGACACTGCTTTAGAAACAGTAGTTAAATCGGAAGGAGTCTGTATAAATCTGATTTATTCTTCACCGTTTATGCGCCTCATTTTTACCCCAAAAGTTGAGACAAATGTCAGAAGAAAACAGATTCAGTTGCTGGTTTTCAGACATTAACACAATAAAACAATGGATGGGATGCAGCTGCCGCACTGAAATATGATTGTCTTACAAATGAATGGCTCCCATTTACATTATTTTTAAAAATACAGGAACATTTCTATCAATGAGATTTTTGTAAATGGTTGTATACATTTTAGAGAGAATTGGACCTGACAACATCCTTTCCAAAAGGACAGAACAAGATCAGCCTGTGTTCTGATTGATTATGTAAAACTGGTTTTAAAACTTATGGCCCTAAATAACATTTAAGCACTCACCTATTAGCATTATACAAAAGCATTTGACTGGCTTGAAAACTGATGTTTAGATTTACTAAGCTACCAGCTTTATCTGAGGGCTTGTCTACATGGTGAGGTAATTGCTCTATAAAGGCATGATGTCTAATGTGCATTAACATATGTAATTGGCCTGTGCATTAATTGGCCTGCTGTTATGCATCAACAGTGCACTTTCACATAGTACTCTATGTTTCCCAGTATCTGTCAGTCATGCCTTTTAATGAGTTTTAAAAGTGAAAGTGAAAAATAATTCCTAGCAAGCATAAACATCAAGTCTATCACCTCATGCTCTCAGAACATATTTATGCACCTTTAAGTTATGTCTACACTACCGGGTTATTTTGAAATAAGTTATTTTGAAATAATAACTCCCAAAATAACCTTATTCTTCATCAGAAGCAGCAGTTATTATTTTGAAATAACTCCCCAGTGTAGACCTGTCCCTAGAGACTAAAATACGGTTCAAAAGTATTTTCAAAATTAGGCTGGATTTTCAGCCAAGGTTGTAGAGGAAGGAAACAAAGACTTAATAAATAATAGCATTTTGCACTTCCTATCCAAAGATCTCAGAGCTCTTTATTTAAACCTCACAACAAGGCAGGTAAACATCACTATTTCACACATGGAAAAACAAGCACAGAAAGGCATGGGGTCTCATTTTGAAGTAAATGAGTTTAGTCATTAAAAATAACCAGTATTTGTGATGTAGACAGTCAATCCCTAAAGTCTGCTAGGATTAATTAACAAAAAACTAAGAGGAAGGGAGCAAAACAAGTCCTGCATCTGTGAAACAGAAGACTACAGTACTTGGATAATCTACATCTGGAAATCAGAGAGAAAAAGCAACCAGGGCTCTGAGAAGAGAGATATGAAGAAGATGCTTCAGGCTACATCTACATTGCATTTCTCTTGCGCAAAAGCTTATGTAAACAAAGCATGGATTAGTATATTGCTGCACTTCATTAGCATAATTAATTAGGGGCTGTTTTTGTGCAAGAGGCTTTTGCTCAATAGCCATTCTTCCTGAAAAAATGAGGAAGAACAGCCCAAGAGGGCTTTTGCACAAGAGGGGTGTTTTCTGCAAAAATGACCCCTAATTAATTATGTAAATGAAGTGTAGCAATATGCTAATCCGTGCTTCATTTGCACAGGCTTTTGCACAAGAGGGATGCAATGTAGACATAGCCAAAATTACCTGGAGTCTTTCCCATTAACCAAAGTATAACACACTAAATGGCCAAGATTACTGGGGCTACTTCAGTATGGTAGTTTTCGGGTTGTTGTGTGTGTCTAAAGCCAAGTCACTTCACAGCACTGTAATTTTCTGGCTCTGGCATATGAAAAAACACTCCCTAAGCTCTGTAAAGGGCCACTGTGAACCAGGCTATAGTGCTGGCTCCCAGTGCTGTTAGCTACTCCCGTCATGGAAATGGTTCATACAGAGCAGCCGTGGCAGCGCTTTAAACTGTTAAGTGTAGACAAAGCCTAAGTGATAGAAAGATAGCACAAAACAAAATGAAGTCCTCTGAAAAACAAAAGCATAGAAGCAAACAAAAAAACCCATTTAATTTCCTGTATACATTTCAAATGATGCCATTAATTCTGCCATTCTTGTACGGAGTGTAGTCACAACCATGTCCGTCCCAGGGTATGAGAGAGAGAAGGGGGATGAGATAATATCTTTTATTGGACCCACTTCTGTTGGTGAGTGAGACAAGCTCTCTAGCTTACCTAGAGCTCTTCAGGTCTGGGCAATGTACTAGGAGTGTCTCAACTAACAAAAAGGTGGACGAGCTTGTGAGGCCGGGTTTTGACACGTATTTCAAGGGACCATGCAAGGTCAAGTGATCAAATAGCCATCCCCCTGCTCTGACATGTTCATAATGGACAGCTTCACCTTGAGTGGCCCCTTGAAATGAGATGATACTGAGGCTGAGATTTTCAAAGACGTCTACGGGTTTTAGACATACCTCTTCCATTAACTTTAATTGACACGTGTGTGTAAATCTCCTAGACTTTGGAAGCTTCAATCCTTCAGTCCTACAATAAACTCTCTATCTCCCTGAGATTGGGTTGATCTATGTTATGGAATTCTTTTTAACCTGCACTTATAATAATATCATAGCACTTCTGCAGTACCTACCCTTTCACCGGCAGATCTCAAAGGGCTTGACCCCCATTAATCTGCCTTGCACCACACTTGTGAATTCAATACATCTGTACCCCCTTTTTAGCTACTAGGACACAGAATCACAGTCCCCTTGGATGGAGGCTACACATCATATAAGTGCCATAGCTTAAACAGGTAGAGAGAGCTGCCAGCGACACAGAAACATGATTGTACTGAGCTAAGTGGCTAACAATGCATGGAAATACTGCGAAAGAGCCTATAGGCTGAATGAATGAATGCTGGAGTGGGTCAGCTGTACAGGAACAGCCAAACTGGATCAGACTCAGGGTCCATCTAGTCCAATATCCTTTCTCTCCCAGTTGCCAGGACCAGATGCTTTGGGAGAGAGTATAAAACCCTACAGCAGGCAGATGGGGATGATTTGCTGAAGTTGGTCTCCTTCTAATCTCTCATAGTAAGAGATTGCCTTAAGCTCAGAAACAATGAGTTTCAATATCCTTCCAAGCTTGTTAGCATTATCTATTTTAACTCTGCATATTTATCCATATAAATGTCCAATCCCATTTTTGACTCTTCATCTCAAAGACCACCTGCAGCAATGAGTTCCACAGCCCAATTATGCATTGTGTGGAAAAATATTTTGCTTTGTCACTCTGTATCATGGGCTCTATTTGAGGGGGGAGGGGGAGAAGGCTGTCTTTCACTGCACCACCCAAAGCCCATAGCGTGGGGATTGAGTCCATAGAGTGGGAGTGAAGGTGAAGTACATTTTACTCAGAGATGGTAAAGTATGTCAGCTGCTGAGTTAGTCAAAGAACCTAGGAGTCCCTGGCTTGAAATCTTTTGCTCCAGCCATTAGCCATCACAAACTGGAGGTAGCAAACATCTGGGTTTTCTTTCACTGCTAGTATTCATTTTTATTGTGTCAGTGCCTGTGAGCCATAGCAGTCATCTGGGATCTGATTGTGCTAGGCGCTGTACAGCTAACAAAACTGTTCCTGCCTCAACGAATTTACAGCTGAAGTGACTGGTGGGTGGTTGTATGTTCTGTTTCTGAAATGCAAAGACCATAGCAAATACATAATGCTGTATTTTGTTTATGTCCCTTCCCCCCATACTGGTCCTTTCATTCTGTGGGCAAAAAAACCCCACCACCACATACGCAAAGGAACTACACTCAGATGTGATGCAAGATCTACTGGTTCATTTGGCTTTATGTAGCACCCTCCTTCTATGTTCCTTCCCGGGATTTAGTACGACAGGTTTCAGATTCTGATAGGTACCTCTGTATTACAATATTAAAGTGTGCAGTCTGAGATGGGATTAGATCTTTGGATCTTTTAGCACCATAGATAAAACCAGTTTAAGAAGAACGAAACTACTCACAGCCTGGATATGCAGTCATTGGTCTGGATTTTGCACTGAGCCTCACTGCCAATTTCCATGTTTAGCCTGTGCTAAAGCACTCAAGTGACAGATATTTTGCATCTTAAGAAATTCAACATATTTTATAACCTGGAGTTCAGTTGCTCTGCCAGGCAGCATCAAGTTATCAATTAACATGACTTCACTCTGCCAGCGGATTAGACTATCCAAATGCAAAGCAGACAGATTGCTGAATACCACAGCCAAAGTAAAATAAAACCAAATTTTTAAAATATAAAATAAAATACCTCCCCAGCCATATAACACTCATTTTAAAAATGCACAAAATATTTCTTTGTAATGGGAATTTTTGAAAGAGCAAAAATGATCCCATTGGCATAATAAAAACAAATTACAAAAGGAAATCCACAAGAGAAATATACAGGAGAGGGGGAAATAATAGCCAGCTACATTTCCCATGAGTGAGCAAAGGAATCTGGATCAAGCCCCAGTTCAGCATTTAATTCCTGGTAAATTTATTAGAAATAATTACCTGGCTGGAAAATAACGTTTATTTTTATTTTACTGCAAAGGTCATGGAAGGAGAGATTTTATTGTTCTTGTCATAAACACAATGAAAACAAAAAATTGGCGCTGGAAAAAGACGCTGTTTAAAAGAAGAAGCGCACAAGAGATAGGCAGGATGTCAGAGACAAACACAAAGGCATTAGCTTGGTGCATTGACAGAGCACTGCAGGAGCATCTTGCAAGCATCAGTTTGGAAGAGCTGCATTCACAAAGCTGGGGGAAGGGAGGGGAGGCTATCAGGAGGCAGGTGAACCCATTGATTGTACAGGTTGTACCTCCAAAATTTGGGACTCTCTGGTCCGTCTGCTGGACCACTGATGCTCCTCGAGCACAGAGCCATAGGAAGCTGCACGGCCAAGCTGGGGCTGTGCGGGAATGTGGCTTCACCCAGCTGTGCAGGGCCAGAGCCCCACGTCTTTCCCCAGCTGGGTGGGGCCTGACTCAGAGCCCCAGCCCCGTGGCTACTCCTGGCTGCACAGGAATGGAGCCCCGCAGCAGGAACTGAAGTCTGTGCCGCCCAGGGAGCCAGCAGTAGCTGGGCAAGCAGCCCAGCCAGGTTCAGGGGGGAGGGAGGGTTGCCTGCTGGGGGCCAGTGATGAACTTGGGGGCTGGTGAGAGGAGCTCTGCCCTGGTCCAGCAAACTCTCTTGTTTGGGAAGAGTCAGGTCCCAATGATGCTAGATCAGAGAGGGCCAACCTGTAATACTATTGCAGATGCAAACAGTATCCCCTTCGTTTCCAGTGCTGAATCGAAAACAGATCTAGGGCCCTGAAGAGTGAGGCTTTAGTTGGAGAAAGATGCTGGTGGGTGGGATGGAGGAGTCCCTTCCTGGTCATCATGAACAAGTGGTACCCGTTCACTGAGTGCAACTCACACACCTGCTAGGTGTGGTTCACTGTCCCATGTAGTGGCACTTAGACCATTTACATAGAGAGAGAGAGAGAGAGAGAGAGAGAGAATGAGTGAGCTCTACAGCCTTAGCTGAGCTAACTCGCTTTTAACTCGAGCTGTAGAGGCTCATGCACTAAACTCCAGGGGTCCCAGGTTTGGTTTCACCTGTCAGCATTACATGAGCACAAGTGATACAATGTCATAGAGACAGATGCTTGCCAGGGTAATTGAGATTTTAAGGGGTGGCAAGAGAGAATTTTCAAGAGCCCTGGTCTACACTAGGGCTGTGTCTACATTGGCACCCTTTTCCGGAAAAGGGATGCTAATGAGACAAATCAGAATTGCAAATGCCGCGGGGGATTTAAATATCCCCCGCGGCATTTGCATGAACATGGCTGCCGCTTTTTTCCGGCTCGGGGCTTTGCCAGAGAAAAGCGCCAGTCTAGACAGGATCTTTCAGAAAATAAAGTCTTTTCCAGAAGATCTCTTATTCCTGATTTTAAGAGGACTAAGGGATCTTCCGGAAAAGGCTTTATTTTCTGAAAGATCCCGTCTAGACTGGCGCTTTTCTCCGGCAAAGCCCCGAGCCGGAAAAAAGCGGCAGCCATGTTCATTCAAATGCCGCGGGGGATATTTAAATCCCCCGCGGCATTTGCAATTCTGACTTGTCTCATTAGCATCCCTTTTCCGGAAAAGGGTGCCAATGTAGACACAGCCTAGGACTTTATTTTGAAATAACCCCCCTTAGGTTGAATTTATAAGTGGAGCGTCCACACGACCAAGCCTGTTATTTTGCAATAAGGTGCTGCTTATTTTGAAATCTGTACTTCTGCTTTTCATTAGGAATAACACGAATTCTGAAATAGTTATTTCGAAATAGCGGTTATGTGGACACTCCAGTGCTGCTAATTCGAAATAGCTACCCCAGAGTAACTGAAACTAATTACTCCCCAGTGCTTCCTGAGCTCTAAGTCCGAGGTAGCATATCCATATTAATGGAGCCTGCCTCGAACTGATTTTGATGCTTCCCTGTAGTGAGAACATGCTATTTCGAATTGGTTAAATTGGGAGTCATTAAGTTGAATTTAGTACTTTCAAAATAGTTTCCTAGTGTAGACATGGCCAAAGGGAGTTAGCAAAACTGTTTCCAAATACTAGTAGATGCAGGTCACAACCACATGGCTGGTACCTTTTAATTGACTTCTCTGGGAAGGAGTCATCAGTCTCCCCAGAGGAGAGAACTTCTCTTGACACTTGGGAAAGGAAAAGGTAGATTTAAGCCTAAGAGAGAGGAGGATTAGTCCATTAGACAAGAGTTCAAATAGGGGACCCAGATTCTCAGCTGGTGTAAAATGACGCAGTTACACTGATCTGACCCACGTTCGGCCAAATATCTGAAAGTAACACTATGTTTTTCCTAATGCAGACACTTCACAACAGTTTCCACATCAACATTAGCATGTGAGAGAGAAGGGCGGTATTCAGTAAATGGATGCAATGCAAAGGAAAATTGGAAAGCAAAGACCAATAATCAGTCAACTTCCATGCAACACACAAATACTGTTGACCACAGATGTTTGGGGCTTTCTTAGATAAAAATTAGGGTGTAGACTGGTTGTCAACTTCTACAAGGAGAAACTGAGGTGCTGAAAATATGCAAGTCAGTTACCACTGCATACAACCCCGTAACCAGGGAAACGCAGAAGCCTGTTGTAAACTGGTACAATTAAACTCAATGGAAGTTTTTTTGTTCGTCAATTATACGACCAGATTTCAGCTGGTGTAAATGAGGTATGTCCATTTTATACATACAAAGATCCAGCCTTCAATATAGGAAGTAAAAAAGTAAAGCACCAACTTTTGAGAGAGAGAGAGAGAGAGAAAGAGAGAGAGAGAGAAAGCATGGAGGACTTTTAGACTGATGATTAGGAAAGAAATAACACCTTTTGTCATTTAGTATCTTCTCGACAAAATGGGGAAATGAGAAAATGCATCCCAGATACTCTGAAAATTAAATTCATTACTTTACTTAACATCTATGGCTCTTCAAAATGTCAGACACGGTCCATTAGGTACACTGTCATTTCACGAAGTGCTGTGTTATGCTTTTTCTCCCCTTTTGTATTCATTGTTTCTCAAGAATGCTAGTCCCCTTTACCCAGGTTAATTTGGACAGCATCCCATCCACTATAGTAGTTGTTTTCATAAGTAAAAAAAGTTTATATTTTTCAGCCACTACTTTTCAGTGGACAACTTCATCTTGAACTGGCTTGTGACCAGTGCTTCTTCTGACTGACTGGGCGGGGCTGATTAATCACCTGTTAAGCTGTGCTGCCACTAAGTTTAGAGGGAACACTGCTTGTGACTTAAATCAATGCCACTAAGGTTCTTCTGCACATGACTCCTTATGCTTAGTGTAAGGCCTACTCTACAGAATGCCTGCTCTTGACCTAATCTATGTTACTTCAGCTTCACAGAGAGCAAAACTAAAGTAGATGTACTTACCGCGGCGTCTTGCCTGCAGTAAGGTCGGTGAGGGTGTTCTCCCAACAACAGCGGCCACTCTTGGTGGAGTACCGGCATCGACTGGAGAATGCTCAGAGATTGATTTATCATGTCTAAGCAGACACAATAAATAGACAGTTGGTGGATCGATCACTGCAGTGTCGAGCCCCGGGGTAGTGGAGACAAGCCCTAAGACACCAAATCTAACAGCATTTTAAAAAGTTCCCATAAACAACATTCTGCGGTTGTTAGCCACGTGAGTAAACCAATGGAACCAGTTTCCTCAGAGGTAGATTCCGCACTATTAAAGGTTTTGCCCAGACCTCATCAGACATTTTTATTTGTTTTAAAATATGAAAATTGAATATGAAATATGAATTTATGAAATCAGAGCTGATGCATGTTTGTGCCTAGCATTTGTTTGTGCCTTATAGGTACTCGCAAGGGCGGATATAGGGCAGGGCGAGCGGGGCGGCTGCCCCGGGCCCCGCGCTTCAGAAAGCCCCGCGCATGTGCCGTGGCACCACTGCGCATGCGCATGGTGTCACTGCGCATGCGCCGTGGCAAAGGGGGGGGGCCCCGCAGAATTATGCTGCCCGGGGCCCCGCAAAACGGTCATCTGCCCCTGGGTACTCGATGCCTGCAGCCTCTCCTCTCATCCTTCTCAGGGCAGCCCTGCAACCCAAAAATCACAATCAGACTATGTCATGAACTGCAACATCCCCATCAGAAGGCTTGGACTCTGATGCTATGTCTACACAGCAGTACTATTTCGGAATAAAAACGTTATTCTGAAATAACAAAGAGTATGCACTACAAGCCTTTATATGGAAATAATGGCAAGCTGGTGGACTTCTTACTCCAACTCATGGTAACCCTCAATTCACGAGGAGTACGGGAAGTCGAAGGAAGAGTGTTTTTCCTTCGACTTCCTGCTGTGTAGAAAGTGCCAAAAGCCGAATCAAGCTATTTTGACTTCAGCTACACAACTGATGTAGCTGAAATTGCATAGCTTATGCCGACATCAGCCCTGCTGTGTAGACATGCCCCTAGTGATCACGTTTTTGACATGAGATGTGATGATGCCAAGTATCAAAATGTGCCTGGGGAGGGTTGAATAGCATTTGATTCTCCACACAACCTTACTGAAATCAGAATTGGGCCCTGGGTAATTGGCAGGGACATATCTCTGTCCAGATGTCATAGAATCATAGAACACTAGAACTGAAAGGGTCCTTGAGAGGTCATCAAGTCCAGTCCCCTGCCCTCATGGCAGGACCAAGCACCATTCTAGATCATCCCTGACAGATGTCTATGAAACCTGCTCTTAAAGATGCCTATGTAATCTGCTCTTATGGCCTCCACTATGCAATTAGACTGTACAATAGATTCCTGGATTTTGTGGTATTATTCAAGTTGGTCTGTATTTTATTTGAATCTGTTTGTACCTGTGAAGTGTATCAGCATTAATATCCACTAGTTACTCATTCCTTCCCCCTCCCCCTCCCAATTTATCATATTTTCATAAAGGAAGAAAAACAGGATGTTTTCCCCTTAAGTTCTACAGGCATCTTACTTCAAACACCGTGTGATATAAAAAGAAAATGAGGGAGATTGGTGGAAATAGCTCTAAAAGCACCCTGATGGAAGGCTAAAACATCACAGAGACAAATGAAAAGCAAAGACTCTTTCACCTCAATCAGAAAAGGATTTTCTCTCATATCTTCTCTAAATAACTCAAGATGTAGGGAAAGGGCAGGCTTCAAAGTTGGCAGCAATAGCCCGTCAATAATTTTCTGCATTTTCCAGATCTCTGCAAAGCCTCATTTCACTTTGATATAAAAAAATTAAACCTATTCATAAAATACTGCATCTGCCATCTATTACAAAACTAATGCAGGACTGCACATCAGTGGCAAACTACCATTTAAATTTCTAGGCTAAAGGGGATATTTTGGATATTTGGAGAGGCAGGACTAAAAGGGTGCATTTACACAGGAGGGCTTACCTCGAAATAAGCTATGCAAATTGAGGTACGTCAATTGCGTAGCTTATTTCAAAATAGCTTATTTTTAAATTGGGAGTGTCTCCACGGCACTTATTTCCAAATGGAGCACTCTTCCTCTGACTTCCCTTACTCCTCATACAATGAGGCTACGTCTAGACTGGCCCCTTCTCCGGAAGAGGCATGCAAAGCAGGCAAGTCAGAATAGGGAAATCCGCGGGGGATTTAAATAAACATGGCCGCCGCTTTTTTTCCGGCTTGGGGAAAAGCCGGAAAAGAGCGTCTAGACTGGCGCGATCCTCCAGAATAAAGCCCTTTTCCGGAGGATCTCTTATTCCTACTTGGAAAAAAAGCGGCGGCCATGTTTATTTAAATCCCGCGGAGGATATTTAAATCCGCCGCAGATTTCCCTATTCTGACTTGCCTGCTTTGCATGCCTCTTCTGGAGAAGGGGCCAGTCTAGACGTAGCCTGAGTGTCACAGTAGTCAGAGTAAGAATCCTCCAGCTTGACAGTATTTTGACATTATTTCAAAATAACTGCCTGCTGTATATACGCGGACTAAGTTATTTTGCTGTGGAGACATACCCAAAGACTAGGGTTCAATCTCTGCTCGGCCACAGTCTTCCTGTCTGACCTTGGGTAAATCGTTTAACCGTGTGTGTGCGTGTATGTGTGTGTGTTTGTATTTATATAGCCACTTTCTGATTTACGACAACTTTAAGTGAATAATGTATATAGGACCAGACTATTCTAAACAACGTTGAGCATTTAACACCTTGTGGGGCTTTGCAATGTTAAGTTCTCAATTCCCTTCCCCTGCATCAGCAGCCACGCTCACCTGTGAGCCAGGCATTTCAGGATCAGAACCATTTGTGTATGTTAAACAATCGAAGTATAATTGTTCAGGTGCAAATACATAGTAGATGCGCTTACAAAAGACAACCCCTCTTCTGATTTCATTGCCAGTATGTTAGGACAATTCTTCTGCTGACCTGGCTACTTATTTTCCCTCCACATTCAGAAAATGCAGGGTAACTGTGTTTTAAAAAAAATCAGATCTAATGCTGCTGGTAGATCAGTCGTCTGGCACCTCATGACTCCAATACCACAGTAATCAAAACACACCTCCTCCTCTACAATTTACTAAATAAGATGTTTATCCACAAGTTATGCTGCATAATTGCATCCTGGAGTTCTAAGCCCAGAATATTCCAGGTGCAAAGCTGCACAAACTCAAGACAAATCTGTCACTGACAGCCCGAAATGTGCACATGACAGGCTACTTGATGCTACAAAGCATCAAGGCAGTGTTGGTGTCATGCCAGGCACTGAAATGAGCTGCAGGAAGTCACTCAGACTTCTAGTTCAGCTCTTTTGGATATGGCAAAACATTTCCGGTGCCCTCTGCTTTGGTTAAGGGAAGGCAAAACAGGAAACTGCAGGAGCTCAAATTATTTGCAGCTTCCTTCCATTGCCAATATACTGGTCTTCCCTGCAGCCACGGGCATGGCTTTTCCTTACACTTCAGATGGCTGAGCGTGGAACAGACATCGGGGCACGACTAGAGAGAAAGAGGAATGGGCCATGTTATCTCATGTTTAGTGTCCTTGCTGCTGGCTTGAATGTGTGACTAACCAGGCAAAATGAGCAAGCAACAACTTTGATGAGTTGTCGATTCCTCCCCTCTTCTTCCCTAGAGAAATTACTACATTGTCCACACCCCTTGCAAACCCATCTCCTCCTGTCCAATAACCATCGTTCAGATCACCTCCCAAAAACGTCATGTCTCTATTTCCGCCATTGCAACCTCACCATAGCACAGTGAGGGGCAGCCTAGGCAAGGGAGTGGGCCACATGAATGGCCCTCTTTAATCTCAGTGGGCGGAAGACTGTTGCCACCAAGACAATCACCCAGGAGCATTCAGAAAAAGGCCTCATCCCCTCTAGGGTTTTCTGCTCTGTTGACAAGTCCATGCATGCTGTCATGCTTACCCCATTCATGACCAAGGGGACTATTCCAATCTCAGGGTACGTCTATAGTACGGAGTTTTTTTGGAAAAAAACGCCATTTTTTCGAAAAATAAAAACAAATAAACCCACTTCACTTATGTCCACACTGCAATCACGTTCTTTCAAAAAAAAAATCGAAAGAATAGAGGGGGTTTTCTGACATTGGTAAACCTCTTTCTATGAGGAAGCAAAGGCGTAGCAAGGGTGTTATGCGCCCGGGAACAAAAGCAAAATTTGTGCCACTTATCTCCACCCCCCCTCCCCCCGCCACCATGCAGCAGGGTCCCGAACCTGGCACACAGCTGAGCCCGATGCTGAGAGGACGAGGGAGCTTGTATCGTGTCTTCCTCCACCCCCTCCAGTGTGGGGCAGGCCCCCCACACACTATCCCGCTGTCAAAGATGGAGGAGGGTCGGGCTGGGGGCGGAGAGGAGGCTCCAGCCAGAAGTAGTGGGCAGAGGAGGAGCAGGAGAATCGAGGGATGACAGGAAGAGTGGAGGGGGACTAAATTAGTGCCCCCCTACTGTGGTGCCCGAGGACAACTACCCCTCCCCTCCCCCACTGCTTTTTCTATGTCAGTGAATGTAAGAGATTAACTTACCTGTTAAAACAACACTCAGAAAAACTTTTAAATAAAACTAACACACAACATGAGAATTGTCCTCACTTCCTTGAAGGTACTTGAAGCAATAAGTAGCCTAATGCCGAGGTTACACTGCAAACGTGGCTTTCTGTCTGCCACGAGAACTTTTTCCTTTAGGCTGCCATGAGATTCTATCCTTAAGTAAAGGAGAGAGGTCTCTCTGAGCTGCTCTTCCAAATTTCACACAAGCCATTCAACTGAAGCCATAGATTCAAGGCCAGCCTTGCCTCTGGCAGACTGCCTCACCAGGTGTTCACAGTCTCAACATCCAAAAACATATAAGACTTTTTGCTGAGAAAGCCATGTTACTCCCAACTCTCTACTATGACTGGGTGATGTGGGTGACCTATAGAAAACACCAGCGTTTTCTTTGGAAAATCCACAACAAAACATGGAGGGAATCGATCACCTCAGTAACGCTAACTCCTTTAAAATTGAGGCCCGGATTATCCAGCACGAGTTGAGGTAGAGTGGGCACTGTGTGCACATGTCTGATATATTTTTACCAAAACTGCTACCTGCCCAACTTGTTAAAGGAGAAAGGAAACAGAGAGGCCAAAATGAATGGTTTAGAGCAGTGTTTCTCAATCTATTTTTATAAAATACCCCCTTTAAAAAAAAATTATAAGTACCCCCATTAGCTACAGTTTTCAGACACACAATTTTTTTTTTCTATGATTGCAACACATTTGTTCAAACAACTTAATCGTAGCCGGGTGGGTGATGAAATTTTGGGGTGTAAAAAGTACAAAAATAATAAAACGCTGTAAAACTTAAAACAAAAATTCAGTGTTCTCCCAATTTCAGTTGCGTTGACTTACTACCCAGACTTCTCTCAAGTGTGCCTAAGTATATTCATACCACTAGTTGAGAAATACTGCTCTAGAGCAGTGGTGCGCAACCTTTTTTCCACCATGACCCCGCACGGCGCAGGGCTCAGATCTGGACGGCTGAGGGCTGGGCCTGGCCATTGGCAGCCGCACAGCATGGTGACCTCGCTTGGGGGTCGCGACCCATGGGTTGCGCAGCACAGCTTTAGAGGTCCGAGGTTCAACTCTGTCCAGTGGTTGTTACATCTTGCTTACAACACTCCTGTTAATACATCCCAGAATGATGTTTGCTTTTTCACTGCAACAATATCATTATTGATTCATACTGATCTTGCATCCCGCTATTACCCCCAGATCCCTTTCTGCAGTATTCCTTCCAAAGAAGTCACTTCTCAATTTTTATGTGTGCAACTAATTGTTCCTACCTAAGTGGAACACTTTGCATTTGTTGTTATTGTATTTCATTCTATTTACTTCAGACCATTTCTCCAGTTTTTCCAGATCATTTTGAATTCTAATTCAGTTCTCTATGGGTATGTTTACACTACAGCATTAATTCAAACTAACTTAATTTGAATTAGTGCATCTAGACCTAAAAACGAATTTGAATTAGAGTTTTGCTAATTCGAACTAGCATGTCCACATTGAGTGGACCCTGAACCAAAGTTAAGGCTGGCCGAAAGCTGTGCCGGCAGGGCATCAGGTTAGGACTTAGAGTGTGGAGCTGCTGTCTCAGGCTAGCCGAGGGCTGTGCTTAAAGGGACCCGACCCCCAACCTGGACAGACAGTTCTCAGGGTTCCCCGCTTGCTTGTCTACCTCGATGAGGGACAGCAAAGCAGTCCTGTCTTGGAGTGCCCTGAGTGCCCACACACGGCACATCACAGCACTCGGCCATCAACTCAGCTGCACTTGCCACAGGCTGCCATCCGGGGCGGGGGGAAGTCATTTGGGGGGCTGTCAGGATCCAGGAGGCCCTGCAGGAGAGCTTCCGCCCCAAGGAGCCCGCAGAGCCACCCCACCATCAGGGGCTTCTGCCCCATTCCCCCCCCCCCACCTCCTTCCACTTACCCCTTCCTAGCCCCCCTTCCCGATGTAAAAAATAAAGGACACGTGTGTTCAAAAATAGAAACTCTCTTTATTTAACAAAACTGGGGTGGGGGTTAACCTCTAGGGAGACTAGGAAAAGGAGGTGGGAGAGGGGAAGAGAGAGGGTGGGAGAGGGGAGGGGGAAACCTGGGAGAAGGGAGCTGGAAGGGGGAAGCCAGGGGAAGAAGGAGAAGGGGAAATATAAAACTATGGTACGCCCACATCTTGAGTACTGTGTACAGATGTGGTCTCCTCACCTCAAAAAAGAGATTTTGGCCTTGGAACAGGTTAAGAAAAGTGCAACTAAAATGATTAGGGGTTTGGAACAGGTCCCATATGAAGAGAGGCTAAAGCGACTGGGACTTTTCAATTCGGAAAAGAAGAGACTGAGGGGGGGTATGATAGAGGTAAATAAAATCATGAGTGGTGTGGAGAGGGTGAATAAAGAAAAGTTATTCATTAGTTCCCATATTTCAAGGACTAGAAGACACCAAATTAAATTAATGGGTAGCAGGTTTAAAACTAATAAAAGAAAGTTCTTCTTCACAAACCAAATAGTCAACCTGTGGAACTCCTTGCCACAGGGGGCTGTGAAGGCTAGAACTATAACAGAGTTTAAAGAGAAGTTAGATAAAGTCATGGAGGTTGGGTCCATGGAGTGCTATTAGTCAGGGGGTAGGAACGGTGTCCCTGGCCTCTGTTTGTGGAAGGCTGGAGATGGATGGCATGAGATAAATCACTTGGTCATTGTCTTTGGTCCATCCCCTCCGGGCTGCTGTCGGCAGACAAGCTACTGAGCTAGATGGACCTTTGGTCTGACCCAGTACGGCCATTCTTATGTTCTTATGTTCTAAGCTCAGGGCTCAGGGTCGGGGGTCTCACTGGACCAACTTGATTTTCATGCAAACCTGCTCCTGGGTTCGCATGTGGCCTTTGGTGGCCAGGCTGGCAGCTATCCTGCCCTAGATGGCCGCTTTCCTGTGCCTAGTGCGGAGACTGTGGACATTGGAGGCCTCCCCCCAAACCTTGATGAGGTCCACGATCTCCGCACTAGACCAGGCGGGTGCCCACCTCTTGTGGCCCCGGGCAGGCTCCTGGGAGCCACCAGCCTGGTCATGGGAAGAGGCGGAGGGCTGGGTAGCAGCGCGTGGTTGGCTCATGCTGTGCTAGGTGCAGGGTCTGCTGGCTGGGTGCTGGCAGGCTTACAACTGGCACAAGCACTGTAGCCAGACCGGGCCCTTTTAAGGGCTCCGGGGCCGGGAGGGGGGCAGAAGAGTTTCCCTGGTTTGGCCCAGAGTGGCCACAAGGGCAAGCTGGGAAGGGCTAGCCTCCCACTAGTTCAAATTAAGTGGCTACACAACCCTTAATTCGAACTACTTAATTCAAACTAGGCGTTAGTCCTCGTAGAATGAGGTTTATCTAGTTCAAATTAAGCGCTCCGCTATTTTGAATTAAATTCGAAATAGCAGTTTGCATGTGTAGCCCCTATGAAAGTTAATTTGAACTAACAGCTGTTAGTTCGAATTAACTTTGTAGTGTAGACATACCCTATCATCTTTAGAGGCACAGTTTGGAGTAACATACTGTATTACGGTTTATAGCAACAAAAAGGCCAAATGTGTAAAAGCAACCAGCTCTTAAATTGGAGTGATAAAGGAAACCAACGTAAATGAGTTCTCCAACTTTGCTGAGATACAGAAAAAAAGAAACAAACCCAAGTGTGATTCTCCTCTCTTTAGTGCTGGTGTAACTCCATTTAATACAATGTAGTTATGCCAGATTTATGTAAATGAGAGAGGTGAACCAGGCTCATAGCATGTGTCCATCTTCCACTCTTGCAATCTTAAATGCATTACTGCACTGCTGTTTCAAATATCAGGGAATATACTGTGAAGAAGAGAAATAAATGTTTACTACCAGATAAGAATGGCATGGTTAACACAGAGACAGCCTGCCATTGAAATTTCGAATGGGAAAGGCAAACATATGCTTCCCAGCAAGGGAAGATGATTTCATTAACCAAAGTCAGTCTCTTGAGAGGCAAGGGATAATACTGAAGTAACTCTGTTAGGAGGAAGTCTATCATGGCCTTAGATGCCTTGCTAATTTCTCATTAATGTTGGCAGTTATGACGTCTACAGCCCATGAAGCAGCCCACCCCCACCTTCAACTTAAAGTAGTTTCCATTATACATACGGTTTATAGTTTGGTTCAGTGGCTCTCAGCACCCCCACTATAAAAATTGTTCCAGCCCCTACTAAGGACGTTATGTCAATTAAAAACGGTCTGCAGCTCACTTTGTATGACAAGAAAGTCGACTTCTCAGTTGGATTCTCTCCATTGCTCTCTCTCCAAGTTGAGTTCTGTGTTTAGAGAGGCAATAATTGAAGCCTGGGAGTGCTAATTTTGGTTGTCCACAGACGTGCTAGATGCCTCAGAAAATTGCTGGCGATACAATGCCCAAGGGTGCCACTGAGGTGATCCTAAAGGAAACAGGAGAAGCATCCAAGACTAGCCATGCCAGGTACATCCAACTCATCAAAATCGTGGAGGCTGTGACGTGTTTGTGTGCTGGATAATTTCATGGGGGTCTGAAGAGCTCTACTTTATGGCTTTATGGCGAAAACTGCAGGGTTTTTTTGCAAGAAGCTTTTCGCGGAAGAGATCATCTGCAAAAACTTCTTGTGCAAAAGCATGTTCTCACCTCAAAAGTGCTTCGCAAAAGCAATGTGCTTTTGCACAAGACAGCATCCATACTGCATGGACGCTCTTGCGCAAGAAAGCTCTGATGGCCATTCACAGAATGGCCATCAGAGCACCTGTGCTTTTTCTGATAGGCTCTTTTTGCACAACAAACCCCTGCGGAGTGTCCACACATGCCTTTGTGTGCAAGAGCTGTAGCACAAAAAGGAGTTATTCCTCGGGGGGAGAGGAATAACTCTACTGGAAAAAGCCCTCTGTCCTGTCGAGTTACTATATTTTTTGTGTACAAAAACGCACTTGAGGTGTGGTTGCTCCACTGTTTTTTGCTCAAAAACCTTGTAGTGTAGACATAACCTATAGGATGTTTACACTACAGAGCTTTTTTCTGAAAAATGGCAGTTTTCCCGAAAAATCTTCACTTATGTCCACATTGCAGTCGTGTTCTTTTGAAAGAAAATCGAAAGAACTGAGGGGTTTTTCTGACATTGGTAAACCTCTTTCTATGAGGAAGAAGCCTTTTCCCGAAAGAGCTCTTTCGGAAAAAGGTGTGTATGGATGGGGAGGAAGGAGTTCTTTCGAAAGAAGAGGAAAGAGTCCACTCCATCCATAGTAATCACAGCTTACATGCGAGATAGGAGTCCATTCAGCGTGGATGCTATCTGTCGAAAAAGCAGATGGCTGTTTCTATATGCTTTGACAGTGTGGATGCTCTCTTTCAGAAGACGTTTTTTCTGAAGATCGCTTCCGGAAAAGCTTCTTCCGAAAGAAGCCTGAAATCTAGACATAGCCTATATAATGGTGGAACAGATGTTGGATCTGTCTCTCTGACTTGGGAACCATACAGTGCCACTGCTAACGTAGGCTGGGGTACCAGGAGTCTAACTGAACTCAATAAAGGAGACTCAGGCTCATCAGAGGAAAATATGTCAGATTCCTGGAGAATATGAACTCCTGTGGTACTAGGTGGGCTCATGCATAGACCAGAGGGGCTCCAGATGAAGAAGGCTAGATACCAAGAGTGTCACCAACATCAGATGCAATGTCCATGTAGGAAGTACTGGCTTCTTAAGAGCAGTGTCTTTATCTCTAGTATTTGGTTCATGTTTTGATGCTACCGGGCAGGGAGCACTTTGGTACTGAGGAATGGATACCCTGTGACTTTTTGAGACATGGAAGAACTTTGTTCACCAAGGGTTTAGCTACACTGCACCCATAGCAAATTGCATCGCTTATTTTGAGTCCATTTCAAAACAGCATATTTTGAAATTTGGCACTGTCTACTCAGCATTTATTTCAAAATAAATCACTACTCCGAAACATCCCTTACTCCTTGTGGAATGAGGTTTACAGGGACATCAGAATAGCGAGCCCGTTCTATTTGGAAATAACGGGCGCAATCAAAAGACGTGGAGTAGCTATTTCATAGCGCTGCAGTGTAGAGGTAGCCCAAGTCTCCATGGAAAGCTTTGAAGGGTGTGGAGGTGTCTGATGTGGTCGATAAGGGCATCTCCTAGATGATATCTCCTTGAGTCAGTAAGCTCTTCATCTCTAGAGGGTGAGCAAGCTGTGGAAAATAACAGAGTGCTCCGGTCGCTATGGTACCAGGGAGAGGATGAATGTATAAGTGAGGATGTGAAGATGGATAACTAGTTGCTCCATTACTATCAGACAGAGTTTTATCTCCCTGTCCCTCTCCTACAGTGGCTTTTGAAACATCTGTAGATCTAGTACTTAATGGGCACGTCTATCCCCAAGGCAGTGGATACAGTGTGAATGGTGGTCACTGATTGGGAAGGACTCCTGGAAGTGAGTCTATGTGTGAAGCCTGAAGACTTCATCATGCCTCAGTGACAAAGCAGAATTCAAGTATCACCCTGTAATGGGAGCTGGAGGAGCGGGAAGTGAAAGCCTTGACCAATGGAAAAAAGAAACTTCCCAGAAAAAAGGCTCTGCATTAAATAAAGACATAAAAAGTATAACCATAAAATAATAAAATGGGATAAAAATTAGCTAAAGTACAACTGTAAGCAAATGCTGCTGCACATGCCATCTGAGCCACGGCAGTCGAGAATGTATTCAGGGGCTGTGTCTACACTGGCCACTTATTCCGGAAAATCAGCCACTTTTCTGGAATAACTTGCCAGCTGTCTACACTGACCCCTTGAATTTCCGGAAAAGCACTGACGATCTAATGTCAAATCGTCAGTGTTTTTCCGGAAAAACTATGCTGCTCCCGTTCGGGCAAAAGTCCTTTTCTGGAAAACTGTTCCGGAAAAGGGCCATTGTAGACAGCCCAGATTTCTTTTCCGCAAAAAAGTCCCTATCATGAAAATGGCAATTGGGGTTTTTTTGCAGAAAAGCACGTCTACATTGACACGGACGCTTTTCCGCAAAAAGTGCTTTTCCGGAAAAGCATCCTGCCGATGTGGACGCGCTTTTTCCAAAAATGCTTATAATGGAAAAGTTTTCCATTTTAAGCATTTCCGGAAAAGGGTGCCAGTGTAGACGTAGCCAGGATGATTTGTCTGTTCCAGTCTCATATACCCTCTGTACCTCGGGGAATGAGACTAGCCTGGGTACATGCACAGATCTATGAGACGCTGCTGTCAAAATCTCCAGTCAGAAAGCACCCGAAGTGAAGCACACACGGGGACACTACTCAAAGAAGAGTGACTTTTCCCTTTTTAAAAACCGATTTTCTATTATGCAAACTGAGGGTCCGATCCTGCAAACGTTCGGGCAAAAATGTTTGCAGGAACAGGGCTTAGCACAATATCACCAAAAGCTGCTTCAGCAAAATACTATCACCACTAAGCTTCCCCCAACCAATCTGCTGAGAAAATCCCCACAGGTCAGCCACTTTCATTGAAAATCCTGAATCTCAAGACTCATCTCTTGGTAATAAAATAAAACATAATAATATGGTAGAAAAGTGCTAGGTAAGGGCGTAATCCAGCTCCCACTGACGTCAGTGGGAGTCTTTCCATAGATTTAAATGTGTGGCAAATTGAATTATACGTGCAAAGAGCATCAGCTCCTACAGCTCTCCATACACATCAAAACTGCCCCTACGCAATGAGACGCAGCCAGCAGAGCAAGCAATTCCCTCCCTTTCCCCAGCAAACAATGGCACTCACTCCTACAGTGAAACAGGCCAGGGACTTCCCCAGTGGCAGCTGATGAACTTTGGGGAAAGTGGGGCATAGCTAGAAAAATAAACAGAACAAAACAACCAAGCTCACTTGCTCGCCTGGACCACCTGTAAACCAGGAGAAGGGGAGGATCTGCTCTAGAAAAGAGACATTCCTATGCCAAGTAGGGCTCTTCATTACCATGGCCAGTCCTGGGTCTAAACCTGCTTCCCCGGATCCTGCTGTTCTTCCACTATCATGCTCCCTCTCGCTACCTCTTCCTCCTGTCCTGCTAGGCCAGACCTCCTCCAACAGCTCTCCTGCCTTTTCTGCAGCACAAAGGCACACAGCCCTAGCCAGTGCCACCCCAGGGAGGGAGGGAAAACCTGCTGCCGAAGCTGATGGAGTGTCTGGCACTTCCCTGACTCTCCACTGGGGGCATTCTACTTCTACAGTCCCCATACAAGCCCCATTGAACATTGCCTCGACTTCACCTCTTGTCAGACCTTGGCTTCACGGTCTGCACATGCAACAGGGGCTGAGGCAAATACCCCGCAACTAAACACAAATTGCGAACACAGCAAATCTCCAGCAGCCTGCTACAGACTGGCTGTGTGTGTGATATGTAGGCAGTCTTTCTGACACACACATTAAGGTGATGCCTTTATCCCCTTTCTACATGAGCCACCCCTAGACTTTACCACTGTCCGAATTCAGATTTCCATTCAGTATAGCACTTAAGCTCAGGCGTAAGTGCCATTGACTTCAATGGGCTTTGGCTCAGGCCCTTATTTTTTCAAACCTACAAGGACACTGGACAGAGTGACCTGCACAACTCAAACTAACCATGTAAACTAATCAAGCTATGTGGAGGGAAAATTTTGTTTTTTGTGTTTTTGAAGTCGAAGGATGGACTTACATATACCTGATTTGGGGGGCTATGTGGCTAGTTAATTAGGGTATGTCTACACTACAGCGCTAATTCAAACTAACTTAGTTCGAATTAGTTAATTCGAACTAAGCTAATTCGAACTAACGCATCTAGAACTAAAAACTAGTTCGAATTAGCGTTTTGCTAATTCGAACTAGCGCGTCCACATTAAGTGGACCCTGAACCGGGGTTAAGGCTGGCCGGAAGCAGTGCCGGCAGGGCATCAGAGGAGGACTGAGAGCATGGAGATGCTGTCTCAGGCTAGCCGAGGGCTGTGCTTAAAGGGTCCCGACCCCCACCCTGGACACTCAGGGGTGCCCCGCTTGCAAAGCAGTCCTGGCTTGGAGTGCCCTGAGTGCCCACACTCGGCACATCACAGCACTCGGCCATCAGCCCGGCTGCACTTGCCGCAGGCTGCCATCTGGGGAGAGGGGACAATTGGGGGGCTGCAGGAGAGCTCCCGGGAGCCGCCAGCCTGGTCCTGGGAAGAGGGGGAGGGCTGGGGGGCATCGGGTGGTTGGCTCGATCCGTGCCAGGTGCAGGGTCTGCTGGCTGGGTGCTGGCAGGCTTGCACCTGGCACGGGCACCGTAGCCAGCCTGTGCCCCTTTAAGGGCAGTAGAGTTTCCCTGGTGTTGGCCAGAGTGGCCACCAGGGAAATCTGGGAAGGGCTAGCCTCCCACTAGTTTGAATTAAGGGGCTACACACCCCTTAATTCGAACTAGCTAGTTCGAACTAGGCTTAATCCTCATGAAATGAGGATTACCTAGTTTGAACTAAGCGCTCCGTTAGTTCGAATTAAATTTGAACTAACGGAGCGCTAGTGTAGCGCCTATGAAAGTGTAGTGTAGACATACCCTTAGAGAGATTCCCTCGGCAGACTGCATTTAATTTTGATAGCTACCATGTGCAACAGGAATAGCTTGGCTCACAGTGTATATTTGAGAGTTACGGGACAAGAAAATTTGACCTTCACCTGAAAATAGAACTGCCATAAAATAGTAGGTTTGAAGAAGGCAATTGTAGCATGAGTCATTAGTTGCTCTGTTACATGAACCGCCTTATTTGCACCTTTCATTTAAAAGTATACATTTTGGTTCACATCTTCAAGTGTGGGGAATTCAAGTGATACACACTGATGGAGGGCAAGGACTCTGTGGGAATAAGTGTATTACATATTATCCCCCCTACTGAATTTAAAGCAAAGCTAAGGGCTATTGATTGACAAGTAAGAACAGGTGTTCTCAATTCAGTTGTCACTTTCTCTCACTGTTAGTTATTTAAAAGGCTTCCAGACATTTTAAACCGTGACAATACTGAATATTAGAAAACAAGTCTATTTTTTAGATAGGCTACTATACTTCTAGGCTATGTCTACACTACATGTTTTTTCGGCAGAAAATATGCTAATGAGGGACTCATTAGCATGAGTCGTGACTTCATTAGCATATTTTCTGCCATTTCTTTTTGTGCAAGGTTCTTTTGTGCAAAAAGCAACAATGTGGACATTTCCTTTTTGCACAAAAACCCTGTTTTGCGCAAGATCCTTATGCCTCTCTAGGACATAATTAGAATATGCTGTATCAGAATGACTGAGGGTGAGATATGTAACCAGATTCATATTGTTTTATGCTCACGTGCTTATGCATTTTGTTTTATTTTGTTTAGTAACCTACATTGTTCCATCTGCTGTCTTTTATGACCACTTAAAAATGTTTTATACTTAATAAAAACACTTGTGTTTATTAATAAACCCAGTGTAAGTAATTGTTACCTGAGGTGACAAGGGCGTGTCTAGACTACATGGCTCCATCGATGGAGCCATGTAAATTAGTTTATTCGGCATAGTCAAAGAAGTGGGGATTTAAATAATCCCAGCTTCATTAAAATAAACATGGTTGTCGCGCTGTGCCGATGATCAGCTGATCCGGCACAACAGGGCAGTCTAGACATGGCGCGGTCGACAAGGGAAGCCTTTGTCGACCGCTCCGGTATGCCTCGTGAAACAATGGCTTCCTTTGTCGACCGCACCATGTCTAGACTGCCCCGCTGTGCCGGATCAGCTGATCGTTGGCACAGCGCGGCGGCCATGTTTATTTTAATGAAGCAGGGATTATTTAAATCCCCGCTTCTTTGACTATGCTGAATAAACTAATTTACATGGCTCCTTCATCGGAACCATGTAGTCTAGACACACCCAAGGAGTCTATGCCTATCTCTCTTTTCCCTGAGAAAGAGGGCAAACATCATGAACTTACCTGAGGTAAGACTTTACACACAGTAAGATGGATTTATCCGGGGGCTCAGGTCCCACTGAGCCTGTGCGTTTGGGTGCTAGGTTTCAGAGGGGTAGTCATGTTAGTAATTTTCAGCAAAAACAACGAGGAGTCCTAGGGCACCTTAACGACTAACAGATTTATTTAGGCATACGTTTTCTTGGACTGTAGCTCACTCGATCAGCTGCATTTGGGTGGTGAGGCAAGTCCCTTTTGGCCAACCCTTCCAAGGGTTGATCTGATCTCAGTGTCTGTATCGTACTGCAAAGGGCAGTGATCCTAGCTCTGTGTTTGTAATGGAGGAGGCCTGGCTCAGCAGGACAGAATTGAGGGGTTCCCAGGAGGGCAAGAAACTAGTCTCAGTGGTATTTCAGTACAGCTTGAACCTCTTAGGTCTGTGACTCTGTGGTCTAGCAACATCCATGGTCTGGCTGGGAATCCGGTGGCAGAAGGGCTGGCAGCTGGAGCCCAGTCAGAGCTGGGAGCTGAACTAATCCTGTGGCCAGCGGAGGAGCCAGGCCAGCAGCTGAGAGCCCAGCCAGGGCCAGGAGCAGAGCAGAGCCTGGCTAGGGGGGCAGCAGCAGGGGGAACTGGCAGCTAGAATCCAGCTGGCGATAAGAGCAGAGCTAGACTGGCAGCCTGAGGACCAAGAATCATAGAATCCTAGAGCTGGAAGAGACTCAGAAAGTCATCAAGTCTAGTCCCTTGACCAAAGTAGGACCAACCCCAACTAAATCATCACAGCCAGGACTTTGTCAAGCTGAGACTTAAAAACCTCTAAGGATGGAGATTCCACCACCTCCCTAGGGAACCCATCCCAGTGCTTCACCACCCTCCTAGGGAAATAGTTTTTCCTAGTATCCAACCTAGACCTCCCCCACTCAGGGGCAGCCCAAGGCGGGCTGTGGCAGCTGGAGCCCCAGGCGAAACACACAATCAGCGTCCCCGCCTGCACAGCCGTCGATGGCGTGACGTCATAATTGGGCACCCAGGGTGCCCCATGACGTCATCATCGGGCGCCCCACGCAAGGCGGCGCCCTACACTCACGGGCTGCCCCTACCTATACTGTAACTTGAGACCATTGCTCCTTGTTCTGCCATCCGTCACTTCTGAAAACAGCCTCTCTCCATCCTCTTTGGAACCTCCCTTCAGAGAGCTGAAGGCTGCTATCAAATCCACCCCTCCCCACACACACTCTTCTCTTCTGCAGTCTAAATAAACCCAGATCCCTCAGTTTCTCCTTGTAGGTCATGTGTTTCTGCCCCCTAATCATTGTGGTTGCCCTCTGCTGGACCCTCTCCAATGCATCCACATCCTTTCTATACTGGGGGACCCAGAATTGGACTCAATACTGCAGGACTACGTCTACACTGGCATGATTTTCCGGAAATGCTTTTAACGGAAAAGTTTTCCGTTAAAAGCATTTTCAGAAAAATCGCATCTAGATTGGCAGGATGATTTTCCGCAAAAGCACTTTTTGCGGAAAAGCGTCCGTGGCCGATGTAGACGCGGTTTTCCGCAAAAAAGCCCCGATCGCCATTTTCGCGATCGGGGCTTATTTGCGGAAAAGACTACTGTGCTGTCTACACTGGCCCTTTTCCAGAACAGTTTTCCGGAAAAAGACTGTTGCCCGAATGGGAGCAGGTTAGTATTTCCGGAAAAGCACTGATGATTTTACATGAGATCGTCAGTGCTTTTCTGGAAATTCAAGCGGCCAGTGTAGACAGCTGGCAAAACTAGCCAGTCTAGACACAGCCCAGATGTGGCTTTGCCGGACAAAGGGGAATAATGACTTTTCTAGATCTGCTGGCAATGATCCTCCTAATGCACATTAATATGCCATTAGCCTTCTTGGCTACAAGGGCACACTTTTGACGCATATCCAGCTTCTCATCCACTGTAATCCCCAGGTCCTTTTCTGCTGGACTGCTACTTAGCCAGTCAGTCCCCAGCCTATAACAATGCTTGGGATTCTTCCGTCCCAAGTGCTTTACTCTGCGCTTGTTTGTGTTGAACCTCATCAGATTTCTTTTGGTCCAATCCTCCAATTTGTCTGGGTCACTCTGGACCCTATCCCTGCCCTTCCACATATCTAAGAATCCACTGGGCTGGCAGTGAAGCCCAGTGGCCAGAAACAGCAGCAGGGACAGGAGCCAGGAGGGCAGCCCAGTGAGGAGGCTGGCAATCCCTGGTCAGCCCACAGGTTGGAGCTCTAGCAAACTCCCTTTTTCAGGACTGGTCAGACTCCAAAGGTTCTGGACCAACGCGGTCCAACCTGTGCATCAAGTGACAATTCCAAAGGGGGTGTCTTATGTATGTGACCAAACCCATCACATGCAGAACCAATAAAAAAGAGATCCCAGTGGGCAGCGAGCTAAGATTGATGGATTATATTTACAGGAGAAAATTAACTGGTATAAAGCAACATCATTTGTTTGAAAGGCACCATAGAAACATAGCATTGTATCAGATCCCTGATTGCATGCACTGAGCCTAGCCTAAATTGGCCAGCCTGGTATCAAACAATAACCATTCAGCATAGATTGCAATATCTAAAAACCCCTAGGCAGTCTAGGTCCTTGGCAGTGCCAATTGAAAACAGGACAAAAATCTTTGGAAGGTTTATCATTTCCTGAGGCCACATCTACCTGTCCAGGAAGAGTGACACTCCAGAGGTTGATCTTCCAGTGTTCGAATTAGGAAGTCTGGTAAGAACCCGCTAAATTGAAGGCTGAGGGCACCCCTCTCAACCCTGGAACTCCTCATGGTCACAAGGAGTAATGGAAGTCAATGGGAGAGTTTCTCCCAGGGACCTCCCGCTGGGGGCCACCCCAGAAAATTGATGCAAGGTACGTCGATTCTAGCTACGCAGTTCATGTAGCTGGAGCTGTGCATCTTGCATTGATTTTCTCCATCAGCGTAAGCTTAGAGTATGTCCTAAATCATCTGGCTGAGTAGTTACCAACCATCTGCTCCTTGTATATAATATGCAATGTTGCTTTGGACATCTTTCTCCTGGGATATTAGAGAGACAAGGGGGGTGGGATACCACCTTTTATTGGATCAGTGTCTATTGGTGAGAGAGACAAGCTTTCAAGCTTAGGCAGAGCTCTCCTTCAGGTCAGAGATGTAATGTCAGGAGTCATATTTCATAATGTACAGTTTACCTGGAATGCATGAGGGAACCAAATGGGCCATCGTTTTGCAAAACAATTATTATATTATTTGTTGAGAGCATCAAGTTAAAATATGTTGCAATAACAATGCCTTGCTATTTTTATTGGGTCTTTCATTAACAGGGCATAACATGGCCACATCCTTCTTAGCAGAACGGCTACCAAGGCTTGAGTTATGAAAACCTTTGATAGCTTGGGATACCAACTGCAGCACTGTTGTGGAATCTCAGAACAGTGGCTATTTATACAAAGCACCCTATCACCATGCAGAAAAATATTACTCCTTATGATGCAGTCAAGGGCTTGAAGTGTTTCTCTTTACTGCGTTACTGGCTGCTGTACTAATATAGCACACGTCTCAACTAAGAGTGTTAAAAATGTTATCCCCATAATAAACCTCAGGGAACTTTTACAAGACCTGAAAAAAGACATCCTAGATCCTAAATATATTGGTCATCTATAAGAAAGTCTCTGTATCTTATTAAAGGGTATACATTGGGACAGGAAAATCGGGGGGAGGGGGGAGAGGGGGAGAGCAGATCTAGCACTCAATGGGGAATCTTTCACCTGGGGAAAAAAATTAACATCTTGATTTGGTTGAAAGAAGAAAGAGAAATGTCTTGAAACTAAAGTGAGTTAGTAATTTGAAGTTATTAATGCACATCATGGATTTTGGCATTCAACCTTATGGTTCACTGCACTACATTGTACTTACCTGTAATCACTGGACTAGTGGCTTTTTTGAATGTGTACCTCCTGCTGGATGTAGTTTGCATTGTGCCTATAGTTTGGGTCGCCCTTCTAACAGGGAGGATAACTCAGGGCACTGGACTGCTCGAGAGAAAAGAGTTCACATTAAACGCTAAATGTGCTTGAGTGCAGAGCCCTCATTAGAGGACCTCAAAGGGCTTTTAAAAATACAATCAAACCTCAGAGTTTTATTTTTAGGACCCATCATTGTAGCATGTAAGTGCTGCACCAGTAAATTACCTCTGCATCGTGATCTCTATGATGGACTTCATAGAACATTGGGCTCTTGGCTCTCTTTTTGTAATCATTCCAGTTATGGTGGGGAATCTTTATTAAAGAATGGGGCCTGCAGCTAGCTTAAAATGGCTAGATGCTGGATCACTCTAATCTATTCTTCTCTGGAGCCCTCTCAACCAAGAAAGCTTTTTCTCTGCTTCATGTGGTTTGTCCTGAGTTTTAGTAGTAACACAGTCCTACAGCACTGCAGCCTTATATAGAGTCTTGTCTCCACTTCCCAGGCAATTAGCACTGCAGAACTCGATCTCTTGGGGTTCGATTTAGCGGGTCTAATAAAGACCTGCTAAATCTACCGCTGATGGTGCTCCAGTTGACTCCAGTACTCCACTGTGTCATGAGGAATAAGGGAAGTTGGTGGGAGAGTTACTCCTGTCGACCTCCCACAGTGGGGATGCTGCAGATGATTTAGTTGGGGTTGGTTGGACTCGATGACCTCCTGAGGTCTGTTCCAGATCTAGGATTCTAAGATTCTATTATTCTAACCTAAGGTACATTGACTCCAGCTATGCTATTCACGTGCTGGAGTTGCATATCTTAGGTTGACTTTCTCCCTTAGTGTAGACTGGACATACTTGGAGGGCATGGAGAGAGGTAGAATTAGTGGGCCTTTTATGCAACAGACACTCTGAAAGCTACTCCCTGCATTTCGGAGGGCATTTCCAATTTTTCAATTTAGTGTTCACTCTATGAGTAAAGTGGTGGACTCAATTTTAACTCTGCTGATAAATTACACACTTTGGGTATGTCTAGACTACATCCCTCTGTTGCCAGAGGGATGTAAATTAGACATACCAAAATTGCTAATAAAGCAGGGATTTAAATATCCCACGCTTCATTAGAATAAAAATGGACGCCGCTTTTTGCCGACGTGGCAATTTGCCGGCAAAAAGCAGCAGACTATACGGGGAATGGTTGGCAAGGAAAGCCTTTTCCAACTGATCCCTTATGCCTCATGCAACATGGTTTACAGGATCAGTTGGAAAAGGCTTTCCTTGCCAACCAATCTCCGTCTAGACTGCCGCTTTTTGCCAGCAAATTGCCACATTGGCAAAAAGCGGCGTCCATTTTTATTCTAATGAAGCGTGGGATATTTAAGTCTCCGCTTTATTAGCAATTTCGGTATATCTAATCATGCTTGGTTCAATAGCAATAAGTGATACTGAAGTCAGTGGTCAGAATTTCAGAACAGAGATCTTCACTGAACATGCATAGAGGTCGGTGCTCCATGCTGTTTAGCCACCAACTCTCATTCCTGAGCTCCACCTATCACACCTAACTAGGTCTGTCCTGAAATCTGATCTCTTTTTCCAGTCCCTCTTATCACAATAACCATAAGTCCCACGACAAAAGTACAAATGTGCCTCTCAACTTGCCAAGGCCTATATGTGGGTGCAAAGTTTGACAGACCCAAAGTGAGGGGCTCAAAAAACTGAGTCATGAAGGAAACCAAAGATGCTGTGGGACCCATTGCTTTAGTTTAAATTACTCTTTCTATAGCTTAGTTGCATGAACCTTTATTTTTTAAGTAAATAATTTGCAGTAATAAAAATGAAGGGATATCAAATGTGCATATATAACAACAACAGGCAGAAATGAACCTGGGACCTCTGGAGCTTAGTGCATGAGCCTCTAACTCTTGAGCCAAAAGCCAGCTGCCTCTCAGCTAAGACTGTGGAGCACACTCAGGCTATGTCTACACTGCGGGTTTTTTTGCGGAAGAGGCTATGCAAATGGCGCACTCATTTGCATATCTTCTTCTGATTCTTTTTGTGGAAGAGGTTTTGCCATTAAAAAGCCCCAGGTAGATGGGGGCATTTGTCGGGAAAAAAACCCTGATTTCTCAAAAATCGAGTTTTACAGGATCTTGCGAAAAAGGGTTTTTTTCCCCCAACAAATGGCCCCGTGTACACGGGGCTTTTTATCAGCAAAACCTCTTCTGCAAAAAGAATCAGAAGAAGATATGCAAATAAGTACACCATTTGCATATCCTCTTCCGCAAAAAAACTGCAGCGTAGACATAGTCTCATGCTTTCTCTCCATAAGTGGTCTAAGTGCCACTACATGGGACAGTGAACCATACCCAGCAGGTGTATGGGTTACACATGGAACACTGATAACTCCAGGTATGTCTACACTACCACCCTAGTTCGAACTAGGATGGTTAATGTAGGCAACCAGAGTTGCAAATGAAGCCTGGGATTTGAATTTCCCGGGCTTCATTTGCATGTTGCTGGGTGCCACCATTTTTAAATGTCCGCTAGTTCGGACTCTGTGCCCGCGGCTACACGCGGCATGAACGAGGTAGTTCGGATTAGGCTTCCTATTCCGATCTACCTGTACTTCTTGTGGAACGAGGGGTGGTAGTGTAGACATACCCTTTGGGAGTTAAAATGAGTATCACCTCTTGCAATGGGCTAGGACAGTGGAGAGGTACGATTGTGAAGTCCTCTCAGGAAATAACACCTTAAACTGAAAAGAAAAACTAGTTTGTCATTTCTACAGATTAGCAGCCATATTCTACAGATGATCAGCAGGAAGGAGACTAATTTTTGAAAAAGAAAGATACTGGAGACCAAATCTGGCTGCTAATACTGCACTGATCATTCTGTTGCTATGGACTTTGGCCTTAGCAATGGTATTACCAACAACACGCTTAGGGATGTGCAGAATACGTGTAGTTTTCCCCAGCTGACTGATCTTTAATGAGTTTTAGGGCCATAATGCAGACAGTTGATTACCGAAAAGTAATCCACCATCCATCTCAGTCACCATTTAAATTCAGATGTGTTTTATTAGTATCACTCAAGTTGAGTGGTTCTATATGGCCAGCATCAAAATGGAATGTCCATTTGACATCAAGTTGTCAGGTGCTCTGTTAGTTTGAAGACAAATGTGCTATAGTTAAAGAGGCAATACAACAGATTGATTCAATACACTCAGGAGCAAATAGACCGAGAAACACCAGAGGCTAAAAGAACCACCTGCCTTTACAATGCAGTGAATGCCTTCAGCCAGTATCATACCTCTAATAACACAGCAACAATTAAATAATCTACAGCTGGTATTCTATCTAAATAGCCTCCAACAGCTACAGTGGTAAGGTTACAAAATCAGTCAAGGAAAAGCCCCGTAGAGAGGTGCCTGTACTATTTTAATTCTTCCCCCTTTGTTAACATACATTAGGATACCATTGTTAATGTGACATGCAGAGAAAAATCAAAATGGCTACCATGTACAAGTCCTTTATTTGCTTGAAAGCAAAAACTATTTTACTTCCAATTCAACAGCTTAATGGGGACTGTTCTCTTATTAATGGTAATTGTTAAAACTGGAAGAACTTTGCCATGGAACCCATTTATTTGTTTAGCCTTTTAATTAGAGTTGGATTCAGGACAAGTGATTTCCATTAAATTTTAGAATTTGTTTGGGTAGGAGCATTAAGGCCAGATCTTTCCTGAGTCAATGGGCATACTAGGTGTGATGCTAGGTGTGTTATAGAATGGAGATCATATTTGCAAGCTCTTTAAAAATGGATCTGTCTGCAAACTCTGAAGCCACATGTTAAAATGCTGCTTTGGAGCTTCTACTTTTGAATTGGTGGCCCATACAATATGAAAGTTTCAAACAAGGATAACTTTTATCTGTGTTGACAGGTCACAGTTTCACTTGCAGAATGAACCTACACATTCATTTAAAATACCCATCACCAGCCACCTAATATTTTACTTCCCTTCCTATTTTCGCATTTGTGGCTTTATTTGCTTTCTGTGTTGGTTTATTACTTATTTTACTGTTCTATGTTTGTGCACTATTAATCAAATTAAGAGTTGAACATCCCAGAGAAACTGTATAAGCCTGAACATGTGCCTTTTTCTCTCCTTTCCAGTGTAAGTAAATATTGTATTAATATTTGCAAGGAGATCATAGCTATTTCCAGTTGACTCAGATTGGTTTAGCATCTTAAAGCTGATTTGTGTGTGGATAATATGCATTTTGGTGTGTTTACTAGCTTCAGTTGCTAGAAAGGATGATAAAATACATGTAGTCTCAGGGTAGTTTTAATTTTCTTTTTATTTTCTATTAAATAAACATTGTCAGCATTGCTTCTTGTTAATGATCCCTTGTTTTAATTTTTTTGTCTTCCATACCTACGAGCTGTTTAAAATATATATTTATAGCTAAGTTTTTTGATTGTGCTGGTGGTGAACATAGAAAAATCTTAGAGCACTTAGAATCTTAGAACACTGCTTATTACTACAGTTCACGGTTGTGTTTCAGAAACCCTAGGCTACTATTAAAAATTATTTCTGGCAAAAATGTATGGCCAGCATCAGCTAACGTACTGTTATTTTTTAAATTATGTTGAACTATCTTGTGACACAACATTGACAAGTTATCAGCTCTCCAGTGCAATGCATTGCGCTGTGGATTTTACAGTCATAACACAGCAACATCGCCTCACTTTTCTCCTTATCAGCTGATTAACTATCAGGTGAATCCTAAGTATAATTGTAGTATACAACAAAATGGCTGTTATTTTAGAATGAAGTGCCATGAATTTCTCACACCGTGCACCACTTTCAAGAGTGAAAATTAAAGTGGGTGATATCAAGTGTCAAGGCATGTCTCCCTTGTATATTTCTATATAGTCTAATTTAAGTTCCTACAATTATAAGAGTGCCAGACTAGCCGTATCTCTACTAGGGATGTAATAGTCTAGTTGATTAATCCTGGCAGCTGCTGTCATTATTTGAGCTGGAACCCTGCCTCCTTTAAATTTCTGTTGGAGGCCCACGCAGCATACTCCAGGTGGCACTAAGGGCAGGCAAGGGGTGGAGTGCAGCACTGAGGGCTGACTGCCTCAGCCTTACCCCATCCATTCAAGGCTCTGCCCCTTCAGGGAGCATGGCGCCGCCCCCACACCTTGCCTCAGGGTGTGCCAAGTCCATCAGTCCATCCCCCTGCCCTTGCAGATGTCCGATAAACCAAGCTTCAGAATGGATCACTGTTCTTGATAGTGCTGCACTTAAAATAAAAATGTTGACTAGGAGAAGATGTTTTGTTATAACTGTGTTAATCCCAAGCCGTTATAGAGACATGATAGGTGAAGCAATATCTTTCTTTGGGCCGGCTCTGCTGGTAGTGAGAGAGAAGCTTTCAGGCTTCCACAGAGTGTCTTCTCTCAGATGTGAAAGGAAGCATTTGAATGACAGATGAGAATGTGAAAGCAATACAAAATGAAATCAAGAAGCACAACTAACCTTCCATTTGCTTCCCTTCATTTAAACCTATTCCTCATGGTTTCATATTTCAAGATCTTAAGAACAAGCCATTTTTTCCTATCCAAGACTCACAACCTTTATTAATTCAGATACTTTGGTGTCTGTATCCATCTGTTGTCTCTTGTCTTATGCTTAAACTGTATGCTCTTGGGAGCAGAGATAGTCTTGTACTCAATAAAGCTGAGGAAGATTTTTGACAATCAAAATTAATTTTTAGTGGAACATCTCTGCTGTGATAACATTGTGTTGGTTTCTGGCTTTTAACAGGGAAAGTTTTTACAAAGTAAGAACACAGCTTAATATGAGATTGTGGCATACACTGCCCACTTCAACCAGGAAAGTATATATGCTTCCCTTTAGGCTGTGTCTAGACTGGCATGATTTTCCAGAAATGCTTTTAATGGAAAAGTTTTTCCATTAAAAGCATTTTTGGAACAGAGCATCTAGATTGGCACGGACGCTTTTGCGCAAAAGCACTTTTTGCGGAAAAGCGTCCGTACCAATCTAGACGTGGTTTTGCGCAAGAAAGCCCCGATCGCCATTTTCGTGATTGTGGCTTTTTTGCGGAAAACAAATCTGAGCTGTCTACACTGGCCCTTTTGCGCAAAATTCATCGGGGTGGTACTTGGTCCTGCTGTATAGGCAGGGGACTGGACTTGATGACCTTTCAAGGTCCCTTCTAGTTCTAGGAGATAGGCAATCTCCATTTATCTTAACCTGGATTTACAGATGGCTCAATTAGATAACAACTACTCCTCATTTAGGGCTGATTTTTCAAAGACACAAATGACAGCTTGGCATCCAATTCCTAATGGCTCTCCCTTTATTCTTACAATGACAATGGCACATGTCTTTAATACCAATATAGCCCCTAGGTACAGAGTTCTATTAGCTACTGTTTTCGTACACAATCTATTAATTGTTGCCTATGACAATGCTCCTCCCCAGTAATACACAAAGGAAAATATATTTTCCACAACAAGACAGGTCTCAAAATTATTAAAGTTCATTAAAAATTAAATTAACATCTCAAGAACAGGTTCCAATATGCAGTCAGCTGAATACATAATTAACTGTTCTGGCAAGCTAAATATCGCTGTTTTTAATACAAGTAAATGATAAAAAAAGCAACTTTCATCCTTTGCTCATTTATAACATATGGTATAAACTTCTGTGACATTGGTTATCTTGTACGGATAGAATATGGCCCATTCGTTAAGTTGACTGCTGACACAGGGCATAGCAATAATCAGAAACAAACTCTAAATTGTGGTCACCAACCAGTAGATCGGGAGCCTCTGACAGGTGATCCTGACTGGTTTGGCCAAGAGGCTATCAAGCACTGGCACGTCAGCTGGCCCTACCCCCACTGCTGTGCATCTCCTGCCCTTTGCCTTGGAGTGGTCCAGCTTTCTGCACAGGACAGGGGAGGGCGAGGGGTGCTCATGCAAAGGTGTCCTCTCTCCCACCCTGTATCCTATCTCCAAAGAGCAGAGAGGGTGCAACAACAGGACTTGGGATGGAGTTACTGGTTGCTTTAGGGAGTGGGCCAGGGCCAGGGCCAAGGCAGGGGTAAGCCTGCCTCCACTGCACCACCAACCAGGAGCCACCTGATATAAATAGTGCCCAGCTGGAGCCCACATCCAAAAAGCCTATCCTAGTCATGAACCCCCTCCTGCACTCCAAACCTCTGCCCCATCCCTGAGCACCCCTGCATCCAAACACACACACCCCCCAGAACCTGCACCTGGAATCCCCTGCCTGCCCCAGGCTCAGCTCAGAGCCCCTCACACTCCAGATCCCTTAATCAAAAGCCAGATCCTGCACCCCAACCCGCTGCCTGGTGAAAAGGAGGGAGGTTGGAGGAAGGAGTGAGCAGGGGCAGGTCCTCAGATAAGGGGCATGAAGGAGGAGGAGTAAAGGTGTTTGTGTTTGAGGTAGATCTCGCATTGCACTTAAATTCACAACGTGATCTTGTGCTTAAAAAGGTTGGAGAGCACCGCTCTAAAAGAGATTTAAATAATTACATTTTGCTTTCTTATGGTCTAATGCCCTTTTGCTGTCAGTAGAAAAACTCCACTGGACTTCAAAGGGCATTGGACCAGGTCCTTAGTTGCTAAAGATTGACAGGTAAGTTTCTGGACCGTTGTATTCCCCTGGTACCACTGCACAAGTATCAGGGATTCAGGTGGGTCTTAAGCAGAGCTGGTTTTGTGGCTGTGAATGATGATGCCCCCTCATGTCTAGCTAACATCACGAATAAGAGATTACCACTTTGCTGTGTGGGGAATTTATATAGAAGCAGCATCTGTGTGATGCAGGCGTATTACATCATACACCTTTAAAAAAGGCTTTTCTGCCTCTCTTGCTGCTCTGATTCTGGGGTCAGGCAGTCCGGCCTCCAACATAAGTTAGAGTAGCCTCCGGAGCTACACTATCTTGCACCCGTGCCTATGATCTGAAAGGGCTCTTCCAGCACTAGTGAATAGACTTGCAGCCCTGCTCCAAAAGTAGCACAAAGGCAAAGTCGCACAAAGCCGCTATCTCAGCTGCCAGGGTCGCACCTTAGATTTTCCCAGGATCATCCCTTTTTTGAAGTAACTGTCCCAAGAAATCTATAAGGATGGTGCCAGCTGTCTAGTTGCATGAGCTCAGGATCATCTTGAATCCCTCCTGCTTTAGATACCCCAGAAGTGGCAACTATATGTACTTATTTCACCCCAGGATTCACCCTTTGCAAGGGTATTTCCCAGCTGGCCTGCTACCCTGGCGTTCTAGCCATTGTGTCCTGCACAGCAGAGACAACTGGTGAAGGAGGGCAGGGAGGCACTGGTCATGTGATATCCCTCCTCACCTAGGGAAGGGCTGGGGCAACCCCTTGTACCCTCAACCCTGCCCCGCCCATCCCTGCCCTGCTTCTTCCCCCTCCCACAGCAATGCAGCCTGGGGACTAGTGGGGTCACAGGCCAGCAACAGAAGTCCCCCCTACACACACCGGCAGCAGTGGGGGGAGAGGAGCAATGGCCCCAGCTCACTTTGCTCTGCTTCTCGCTGGGGCGATCCTTCCTCTCCCTCAAGCAAGGTGTGTGTGCTGCTCCACTTGTCTCATTGCTACTGGCGCGTGGGGGGGAGGGCTCTGCTGCAGGCACCAGAGCCCCAACCTACTAATCTCCCCATCCACTGCTGGCTGGCCCCTCCCATCCATGGCATTATGGGCACACGACCTTTTGTGCCCCCCTTGTGTCACCTATGCTGCAGAATGGCACAAAAGGGCTGCAGCAGCATGAGCGGTGAGTATCCGAAGCAAAGGAGAAAATGCCTTTCCGAATGGCCTGCGTGACCCCGCCTCCACTCTGCCCCCAGCCTCCCCATTCAGTTCCTGGGCATCACTGAACTGCCAGCCCTCCCCATGCTCCAGGGCTGAAGAGGCTGGGGAAGGGAAGGGAAGGGTACCCAGCTGCCTGCGTGCCTCGTTCATGCTCCTGGAGAGCTGAGACCATGTGCTGCCTGCCCACCCTGTGCTGGGAGTAGGGGTCTGGGCTGTGAGCTGCCTGTGCTGGGGAGGGTGGCTCCTTTGGAGGGGGGTTGGTTCCCATGGGGACCATTGGCAGTGGGGCGGAGTCTCGGGCAGAAGGGGCAGGGATAGGGGCTTGCCTCCCCCAGCCCTAGCTTCACCCACTGTCCATGTGCATCAGAATAAAGAATTAGGGTCATGATTTGCACCTGTGATTTAATATTATGGGTGGAGCTTTTCATGTATCATCTATGTAAGCAGGGTCAGGGTAAACTCTATCCTGACATCTAGTGGCGAACTGTGGCAAGTGGTGCAAAGAGACTTCAGGGGCTGAGCCCAATTTGCATAGACACACCCACACAGGTCTAGTATGTGCCACAGCAGCCCAAATTGTCACTTTGGCCACTGTGGGAGCCCCAGTCTCTCTCTTATTGAGGCAGAGGGGATAAAAGTGTTGTTACCCTGATTATGCGAATCAAGGACAATGGAATGGTGGAACTGTTTATGACAGAGGGATTCGCCATAAACTAAGTAGCACTCGCTAGACAAGGGGCATGGGTTCCAAACCCAGTCAAATTGAGAGAGGTTGGGGACAGGTCTTGGTACCTGGTGGTGGGGCCCTGTCTGAGGGCCTAAACAACACTGATTGCACTCTCTCCACTGTGGAATATCAGAGTTAATTTAGATTCCATTAGGAGTCTAGTTGTGAGCTGTGGAGCTAACTTTGCTGTGGGCCAGCGCTACGAGAGCTGAAATCACTGTTGCTGAGGGGAGCCTGGCGCTGTGCTGTGGACAAGAGCTGAAATCACTGTTGCTGAGGGGAGCCTGGCACTGTGCTGCTAGCAGAGCAGTTTGCAACGGGCAAGCGCAGGCGGACAGTAGATGCAGCTGGCGGGGCGACCTGAGGGCAGACAGCGGAGCGGCGGCCAGCGGCTAGTAAGAGTGGCAGCTGGCGGAGCAGTGGCAGGAGCAACCAGCTGGCAGCAGCCCGGAGCGTGGACCGAGATGGTTGGTGGATTTGCGGAGCCGGACAGGACAGTGGAGGCGTGGACCGAGATGGTTGGCGGATTTGCGGAGCCGGACAGGACAGTGGAGGCGGCTTACCTGACGACAAGTGGAGTGTGGCGGAGTGACTCGTGTTGACGGCGGCGGCACGGAGAGGCGGAGCCACCGCCGGGCCACGTAAGGTGCATCGATCCCCCACCCCTGCAGGTTGGGATGGTGAAACCCTGCCGGGTGGACTTTTGAACCCTGGGACGGCACTGACCCAGGGCTGAGACTCTTGGGGTGTTGGACTTTTGGGACGTTGGGGAGATTTGTGGTTGGGGGGAGGGCCTTTGCTCATTGTTTGTTTGGTAAATCCGAGTTGTGGTGTTTCCCCAATTTAATGCAGATGTCGGTTACCTCATGTTATTAAAGGTTTGCTACTACACTGAGGCTCTGTGCTTGCCAGAGGGGAAGAATTGCCTCTTTTGAGGCACCCAGAGGTGTATGTAAGATTTCCCAGGTCACTGGGTGGGGGCTCGAGCCGGTGTTGTATTACCTCGTTGGGAGGAGACCCCTAGATACTGAACACGGCCCTTGCTGCTGCTATTTACTCGGCCTGGCAGAAGGGTTACATCTATTTTCCCGCTGCGCTCATACTGATACTGGATTAACCCATCATGAAAAAGGCCAGATTTTCCCCACTGCCAATTTACATTCCTTTTTATCTTGCATCAAACACAGATTTCCTTTACTTAAAGGGAATAAACCGTGGTTCTCAGTCAAATTGGCCTAGAACTTAATGTGTATTGGCTACAAAAGCTATGAACGCTGAAGAGCTCAAGACCGCAGAAAAACCTAATTATTTACTTGAAAAGTTTCTGTCATTTAATAAATGAATAACAGTGCTGCAAAAATAATAGGCAAAAGAGAGCAATTAGGGAAGTGGCTATGTTTTGACAAGTCCCAGACCAATAACTGCAAAATGATTTTGTGGATAAAAACAAAGAAAAGTCATATCAGTTATTTCTGAATTCATTTCACCAGACCATGAAAAGAAAAAAAAAAAACAGTGAAGAGGTTGTTAAAGGTTTTAATTATACCCATTACTGAACATTCTATATTTATACAGCTAGCCTACTTTTTGAAATGCTGCCTCGTCTAATGTCATAGACAGGCAGAATTTCATTAATAGATTCGGGGAGAAAATAATCAATTACCATTACAATGATATGACAGACAACCTTACTAAAGTCAACAGCAGGTTTTCTCCGAGATGGTAAGGAGGCAAAATTGGTCCCCATAACCTTAGTCTGTTGGTGTGGGCATGTCACATGGGAGGATAGTTTCTGGAGGGAGGGAAAGGAAAATCAAATGTTACTTGGTTGCTATTGGGGACAATTACTCCTTCAACAAGTCCTTTTAACTTCCCTTTGCAGAATCATGGCTCAAGGTCAGGCTCCAAAGTCCACTGAAATCTTTCTGTTGAGTTCTGTAGGCTTTATCTCATGCCTAAGTGAATAGTAAATAGCCCCTTTTCTAATTCATGTAGCTGTTAATTTTGTGGTGAGAGAGACTTGCCCAAGGCCTTTCCAGGAGTTCTTGGCGGAACTAGGAAGTTAGCCCAGATCATCTGAATCGCAGGCCAATGCCTTAACCACAGAGGCCAGCTTTCCTCTCCAGAAGGAGCTGCTGTGTGTCTTCTCTCATGTCACACTGCATTGCTGAATATGAATATGGAATGATTGCAACTATAATGGTGATAAGTGCTAGAGTCAATAGTCACCATAAACTAATTCAAGGGGAAGACATTCTTATACAAGCACACAGAATGGGCACTTCAGGATGTGTCTATTTTTAATGTCTAGTTAGCATCTTAACATTCTGAAGATTAGTTTTTGCTGTAAGAGCACAATAAATATTAAACTAAGCCTGTCTCTGAGGTGTAATGGCTGAATATCATCTCACTGAAAGTTGCATTTAATTTTTCATGGTGACTTGTTTTTCTTCTGAGATGTTATGCTAGTGTTTTATAGCACAATAATTTTCATCGCACAGAAGAATTCCCACCAGAAATCTCAGAAAGCTTTAGCAATATGAATTGAGAGATTAACTGTACAGACCACAGGTATAATATAAAGCCCTGCAGAAAGATGGCCAGGAACTAAACTAACAGTGTGAAATTTTTTTTAAATACAGGCTAATGTTTTACTACAGTCACTTTATAAACTGAAAGCAGTGTCATTGTTAGCTATAGTGTCTCAGACTGGCCCTAGCAGCTAGAAATGTAAGAGAGTAACAAAATGTGCTCTGCTTTACACGCAGTCTTTACAATGGACACTACTTTATGTCATGCGATATGCACAAGCAATTTGCGTTTGTGCATAGCTTATATGGACAGGTGACTGTGTGGCATATGTCAGGCTGAAGTTAAGCTAAACATTATCTACTTTTAAGATACAAGTTGCCTAATCTATGTTCCTAATAACATTTGATCAAATTCATTTTCTTTACTGGGGCTTTTTGTTGAATCGTTGGGTATGTCTAGACTACATCCCTCTGTCGCCAGAGGGATGTAAATTAGACATACCGAAATTGCTAATGAAATGGGGATTTAAATATCCTGTGCTTCAGTGAAATAAAAATGGCCACTGTTTTTTGCAGATGCGGCAATTTGCCGGCAAAAAGCGGCAGTCTAAATGGGGATTGGTCGACAGGGAAAGCCTTTTCCGACCAACCCTGTAAACCCCGTTGCACAAGGCATAAGGGATTGGTCGGAAAAGGCTTTCCTTGTCAATCGATCCCCGTCTAGACTGCCGCTTTTTGCCAGCAAATTGCCGCATCAGCAAAAAGCAGCGACCGTATTTAGTCTAATGAAGCACGGGATATTTAAATCACCGCTTCATTAGCAATTTCGGTATATCTAATTTACATCCCTCTGGCGACAGAGGGATGTAGTCTAGACATACCCTTTGTGTTTTTCTCAATATAAACAATGAACAAAAGAACCTGACATTGAAAGTGACTAGAAGCGAAAGTGCAAGTGGCTAGTCCAGCTGTCCATCACTTGCTTGAGTAGAGAGAACTCATTCCTAAAGTCTGCTTAAACTTCATTAAGTGCAGCCTCTCCTTGACATGCCCATTCCTGTTATCTCCTCCAACATGCCCCCTATGCACAGGATCGAGTGAACAGATGGGCAGGATTCTGGTAGCACAATAGCCATCCACGGGAGCAAGAATCCCACCCACATGTTCTGGCATAGTAAAAATATGGTAGCATGTCTGGAATGGGGTTTTACAAAACGTTCCTACAGGTCACAGAAATAAACCAGCTCAAGACTTCAAGCATACTGTGCTCACATATACCCAATTTGAATATCCTAATGCTATGCCAATGGAAGCTTTGCTACCTTGTCTTCCTCTTTAGTACTGTGATGGACTGGGCCAGGTCTGGGCACCACCAAGGGCGTCAGCTCAGGGTGAATTGCTCCAAACCAGGGCTACTTACAGCCCTCGACTGGAGACCTTTCCCGAATAGGCCACAAACCAGTCACACAGAGCGCTTCCACTGCCAATCTGGTCAGCATAAAGCCTCACGAGCAAAACCCCTCAGGCACCCCAGCTCTCCCTGTGCCACAATCAGCCCCGGACCTTACACACAGGTGAGAGGTTATAAAACCCGATCTCACCAACTCCAAATAGATCCTCCCGGTCCCAAAGAGCCAGCAGCAGACCCAGGCCAATTTACACTTTAGATCTCACCCACAAAGGCACACTGGGCCAATCCTTTAGAATCTAAAGGTTTATTAATCAAATGAAATAAAAGGTTGAGAGTGAGATTGTTAAAGAGGATACATTACATACATTAATCACCAAGTTGTTGATGCAAGCTCTTAGCAAAGATGTTACAAACTGCTAGCCTAGAAGTCTCTGGTGTACATCCTGTATCAGGATGGGTCAGCAATCCTTCCCGGCTCTCTGTCTCTAGCAAGGATCCATCTGGAATCAGTAGCAAGACTGAAGACCAGATGGAGACAGCCTCATGGGATTTTTATGTTCCTGGTGTCTCCCAAACTGGAGCTGGTCACATTATTAAGTGACCTCTCTCTGTCTCACATGCAAGTAGCCATTATGCACTGGCTAGTCTGCAGGCTTCCAGATGCATTCCTCAGGTATATATTGGCCACTCTGAGAGCCATTGTCCATGGAGCACTGCTAGTTCGCACAGCTATTCACTGGACAATCCTTCCTCACAACAGTCAGTCCAGGCCCACTGCTCCCTCCTAGACCGAGAACATTTAAAATACAAGATCAGAGCCCATATTCATAACTTTACACACAGACATTGTATAAGTACACAAGTAGCAGTCAGAGAATCAGCAGAACATAAGCTTCCATTTGATACCTCACATAGCCCACTTGGTACAGAATTGGGGGCAAACACCACCCACGGGTGCAACAGTGATCTGTCTGCTCGCTTTACAATCCAATAATGTGACAAATACATTCTTGTTCAATGAAATAATGGGCACTACAGGCTGGGTTCAGTATCCATTGAAATCAGCAGGAGTCTTTCGCTATGGTTCTCAGTGAGTGCTGCATTAGGCTCTCCATGCCTTCTGTTAACTAAAAATCAACTGAGAGAGAACCTCCTTCCTTTGAGCACACTGATTTCTTTCAAAACAAGGAAATAATCCACCGAAAAGCCTAAAATCTCCAAAGCCATGGCCTTTTCATCACACCACTCCATCAGGACTAGATCCAAACAAGGAAGAAGTAGAGATCAAAAGCAGATTTTGGTTCTATAAACAATTAAGTGACTTTAGAATCAATTACCCTGATATTCAAAAGCTTCAGGGGGTAGCCGAGTTATTCGTCTAAGAGTGGAGCTTCATATTAATAATCAGGAATCTGAAACCCCTTACTGCAGATTCATAGCTAAACAGACTGAGACACTATCAACATGGTACATACCCTAATATAAATACAGGTAATCTCCCAAGCACCATACCTATTTATATCTGCTAGCCCAATGTTTCTTAAACTTTTTAAGACCGAGGAGCACCAAACAGTTTTTTTAATGAGGAAAACCAAGACTTTGTTAAGAAAAAAACCAGTGCACACTGATGTGCCACAGATCACGATTTAAGAAACACTGCTCTAGCAAGAGAATCTGTTAAAAAAAAATCTACCAGTCCTGAGTCCTAATGTACCTCTCACATCCTTTTATGGCCAGCAGCTTTAATCATCCAAAGTCAATAGGTGTTCTAAAAAGCACCTTAATAACTCTTTCAAACCCTTTCTTTATCTTGCAGTCTCACATGTTAATTATGATAAATGAACGCTGTACTGCAAAACACTGCAGCATTTTGAGGTTTTATTAATTACCTTTAGCAGAAGAATAGCCACTATCATGCTTGTACTTTAGTTGTATGAGGATTAAAATAATTAGATTTAAAAATTCGACCCCAGCAACAAAGCTAATCACAAGCCACCAGTATGTGTTAAAGTCTTCTACCTTCCTGTTTTTCCAGTGCTAAGAAGAGTTCATTGGAGTTCTGTTTTTAACTCTTCAGAATTTTCCTTCCAATTTATTCTTAAAAAAATGTCAACAATAAGTCATCTTTGTTGTTTAAACGATGAAAATTATCTACTAAATTCTACTGTGTCCAGTACATCAGCATCAACAATGAATATGCGAGATTAGATTTGTCAATGCCAGTTGAGACAGTGGCATGCAGATCTAGCTGTCATAGCTTTTAAAACAAGATACATGGTTGACTGTGGATTTTTTTAGCTAGTCTCAGCTATTAGAGAAAAGGAACATCAATACTCATCCAGACTCAGTTTTCTTTCCATTTGTGGGATGTGGGAATTTTTTTTAAAAGCAATTTGTACATCTTAGTTTTCAGGGTACATTATATTTCTGGACACAGGAGCCCAGGTAAATAATAGTTTTTATTCATATCATTGAATATAAAGGATATTTTCAAAATCACCTAAGGGATTTATGAGCACAATTCCTGTTAAAAGTCAATGGTATTTGTGCACTTTAATTGTCAAATGTTTTCAAAAAAATCTCCCCTCCTCACGCTGACATATATTACGGATACAGAACTACTGGAGTTCTTTTTTGAGCCTCTTTAAGCAAAGACTTCAGGATTGGGCTCTGTGGGTCTGAAACTGACCATGATGTAATCCAGATGCAGGTGTAAACACAGCAAGCAATAATCCTTTGTTCACATTGTAAATACCAGTCACACAATGAGCTGAATCACAATCTAAATCCCAGGAGTTGAACGCATATTGAAGGTGTGAGGTGGGAACACATCAATCATTGGAATTATCTTGCCAAACCAGGGCAGGATGCATTCAGGCAGCCAGAGGGTAAGGAGACCCTACATTAAGGTGTACTTAATGATACCTGCACATCACAGCCCATGTATTAAGGCCAAGGACCTTACCAACTTCTTGAGTCAACCGTGTGCACCCTCCCCTGGGAACCATGGTATTTCAGCACCAGTGGAAAGCTACAATTACCACTGAGTGCTGAATAGGAAAGTAGAGTCACCTTACAACCCTCTTTTCTACGGCTGTATCCATCCAGAAAAGGACAGGACAGGATCACATCCTTACTAATTAAATGGGTAAGAGCAAGAAAGATTTGCAATATTCCATGCCTGGCCGATGAAAGGAATTTAACCATGTAAAAATGCTTGTGATTAGCACAGACCTTTGAGGGCCACACTTTGCAAAGCTGTGCCTTCAAATGCAGATTAACTTACTTGGAAACAAGAGAGAAAGCCTCCAAGCAGATGGCTGGGCAGGGGACAAGCCTGATTAAGATGTGGCCCAGTGCAGCCGGGAAATGGGCCCGGGTCACCTTCTCAAATACGGAACTGAAGGTGTTGATGTCAGCCATCTTGCAGTTCTGGTCTCCTCCTCCTGTATCTAAGATGTTGCCCCCATGTAGGACAAGAATAAGGACATGAGTTTTACAGTTCCTGGGCTGAGCTCCTTCCTGAAGAAAAGAAACAATCATTTGAACAGGCTTTTGTTAGAACAGGCTTTGCAAGAGCAATGTTGGTGCACTTGATGTCAACTTCCACTGACAATTAGTGTCTTTTTTTTTAGGCTCAGAGTGATCTTTTGTATATTTTATTTTGGGAAAAAAAATCAATTTCATTCAAGTATCTCCAAGTTAGATACAGCACACTGCACAGGAGCATAAAAGCTTTTATGCCTTTGGCTAAGATGTAGGAGTCAGATCCAAAGAAGATTATGAATGGTTTTATGCACAACAAATGCTATTGGCAGTACATGCAGACAGAAAGATGTCCAAAATCTCAAGGCAGTTTAAAGGTCTAGGTTTCAAGAGCTAAACTAATCTTGTTTCTATTGGATTTGTCAGAAAAGTTTTAACTGAAATCCTCACATTTTCTACAGAAGAAAAAGACTTCTGTGTCAACAACACTCTACCTCAGCAGGGGTTGACTGTGGTGTTTGTTAATCTTTTCAAGCTAGGGATTTCTTGTTCAAAGACAAAATACTTCATGACACTGTTCCATTTACTGGAAAGGAATGAAAGCCTTATCAATGGAACAGCTATGGACCTATATGTTGATGTGTCTGTTTTGAGAAGTTGACAGAGAATGCTTTATTTTAGAACATAAGAATGGACATACTGGGTCAGACCAAAGGTCCATCTAGTCTCTTCCAACAGTGACCAATGGTAGGTGCCCCAGAGGGAATGAGCAGAACAGGGAATCAAGTGATCCAAACTGTTGCTCATTCCCAGTTTCTGGAAAACAGAGGCTAGGGACACCATTCCTACAAATCATGGCTATCAGTCATTGGTGGAACGATCCTCTATCAACTTATATAGTTTTTTAAAAATCATTTTGTAATCTTGGCCTTCACAACCTCTTGCAAGGAATTCCACAGGTTGGCTGTGTGTTGATTGTTTTCAATTTGCTGCTGATTAATTTCATTTGGTGACTCCTAATTCTTGTATTAGGACAAGGAGTAAACAACACTTATTTACTTTCTCCACATGAGTCATGATTTTATACACTTCTATCATATTCCTCAGTTATCTATTTTACAGGCTGAAAAATCCCAGATATATTAATCTCTCTTTAGGGTTATGGAATAGCTGCCATATAATCATTTTGCTACCCTTTTCTGAACCTTTAATAATATATATTTTTTTAGATGGGGCAACCACATCTGCTTGCAATATTCAAGATATGGGCATTGTATGGATTTCTAAAATTCTGTTCACTTTCTTGACTGTTGTTACCCATTGAGCGGAGGTTTTCAGAGAACTATTCACAATGACACCCAGATCTTTCTTGAGTTGTAACAACTAATTTAGACCCCATCTTTTTATATGTATAATTGAGATTATGTTTTCCAGTGTGCGTTACTTTGCATTTTTCAACATTAAATTTCATCTGCCATTTTGTTGCCCAGTCACCCAATTTTGTAAGATCCTTTTGGAACTCTTTATAGTCTGTTTGGGACTCAACTATCTTGCTTAGTCTTATAGCATCTATAAATGTTGCCACCACACCATTTACCCCTTTTTTTCCCAGATCATTTATAAATATCATGAATAAGACTGGTCTCAGTATAAACTCACATAGGACACCACTATTTATCTCTCTCCATTGATCACTGACCATTTAACTTACTCTTTTTTTTTTAAACCAACCATGAGAGGACCTTCCTTATCCCATGACAGCTTATTTTGTTTAACACCCTTTGGTGAGGGACTTTGTCAAAGGCTTTCTGAAAGTTTAAATTCACTATATCCACTAGATCCCCTTTGTTCACAGGTCTGTTGACCCCCTTGAAGAATTCTAGTAGTTTGGTGAGGCATCATTTCCCTTTACAAAAACCATATTGATTCTTCCCAACAAATTATGTTCATCTGTATGTCTGACAATCTTACTCTTTACTATAGTTTCAACCAGTCTGCCCAGTCCTGAAGTCAGCCTTATTAGCCTGTAATCGGCATCACATTAACTATCCTTCAATCATTTGATACATACGTTGAATTAAATGATAGGATACAAACTACAGCTAGAAGTTCTGCAATTTCACATTTGAGTTCCTACAGAACTCTTAGGAATACCATCTGGTCCTAGTGATTCATTGCTGTTTAGTTTCTCAATTACCCTTGAAGGGTAATGGGGTACAGAGAGCGGGGGAATAGGAGTTTCCTTGCTTTTGATTATAATATAATGTTCAGCGCCTTATGACTCCTCAATTGCCTTTCATGATTGTCCTGAAGGGTAGTGCATCACCAGTTGAATAACTCAGAACAACAGAAAAGCAGGTTGGAATCTTCTTGTCTGGAATCCCACTTGAAATTTGACTTTGGCACATATGGTCCCTAAAGCCTTAGAGAAACTATATAAACCAATTTAAATAATGAGCAGAGACAATGGCAGTAAAACATGGATCACTTTTTACAAAAAACTGGGGAGAGCCATTGTGGATTACCAGAATTGTGTCAATTGATGAGACTGAACAGAGTTTTTAAAGCAAAATATCAAGAATACTGCAATCTCAAATATATGGTGTTTAGTTTAACGAGGCTTCATTGATAAGATTTCTTGTTATATGTTACCACTTCTTACATTGCTGATCATAATAATCTTAGTGATGTGCTCCTCCATTTGTCTGTACCCATCTGTTGTCTCTTGTTCTATACTAGACTGTAAGCGCTGTGGGACAGTGTTTAGCAGAATGGGCCCTAACAAGATTTTTCTGTAAGGTATCGCTTGTGCAACCACTCAGGAGAGATTCAAATGCTGCCCAACTGACTGGAAGAGTGCTCAACTAGTTTTTTTGTTTCTACTTACTGGTGGTGCACAAAGTTATTAGAGGGAACGCTGGCCTTGACCTGTGATTGCAGACTCTGTCGAAGAGGATAAGAACAGCCATACTGGATCAAACAAGTGGTCCATCTAGCCCAGTCTGAGATGCTTCTGAGGGAATGAACACTACACAGTAATTATCCAGTGATACATCCCCTGTTGTACAGTCCCAGCTTCTGGAAGTCAGAAGCTTAGGAACTCTCAGAACATGGGGCTGACTATCTTAGCTCATTCATGGTCATTCCTGCATGAATTTATCTTATTCTTTTTTGACCCCCGCTATACTTCTGGCCATCACAACATTCCCTAGGCATTTCTGCAATACAAACAACACTGCTAAATGTAGTACAGTCTATTAAGTAAAAAGTAATGAGGGCTTAGAAATGACAGACCCTATTATAATGCTCGGCTGAAGAATTTTGCTGAGAAGCAGAGCAATTACTGCCACATTTGTCGTATGAATTTTGCAGATCAGCAAAGTGAACATTAATATGGTTCTATCCTTTTTTCTAATTCTCAGGTTCCCTTCCGCAATGCTCTTTATGCAATTGACTAATATAGACACTCAATTTTGAGCAAAGGACAGGATTATCCCCTGCCACAGCCAACACTAAATTCTTTCTCTTTGATCAGCTGGCATTGCAGAAGGCTGTTCTGGAGGATTAGATGATTCAAAGAATAAGAAATGAGACACAGCATCTAGGTTACCAGTAAAAATTCAAGCCAGGTCAGCAATCCACTGTCATCGGATGGAGTATGGGGAGTGAGTTAACGGAGTCAATCCCGTTCCTGTCATCACAAAAGCAACTTACAAGCCTATGTAAATTGGCATTGTTCTTGGCAGTTTCAGCAAATGAATGAACTGCCTTCATGCCTACAGGTGGGTTAGAGAGACAACAAAGACACACTGAAATCAGTGTGGTGAATGACTTCCATGTGTTTTGGACCTGGCTGGGTAAGAGTGGGAAAGCTTGCACTACAGATGCTATAAGGTGGATAGAAAGCTGGCTAGATCGTCAGGCTCAATGGATAGTGCCTAACAGCTTGATGTCTGGTTGGCAGTTGGTATCAAGTGTAGTGCCCTAAGGGTTGGCTCTGGGGCTGGTTTTGTTCAACATCTTTATTAATAACCTGGCTGAGCGGATGGATTGCACCCTCAGCAAGTTCTCAGAGGACACTAAGCTACAGGGAGAGGTGGACACACTGGAGGATTGGGGATAGGGCCCAGAGTGACCTAGACAAATTGGAGGATTGGGCCAAGAGAAATCTGATGAGGTTCAACAAGAACAAGTGCAGAGTCCTGCACTTGGGATGGAAGAATCCCAAGCATTGTTACAGGCTAGAGACGGACTGGCTAAGCAGCAGTTCTGCAGAAAAGGACCTGAGGATTACAATGGATGAGAAGCTGGATATGAGTCAACAGTGTGCCCTGGCAGCCAAGAAGGCTAACGACATATTAGGGAGCATTAGTAGAAGCATTGCCAGCAGATCTAGAGAAGTGATTATTCCCTTTTATTCAGCACTGGTGAGACTACATCTGGAGTATTGCATTACAGAAAGGAGGTGGAAGCATTGGAGAAAGTCCAGTGGAGCTGGAGTACATGACTTACGAGGAGAGGCTGAGGGATTTGGGCTTATTAAGTCTATAGAAGAGAAGAGTGAGGGATTAGATAACAGCCTGCAACTATCTGAAGGGAGGTTCCAAAGAGGGTGGAGAGAAGCTGTTCTCAGTAGTGACAGATGGCAGAATGAGGAGCAATGGTCTAAAGTTACAGTGGGAAAGGTCTAATTGGATATAGGAAAAACTATTTCACTAGGAGGGTTGTGAAGCACTGGGATGGGTTTCCTAGGGAGGTGATAGAATCTCCATCCCCAGAGATTTTTAAATCCCGGTTTGACAAAGTCCTTGATGGGATGGCTTAGTTCCAGATTGGTCCTGCTTTCAGATATCGATGATCTGCCGATATATTTCTTCTAGCCCTATGATTCTATACCCATATTTTAACTACTGTGTGGACAAATAGAAGACTCTTGGCTAGCTAAATGCAGCTACAGAGAGTTGTGCATTGGCTCCTTTCTTCTAGAAAACAAATTTCTGATCTATTACTGCTAATGAGACTGCTTTACTAAATCTGCAATCAACATAGGCCTTCACATTGTGGCATTAAATAGACTTGGTAATCTCTCTTTGGATAATGTGTCTGGTTTTCAGCCAAGCTAATTAAGCAACACCTTTGAAAGGCCACTAATGACTTCCAGCAACTGCACGTGTACCTGTTAGGGGAAAGGATGCACTGAGACATCAAAAGTGCTTTTAACTCCACTGAGATGTCCTCAGAGCTAAGACAGTTTGGAACTTTGGGGTAGGTTTGGAGTTTGAAAATAGAATTGTCTTAAAGGACTCATAGTCCTAGAAAGAGGAGCTGATACAAGTAGCAGAACCCTAGAATTACAGGGGGCTAGATTGATATCTTTATTCGTGTTCGGTGGTAACCTCATAGCAGGCCTCTTAGCAGCAAGTCTACTTGTAGAATAAAGAGCTACCTACTATTAGTAGAGGTGACAGAGTTTGACCTGTGCACTGTTCAACCAACTCAATATACTGTACTCTATATCAAGATGCAGTTTGGAAGTAGAAAACCAAAGACATTATATCACCTTTACAGAGTCCCAGCTGGCCTAAGGACCTGCCCTCTTGAAAGAATCTCCCCCTACCCACCATTCAATTGTGTTGTAGCTGCAAGAGCAGAAGCATGTGCTCTGCACCACATTTGCTTTTTAAACCAAACTGCAGGTCATTGTCCATGAAGGTCCCACGCCTTTGAGGATCACTCCCTTTTCTTCCCAAATAACCTGGACCCACTGATGTTCATGGCATGTTGCAAAGCAGACAGACTTTGGGAGAAGACAATGTGACATGTGGGAAAGATTGGTTGGTATCAGTAGTTGTAGAGATGGGTACAGGTGGCTGCATTTGGAGTGCTGATGGGTTTTATATTTGTGCTAAAAGCGAAGCGCTCCTAGGGTGTGTCTAGACTACATGGCTCCATCGATGGAGCCATGTAGATTAGACAGATCAGCAAAGGGAAATGAAGCCGTGATTTAAATAATCATGGCTTCATTTAAATTTACATGGCTGCCGTGCTGAGCCGACAAACAGCTGATCAGCTGTTTGTCGGCTCAGCGTGCTAGTCTAGCCGCTCCGCGCCGACCTGAAAGCCTTTTATCGACATCCCCATTATGCCTCGTAGGATGTGGTTTACCGGGGATGTCGATAAAAGGCTTTCATTTCGACAGGGGAACGTCCAGACTAGCGCACTGAGCCGACAAACAGCTGATCAGCTGTTTGTCAGCTCAGCGCGGCAGCTATGTAAATGTAAATGAAGCCGCGATTATTTAAATCGTGGCTTCATTTCCCTTTGCCAAACAAACAAACCTACATGGCTCCATCGACAGAGCCATGTAGTTTAGACGTACCCCTAGAGGCTGTGGAGAGGCACCTTTAGTGAATGTATAAAGTGTAATAACAAAAAAATAGATGTCACGCCTGTACAATCTGGTTCTCAAGAACATTAAGGAAACTGGGTTAGAGAGACTTTCATAATCAACACTTACTTTTGCATCTAGTCTTCAAATTTAGGAAATCAACAGAGCTATATTGGAGGAAAACATCTCACCTCATTGTCCTCATGTATTTCAATGCTGCTTTGGGCAGGAAATCTTTGTTTTCTCAAAGATGCTCTATATAATTCACCTGCAGTAGAGGGAAAAAAAAGAAAAGAAAAAAGACAGAAACTTAATACTTGAGCATTTGGCTGGTGGCCTAAAGAGATCTGTAGAGATGAGTCACTATTGCTGCACTTGGAAGTTAATTCACATTAAAGCACAATAGCTGTTCCTGAGTAGCTCCATGTGGGGTGTGTCTACACAGCAGTTATTTCAGAATAACGGCTGTTATTCCGAAATAACTGCGAGCGTCTACACAGCAATTCCATTATTTTGAAATAACGGATGACTTATTCCAACATCTGTAAACCTCATTCTATGATGAATCATTCCTATTCCAAAATAGCTATTTCGGAAAAGGGGCTGTTAGACGCTCCACTTCTGCTGTTTTGAAATAGCCCCTTACCAGGGCCATTCTAAGTTATTCCTCCTGGGGCTCTAAATTGAGATAGTACGTCTACATTAGGGAAGCCTGCCGTGGATTAATTGTGAGGCTTCCCTGCAGTATAGGCGCGCTATTTTGAAATAAGCTATTTCAGAATAACTGTTCGAGAAAAGCTTATTCCAAAATACCTGTGCAGTGTAGACGTAGCCATGTAGACCAGCCATTTAGTCTGGTTTTAAATTAGAAATATTTCTGTTGGAAATCCTGTGATCACCCAGAAGCAAGGACCAAGTGTCTTGCAGTTTTACGCTTAGAGGAATGCTTAGCTCTTATACAGGGCATGATCCAATACTCTTTGAAGTCAGAGAACATAGGTGTGAGAATTAGAAGGATATACTGTGCTGCAGCACACCAGTTTTGCATTTGGCTCCTCCAGCCCCAGATCCCAGCCTCTGGGCAGCCCACGTAAGGTCCTGCTGGTTTCATGTGCTTTGCAAGCCGCACAGGGTCCTGCTACCTGCCAGCCCCACAATCATTTCTGTAGGAGAAGAAAGAGCCTAAAGCACGGGCCTGGTGCTTGAACCAAAGTAAGCAAGAGTTATAGTATGAGGGTATCTCTAGACTGTATCCCTCTGTCGGCAGAGGGATGCAGTTTAGGCAGGTTGACATTGCAAATGAGGCAGGGATTTAAATATCCTGCACCTAATTTGCATAAAAATGGCCAACACGTTTTGCTGACAGCTCTTTGTCGGCAAAAAGCAGCAGTCTAGAGGGGGGTCTGTGGAGAAAGAAAGCCTTTTTTGACAGATCCCTTATGCTTTCTGCAAGGAGGTTTGCAGGATCTGTCGAAAAAGTGGACATACCCCCTCCCCCAGACTACCACTTTTTGCCGACAAAGTGCTGAGTCGGCAAAATGCAGCAGCCATTTTTATGCAAATTAAGCACCGGATATTTAAATCCCTGCCTCATTTGCAATGTTGACTTGCCTAATCTGTATCCCGCTGCCGACAGAGGGATGCAGTCTAGACATGCGGCCTATTACTCAGGGTATCAAAAGCAGATGTTTAGCCAGCGTTTCTTGGCACTAGAACTGCTAGCACTGATAAAAGCACATGAAGTACGTAAATAGATTCCGTTAAGACAATTCTTTGGCCGGCCTAAAAAGCAATCGTGAGATCCATACTATTGGCTGAGCTGCATCCATTGTCATGGGTACAAATACGTAGGGGCTCAAAAGCCATCTGGCTACCAACAACTATTAATGTACTTTATTCAACAATAAACCCAGCTTGGGTGGCCTTTGTATCTGATCTGAGTTTGTGGTCTTTGAGAGCTCTTGTGAAGTCTATCATGTTAGCTACCTGAGTAGAGCCAGCATGATATACTAAGGAAGCATACTAAAACACGTGCAGCTGAACATTTATCAGCACTGATGGTGCAGAAAATCAGTCAGGATGCCACACCAGTGAATCCTGAAGTTACTGTATCGCTGTCCTGAACTACTTAAATTCCTAAATAAGATCTGAACCCTGAGGATTGCTCCAGTTGGCACTGGTACTCCTTGCAGTTGCAAGGAGTAAAGGAAGCTGACAGAAGCATTTGCTCCCATCAGCCTCCCTCTGTGAAGATGGCACCGAGCTCATCTCAAGATACAAAGCTGGAATCAGCCTATTTTATGTAGCTGGAGTTGTGTACCTTAACCCGACCTTCCTGGTCTAGTGTAGACCTGGCCTACTAACAGGAAGCCTCTCCACTGGCTTGAGAAGTGGGCCATAGTACCACTGACTTCAACAAGCAGATTACTGATACCAACACTGGCATGTTTTATAGAAGAGAGTTTCTCTTATATCTTCTTTAACCTACAGGGGTAAAGACAATTATTTATAGTAAAAGCACTTGTCACATTTGTTAGCAAAGGGGTTGAAGTCTAGCTATGGCATCCCTGGAATATTGTTCCCATAATTTGCAGAAATGTACAGCTCTAACACTCACTAGGTAACAAACTACAGAAGAGCAATGAATCCAGTTATAGTCTAGTTTCAGAGTTAGATATTCAAAAAACCCATACCCATTAGAGGGAAAGCCAACACTATTTTTGACATGGTTGCACAATATATAAAAGTATCTGAATGGAATTAGGAATCTGGAGGTTTAAGAATAGATATTCATTTAAATACTTATTCACCCATCAATTTATAAAAAAGTGAAAATCCAAAGTTTTCCGGTTTGTTTTAAATGTAAACCTTTAAACTACAGGGCATAAGCCAATCACTAATTTGCTCTGGACAGAAAGAAGCTCCCCCGTGTCAAGTTATTCAATAAATGCCGATTACTGGATTTCTAGTAGCTTTCTCTAACGCCTCCTGCTTTCAAAGAAAAAGAACAAATAGTGTGCTCTTACACTGCAACACTTTTGTTCATAAATTCCAAGAGTGACAGACAAGTAAGTATGCTGCATTATACAATATATCCTCCCTACATGCCCGAATGCTCACATCTGCTGCAGATGCTCAGAAATGATTATTGAAACAGTGCTGATGTTTTGCAGCAAAGTTACACTATACTAGATAAAAGTCACTATATCTTTTCATCATCTTTTCTCAGAAATTGAGACTAGTAAATCTCCAGGTTCAAAATGTGTTCTCTGAAAATGTAAATGGGCAATATTTGATGGGTCTCCTAGAACAATTCTGTCATCTTGCTATACTGCAGCCAGATAGATTATGACACTAGCATGGGTAAGTCTACATTTAATCTTCATGTGTCTATCCATCCCACTCCTCTGTAATAGAGGAAAGCCTTGCAGACCATGTGCAAATGAATTTCTTGCTTAGCTTAATAAAACCCTTCAGGTTACCAAACAGATCTCAGAAGCTACATTAACAGACTCTGTGCTTTAATCAAATGAACTGAGAGTACAAAAGTCTATGGAAAAAAGATTTTCTGCATATTATTGACTCAACCCAAGGTTAAAGCAATATTCCAGTCTTAGAGGGGCCCTGTCATGGGGCAGACTCACCGAAAATGGGAATTAGCTCACCAGCTCACTGGATGCCTCCCTCTAGCTGGTGTCTCCCCATGTTCTCGCTCTTCCATCTAGTCTAGACCCATGTCACTCTTTGACTGCGGCATCCTCTTCAGGACACTGCCCTCCAACTGTGCCCACTCCAGTCTCTCTGAGCCCCCCTTCCTAGGGGATGTTTACCCAACTGCACACTCCAGGGTCCTCCCCTCCAAGGGGCACCCAGGTCTTCTCCCAGGGAACACCCAGTTCCCCTGTTCTCACCGTGCCTCAGTGACCCACTGCCAGTCTTCATCTAGCCCCTGCCTCAGGGGCAAACTGCAGTCTGTAATGGCCACTCATCACTGGCAAAAGTGTGTGGACCTGCTACCCCTGCCTACCGTGACTGCCCCTAGCAACCCCAGTTGCTTCAGGCCTTGCAGCCTGGCTTGCTTGCCCACCCGCCCACCAGGAAGTTTCTTACTTCTCAGGCAGCCAAATCCCTCCTCTCCCTCAAGGAGCACTTCTTTATATAGCCCCCAGCTAGGCCCTCATTAGCCAAAACTGCCTCAGCTGGGGCTTCTCTTGCAGCCCTCCCTGGGTTTTTGCCCTTAAAAGTCAAGTGCAGGGCAAGTATGATCTAAAAGGAAAGGAACCTGTTTTGGTAAGCAGGCAGGCAGGACACACATCTGCAGATGCCTACAATTTCACATCTTGGCTGAGTTGATCAGTTTCTACTGTCACCATGGCTAAGGAAAGAGAGAGTTTCTCCCCTCTGAACAATTCTGAGGGACAAAAAAACCACCACTCAGACTGTAAAGCCTTGCAGAGGAAGAGAAAAAAACATCACACACACTGCTCAGAGCATCAAGAAATTCCTTTCCATCTAGCAATCACAATGGAAGAAGGAAAAGGAGAGAAAAGGCAGGCAAATATCTACCAAGAGCCTCAGTGAGTTTAACATTCATCCTTCCCTTCTGAAGGACCCACAACTGGCTCTGTCACACACAGGTAGCAATATACTAAGGATGGCAGAACTTTTGTGACAGTGTTGATTTTTGTTGACTTATGAAGGAAGGCTGAAAGAATTGGGTTTGTTTAGTTTAAAAAAGAGAAGATTGAGGGGGGACATGATAGCAGTTTTCAGGTATCTAAAAGGGTGTCATAAGGAGGAGGGAGAAAACTTGTTCATCTTGGCCTCTGAAGATAGAACAAGAAGCAATGCGCTTAAACTGCAGCAAGGAAGGTTTGGGTTGTGACATTAGGAAAAAGTTCCTAACCATCCGGGTAGTCAAGCACTGGAATAAATTGCCCAGGGAGATTATGGAATCTCCATCTCCGGAGATATTTAAGAGTAGGTTAGATAAATGTCTAGACAGTATTTGGTCCTGCCATGAGGGCAGGGGACTGGACTCGATGACCTCTTGAGGTCCCTTCCAGTCCTAGTATTCTATGATTCTATGATTGGTGGATAGGAATAGGTGTCTACTAAGCCTGAGGGAACAAACCCTTCAAGCCTTACGTGAAAAAGAGTGTGTCTCATATTAAGAATTCCTTCCCCGTGGACAAGGCTTACAAGCGTAAATGGAGCATCATACTGTCCATTTTCAGAGGCTGTTTTTCAGCAGTATTCTTAAAAACATTTAAAAGGAGACCTGCCAAGACTCTCTGGTGTCTGCACATTGCCGTCAGTGCTTTTTCTCTCGCTGTGTGTGTTACCAAGGAAACAGTTGTAGGATGAGATTTGATTAGCTCTGTTATCAGCTTGATTGTCACATTTACACACGGGGCCAACCACTTGCTGACAATTAAGGGCTACTCCACCCTATTGCGTTTTATGGCCACGATGAGACATCTGGATCAGAAGGGATCAGTCAAGCTTTGTGCAGAAAAGACCTTCTGTTCTGCTCCTTCTCCTTCTCCTTCTCCTCCTCCCCCCCACAAACAGTGGTATCTCACATCCAGGTGGTGCCTTCCCTTCCCCTCTGCCTTGGGATGCAACAGCAGAGAGCAACCAGCCAGAGACTCCAGCTGCTAAGCTGCAGCGGTAGCCAAAGCAGGGACCTTCAGACATTCAGAAAACTTTCCATAGTTCTAACTAGACTTTCTCTGTCCTGAGTTAATTGGCTGTTTGCTCCAAAGGAAAGAACGGAAAAAAACAGCACCCCCCCTTTTTTAAAGTACTTTGCGGCACAAATAATTAAATTAGCTTGCCTCACTATTGCAGCTACTTGGAGTGCATCTACACAGCAGGGTTTAACTCGAAATAAGCTACGCAGATTGAGCTACGTCAATTGAGTAGCTTAATTTTGAAGTTAGGAGCATCTACACAGCACTTATTGTGAAATAGAGCACTCTTCCTCTGGCTTCCCTTACTCCTCATAAAATGAGGGTTACAGGATTTGGAGTAAGAAGTCCTCCAACTTGACAGAATTTTGACATTATTTTGAAATAACTACCTGGTGGGTAGATGCAGACTAAATTATTTCAAAATAATGTTGCTCTATAGATGTACCCTAGGTGAATTCTGCTGGCTGTTTGCCCCAACATTAATATAGTGGGACATACTCTACAGGTTTATATTGTATAACAGTCTATTCTCATGAAAGTATACAGGGATTATCACACTCTGAAAGTCCATTTTATGTCAATATCTGCTACTGTGCTCTTAGGCTATGGAACAAAGGAAGCTTCAGAAGTTATTAAAACAGCACTTGAACACCTAACACAAAATTTTGTAGAAGGCTATTTAAAAGCAGCTAGAGGACAGAAAGACAGAAACTAAGGCTGGATGGTATTCTATGTAGATTTTAAAGCGCTTGGAAGGTGGTCCCGTTTTATTAGTGAAGAGTGACGCTGAATACAGCTCAAGTTGAGCCAGTGGAACTATTGCAACCTGCGCATTCCCATCCATGTGGGTGGAGTTACTTCCAGCCCAATCCTGTTTTCCTAGCTTCAATAACACTCCCATCAGGAAACATGGGCCCAGTCACTCCTCTGATCCTGATACATCTTCCCTATTTTTAATATAAACATTACAAACAAATAATTGATGCCCAGACCCCCCACATCCCTTTAGCCAGAGTCTCTTGCACAGTCGAGTTGGCGTCTCACCTTTACCACACACCAGCCCCAGACAGGGGAGAGGAGGGGCAAAGGAGGTGACTGTCTCAGGGCTTGGCAATTCCACAGAAGCAACAGTAGCCAGATCCCACCACCAGAGAACCACCCGACTCTCAGGGCTGGCAGGAGGGTGGGGAAGACAGCTCAGCACATTCCAGGCCATGCTGAGGGCTGGCTGCCCTCGGCCCCACCCTCTCTGCTCAAGGTCCTGCCCCTTTGGGGAGTGCAGAGCTGTGCCCCCTCACCTTGCCTAGAGACCCAGCAAGGCTGTCAGCTCCACTGCCACAGACTCAGGTGGTTACATAGCCTTTGAGTCAGTTCAGTCTCTTGAACAGGCAGCCCTATCAAGAATGACCTATTTCTGTCTCTGAGTCTAGAAAACGATCTGACACAGCCCCTTCCCCTGCCTGTTCACACTTTTCCAGCACTAGCTTCTCACCTGACTAGAAAGACAAATAATCCAAACAATGAAAAAATGAATTTAACCTTTAAGACCTGAAACCTCAACAAGTAGAATTTGCTATTTGTCTAGCGTAGGGGTGGGCAATAAAAAAACCCGGCAGTGCACAAGGTTAGTCCCTGCCAGGCCACTGCCGCTATGTTTACCTGCACCTCTGCAAGTATTAGAGGATTGCAGCTCTGGCTGGCTGCGAATCGCTGTTTGCAGCCAATGCGAGCGGCGGAAAGCGGCGTGGACCAGAACCCTGCTTCCTGCCACTTAACCAGAGCAGGGATCCTCTAATACTTGTGGATGTGCAGGTAAACATGGAGGTGGAAGCCTGTGGCCTAGATCTGGCCTGCAGGCTGGAATTTGCCAGCCCCCGGTCTAGTGACTCAACGATCTATAGAACCAACCAGATGGTGAACTTCCCATTTCCTTTGGAATATGTCTGGGCAGAACATAAGCTTCGGAGAACTCTGGTCCAGACACAGAGCCATCTGCTTTATCTCCTTAACCTGCTCATTTCCTCCAACAGTCTACTCCTCTCATGAGCCTTGCTTCTATTCTCCAGTCTCTCATTACTCTCCAGCACTGCCCAGGATGGCTGTTCCATATCTTCCTAGTCCAGAGCTGGGCAAGATGCCACCCGGGGGGCAGATCCGGTCCGCTTACCACTTTGATCCGGCCCACAGACTGCATCTGGCCACTTTCTGTTTATATCCTGTTGCCCATGGCACTGAATTCCCAGGCTGCGACTCAGGCAGCAGGATCCTATCCTAAATGGCTCACGGCTCACAGTCATGGCACTACCGCATTGCCTGGGAGCCCCCTGGGGTTCCTGTGGCTATTTAAAGGGTTCCTGGTTGTAGAGCAACCCTGGCAGAGACCAGAGTCATGAGCCCTTTAAATAGCCACCGCAATCTGGGGCAGCTGCCAGGCAATGTGGTAGTAGGGTTGCCAGATGGTTGAAACAAAAATACAGAACACCCCCCACAACACCCCAAAAAAACACCAGAAAAAAATTCGGTTGAAGGGGGAATAAAGGGGGGGGGGGACCAAAGTTGTTGAGGGGGAAAAAAAGGACTCCAAGGACTTATTAAGCCAAAAAAAATTAAAATAAAAATAAAACAGCATTAAAACAGCATGTCCCCTTTACGTGCAGGCATAGGAACAGGGAAACGGTTAAGCACTAAGATCCCATTGTTTCCCCTAGGTCTTTTGGTCGGCAGCCATTTTGTGCCAGCAGCCTTGGGGAATCAGGTAAGCATGGGGGCTGGGGTCGGGGATTTTAGGGGCAGGGGAGGATGCGGGGGAGGGGAGGAGGCCGGGCACTGAGTGTTTGTAGGGTTGCCAGGTGCCCAGCATTTTCGCCTCCTGGCTGGGGAAAAATTCAGAAAATACTGGACATTTTAGGTGTCCGGTATTCTCTGAATTTTTTTCCGGACAGGAGCCAAAAATGCCAGACTGTCCAGGTCAATATCGGGCACCTGGCAACCCTATATAGTGGTTGGGCCGGGAACTACAAGCCCTTTGCTCTGTTTTTATTTCAAAGCCTGTATATATTTGGGTTAGTCTGTAAGGGTATGTGTATACTACCACCCTAGTTCGAACTAGGGTGGTTAATGTAGTCATACGGAGTTGCAAATGAAGCCCAGGATTTGAATTTTCCGGGCTTCATTTGCATGATGCCGGGCGGCGCCATTTTTAAATGTCCGCTAGTGCGGACTCCGTGCCGTGGCACGAACTAGCTAGTTCGGACTAGGCTTCCTAATCCGAACTAGCTGTACACCTCGTTCCACTAGTCCGAACTAGCTAGTTCGTGCCGCGTATAGCCGCGGGCATGGAATCCGCACTAGCGGACATTTAAAAATGGCGCCGCCCGGCATCATGCAAATGAAGCCCGGGAAATTCAAATCCCGGGCTTCATTTGCAACTCTGTATGACTACATTAACCACCCTAGTTCGAACTAGGGTGGCTAGTGTAGACATACCCTAACATGCCACAGGACTACTCGTCTTACTAGACTCAGTAAGGAGAAGAGTTAGATTCTAATTTTTCTGTGGGTCTGCAGACCTGACTCTAAAAAGGTTCCCCACCCCTGCTGTAAACTATAGCAGACTTGTGATTAAAATAACCCTGTTAGAATACAATAAAAAAACAATAGAGTTAATAGACTATTGGACGCCAACATGACACCTTTCATTTCAAGTTCTCATGAGACTTTATAAACTAATTAAGCACACAACCCCTATAGGGGGGAGGATTACCTCAGCTGGAGATGGGGGTACTCAGCATCCCTGGGGGAAAAAACTCCACAACAACAGCAGGAGCTGACACTGTCACATTCTTTTTCTTGCACAGAAAGCCTTAAATCCTCCGAGAGCAGAAATGAATCATCTCTAGTCTCTAACACTTTCTGCTCTGCCTCAGAGGGAAAGCAGACAATGAAAGTCAATGATAGAAAATGTGTATTTTATCACTTCAGACATTGCACAGTCTTGCAGCCCCGCTTGTTTTGCAGGGATTTGCTGTTTTGAAAGGTGAGCCGAGGTTCCTTCCTTTAAAACAGGTAGAAGTTCCGAATACAAGAGTGTTTGGGAGTAATATTAAAAAAAACATAAGCAAATCCATAGGCTTCTGGTATTATTGAGTAAGTAGCAAACCTAGTCACTGTTTAATGTAGGTTCTTACATTTTCTGCTGCTTCTGCTGCTGCCACTATAGGTGTCTGGTGGTGCTTCTAATGTCGTTGGCATTTAAGAGGAAATCGCTTTAGGCAGGGGGAGCAGCTGTTGGCAGCATGTGTGCCCGCTTCCTTCCCAAGCATGTCTTGTGCCCCCATAGGTGGGGGGGGGAGCATGGAGCCCCAGCTGGGCCGCCATCTTACCTTGGTGGGAGGGGAGAGGAGGTAGGATGGTGCCTCCTGTTCCGCCTCCTCCTACCGCTGCCTCAGCCCCAGAGCTGCCTCCGGGCAAAATCTCTGGCAGCTGCCTCAGCTTGGCAGCCAGCGGTTTGCCGACTGGCACTAGTCCATGGACCAGCATTTGGAAAGTGCTGCTGTAAGACATTAGCTTCAGCAAGTTAGTACAAATCTTGAGACTTATATGTTTTGTACAGACTACCAACACAATGGAAAACTCCCAGTTTTGGGGGAGTAGATAGAGATTAAGTACTTCTGGAGAAGTAATATGTTTGAGATGGCACTCTTCTCTGTGGACTACAGAGAGAGGAGTTAGGGAACACGTAATCATCATCGTGCCTAGTGAAGTGAAAATGGAAGACTTTGGTTACCTATGTTAGCCTCTGGCCAATTTTACGTGGTAACCAATCAATAGAGTACCAGTGTGTAACCAATATAAGCAACCAATACCGGCACAAATGTGTCCCCCCTGGAGTGTCCTGTCTCAAATCCAAATTTCTGTTTTACTTGAAAGTATCCGACATTGATGGGAAACCAAGCAATTTCCCTAAGATTATAGTCAGCATCATTTGTTAGCTCATACAGAGACACACTTCATAGAAATTACTACAAATCTGGATAAAGCAAAACAGGCTATTCCCCAATTAATGAAGAAAGGTAATAAGTCTGGTGTGGATGTTGGATTATAAAGGTAGAGATGTAGCCGTGTTAGTCTGGTGTAGCTGAAACAAAATACAGGACTATGTAGCACTTTAAAGACTAACAAGATGGTTTATTAGATGATGAGCTTTCGTGGGCCAGACCCACTTCCTCAGATCAAATAATGGAAGAAAATAGTCACAACCATATATACCAAAGGATACAATTTAAAAAAAATGAACACACATGAAAAGGACAAATCACATTACAGAACAGAAGGGGGATGTGGGGGGGGGGGGGGGGGGAAGGAAGGTGAATGCCAGTGAGTTAATGATATTAGAGGTGGGGAAGGGGAAATTATCACCTCTAATACTATTAACTCACAGACATTTTCCCTTCCCCACCTCTAATATCATTAACTCACTGGCATTCACCTTCCTTCCCCCCCCCCCCCACATCCCCCTTCTGTTCTGTAATGTGATTTGTCCTTTTCATGTGTGTTCATTTTTTTTAAATTGTATCCTTTGGTATATATGGTTGTGACTATTTTCTTCCATTATTTGATCTGAGGAAGTGGGTCTGGCCCACGAAAGCTCATCACCTAATAAACCATCTTGTTAGTCTTTAAAGTGCTACATAGTCCTGTATTTTGTTTCGGATTATAAAGGATGAGTTGTAAATCAGGGATTATTGAGATTATTTTTATTATTCTAGGATACAAATCTAATAGGTATACGCAAAGACGTAAACAGGTACCAAATACTGATAACAGCAAATATATATGTGTATGGTGCACATCCCAGAAATATATCAGAAATATCATCTTTATGATAGTCTTCCTCCACCCCAAGTTGTGAAAAATAGCATTGAAACTATTCCTACCGACATCTGACTATTCACATCTGTACCTGTGTGGCAGGTTCATTTTCATTGTTTCACCCCATAAAAGGCGAGAGGGGGGGCATGTAGTCTATAGGGATAACCTTCTTGCTTGCCAATAGATATACAGATTATAATAAATTACAATAGCTTTATATTGGCATCTTAGTTTATAGGCCACATCCTGAATGTTGAGTTCAGGCAAAACTAGTAAGTACATGTTCGGGATTTTTCACCCAGATAGCAAAACCAGTGTGCATATATTTGGGACCTTTCCCCCAGGGTCTTCCAAGAATGCCCTCAGGCTTAGCAGATCCATTGTTACCTGGAAAACCCCAAAACAACCAGTTAAGACCAGACTGAGTAACTGGGTAAGACAGAAATAACTAATATGATAGACAGCCACCAAAGGCCCGTGGTAACAAATTGACATATATGACGGAGTTGTTGACTCGAGTCCCATGACTCGAATTCAAGTCCGACTTAAGTCGCCTAGGTGACTCGACTTGAGACTTGACTTAAGAGAAAACTTTTCCGTTAAAAGCATTTCCGGAAAATCATGCCAATCTAGATGCAGCCCTTGACTCAGTTGGCTTCAATGGGAGTTGCAAGTGATTATCATTTGGCACCAATCTGAAGAATTATCCCATTCCTGTCAATTAATGCCATTACTGTATACTAGATGACCTCCTGAGGTATCTTTCAAAACCCTAATCTTCTATGATTCTGTCTACATTGCTATTTTAGACCCATAGTGTAAGCCTGAGTCAGTTAGCCCAGGCTCTTAGGCTTGCTGCTGTGGTTTGGGTTTGTGTTTGTTCGCTTTTTCACAGCATAGATATACCCATTCAAGTCTTCTGCCTGACCTGCTTGCTAGCCAAAGAGGCAAAAAGTCCAAAATGCAGTTTCCTATTGGGCATCCGATTAGCAGCATGCATGGGAACTGAAAATTACAGACTGAAAGGGACCAAAGATCATAATGGACCACTAAGAGGTACACGTATAATGCAAGGCTCAGTATCCTCAGTAAGTCCATTTTCTGTGTGTTTGCACTTTCCTAAAAACAACTTTCTTTCTCCCCTGACCCCACGAGTGACAAAATATTACTGGTCAATTAACAGAATTTTATATACAGGCACAGTTTTGAGCTTTGGATTCTACTTCATCTTTTATTCTTCAATAGCAGCTGCTGGATGCAATGTTCTTTTGAAAATCCAGAACACAAAATACAATGTTTCAATGGGATGGAAAACATTCAGGCTTTAATTAAGAGGCACAGATGCTTATTTGCAGCATTGATGATGATTTTAGATGGAGCTGGGTGGATTTGTTTTTCAAACAGTAATTTTGCTGAAAAATGCATTTTTTAAACTATTCACAAATTTGTATTGAATTCAATTAAGCGGGTTTGGGGAAGTGAAGGAAATTTTTTCTTGAAAAACTTGAAACACTTGGACCATTTACAAGTGAAACATTTTAATTTTTCATGACAGTTCATTAAGAAATTTAATTTTTCTTTTAAGCTTTTCCTTTCCTCATTGAATAAAACACACCTGAAAATAACCCTACAGAAAAAAACAACAACAAAAGTTTTTTGGGGGTCTATTGAGACACTTGTTTTGACCTAAAACTAAATCTTTTGGAAGGCTTCAAGTTGGGTCTTTGAACTGGAAAAAAAAATCAATTCTTCATGCAGCTATCATTCTAGCAGATAAATATTACACATTTTACTACCCAAACAAGTACATAAATGAATCCAAATACTCCTATTTTCCTTTCCTCTAGAAAGAAGGGGGTTAAAAACTGGCATATTGTAAGAGACTTTTTGTTCATGAGTTCTGAAAGAGCGTCAGTTCTCAGGACCACACTGGTTTTATTGTGAAGGCTGCATTATGGAGGTTTCCATAATAGAAGGCCTTCTTTGTCATGATGGCAATGTAACAAAATAGTACCCCCGAAGAGTTATAGCTCTGTGGAAGACAGGATTGTACAGCATGACCTACTAGAGAAAATGACAGAGAAATTTCATTAGCCATTGAAATGAAACTGATTACGGGGAAATTGTGTGTTTTATTATTTACTAGAAGTGTTTTAATGAGGTAAAATAATAACAAGGCTTAGCGGGACTGAACCTCACTGAGATACCAACGTTTTACAGATTTTTTTCTGGCAGTCTTTATTTATACCATCATTATAGCAATTTATGCTAATTACATCATTATGTAAATTACAGTAACAAAAAAGATAATCAGATCCCATACAGAGGCAGAAACCAATGAACTGTAATGGCTTATAGTCTAATAGCAAGTAATGGGGGGGAAGTTAGAGATGAGATTACATTAAACAATGATTTTTTAAAAATTTAAACCTGAAAAAGAACTTGCTACAGACTGCCCATAGGCCTCTCAAATCTTCGAATAAGCAGAGAAGTCACAGGGATGGGAGAAGAACCTGAAAACCAGATTTTTCAGGAAATCTCAGCTCCTATTTTGGCATCTATAGAAGTGGCCACTTTTTTCAAGTGATCATGAACTAGCAGTTGCCGCTGTGCCCTTTCAGCATGAAATATGTTGAACTCTTTTAAAAAACTAGCTATGGATTTTGGTGCCTAACTGAGAGTTGTTCTCTTGAAAATTTGGGCCCTATGGATGCTGATTCCAGAGCCCAAAGTTCAGTGAAGTCAATGGAAAATCTACCACTGACTTCTGAGGGTGTTACACCAGATCCTACCTCACACTGGTGAGATACCTTGTCATCCACGCTCTTCACTGGCTTCCCACAGAAACTCTAATCACCTTCAAGATCTCTGTCTTCATCTCCAAGGTGCACCCAAGATATCTAGAAGATGACCTGAAGCACCAGACTGAGGGTCATGCGCAAGAACTCCTCAGGCACAACGGAACTATCTACCATCAGGTACAACTCCTCTATACCGGAAGCAGAGCTTTTTCTAGAAGCTGGGTCTGGGAGTGTGGAACCAACTCCCAAAGCGAGAAAAGACCACTGGAAGCCTCACTACTGTCTGTCTGCCTCCTCTAACAAATACAGAGCAACTCCAGAGTAAGAAAACGAGAGCAAATCTCATAACAGACATTAGTCACATCGCTTAGAGGCTCATCTCTAATGGAGATTAGGGTTATGTAAGAATCTACAGAGAATAGAGTAATGATAGAGAAAGGAGGAGGCCAATGGTTAGGGCACTAGCTTGGGACTCAGGGAAATTGGGCCGGTCACTTAGGCTATGTCTACACAGCAGTGTCAAGCTGGAGGACTTCTTACTCCAACTCCTGTAACCTTCATTTTACAAGGAGTAAGGGAAGTCGGAGGAAGAGTGCTCTAACTCGGACTTCCTGCTGTGCTGACAGCACCAAAAGCCAAAATAATCTATTTCGATTTAAGTGACACAATTGACATAGCTCACATTGCGTAGCTTATTTTGGCTTTAGCCCTGCTGTGTAGACATGCCCTTAGATTCTCTATGCTTCAGTTCTCTGTGTGTAAAATGGGCACGATAGCACGGCCTCTCTTCACGGGGGAATTCTGACAATTAAGTACATTATAAAATTGTGAGGCTCTCAGATTCTCTGCATTATGTAGGCCACAGGAGTACTTCAGACGACTAGATCACCAACCCATTGAGAATCACTGAATTCTGAGAATCAGCAAAGAAGAGAACAAGTAATAAGAAGAGCAAAAATACAGCAGTGTAAAAATGTACCTGAGCACTTGTTTCACCAACTGTAGATCAATGCATCTTTCTAATAATTCAGTGGGTTGGACTGGAGGGGGTAGGGGAAAGGCTCCAGCTAGGGGTCAGGGCTTTGGGATGGGACCAGGGTTAAGAAGTTTGCAGTGCAGCAGCAGACTCGTGGCTGGAACTGGGGGGTGGAAATTGGGGCAGAGTGTGAGGGGTGCAGGCTCTAGAAGGAGGCTTGGCACTGGGCCAAATGTGTGGGCTCCAGGACAGAGTTTGGGTGCAGGAGGGGGATCAGGGCTGGGGCAGGGATTTAAGGTATGGGAGGGAGATCAGGATTGGGGCAAAGGGCTGGGGTGTAGGCCCTGGGAGGGAGTTAAGGTGCAGGAGGGGGTCCCGACGTGGTACAGGGTTGGGGTGCAGGAGAGGGATAGGGATGTGGGCACCAGACGAGTGGCTCTTACCTCACACATCTCCAGGTCAGTTGCACAGCAGAGCTAAGGCGGGGTCCCTGCCAGCCCTGGCACCACGTGGCTCCCAAAAACATCCAGCATGTCCAGCTCTTTGGCAGAGGGATCAGGGGACTCTGAGCATTGCTCACAGTCCTGCCTTTGCAGCTCCCATTGGTTGCAGTTCATAGTGGGGACATAGAGGCAGTGGGACAGGGCAGCCACTTCTGAAAACTGCACAGTGCCAGGGGAGGCAAAGAACCTGCTTTAGTTCTGCTGTGCCACGGACCTCACTTTCAATGGCCCTGTCAATGGCTACGTCTAGAATGAAAGCTTCTTCCGAAAGAGAGTGTCCACACTGCCAAAGCGCATTGAAAAAGTGACCTGCTTTTTTGAAAGAGAGTATCCACACTGAATGCCTGTTTTTCCAAAAAAAAAAAAAAAAAAACCACACCCTCTGTAGTGTAGACATACCCACAGGTACTGAGCAGAGCTGCCAGGATCCCTTTTCAACTGGGCATTCCTGTCAAAAAACAGACATCTGCCCACCCTAGCAGAAGTCCATTTGCAAATTTAAGATCCAGGTTTAGGCAATACTGAAGTTCAGAAGTAATTGGATTTAGTGTGGCAGGTTGGGGTCATTTCAAGTAGGAATAAGAAATCCTCCGGAAAAGGCATTATTTTCCGGAAAATAACGTCTAGACTGGCGCTTTTCTCCGGCTTTTCCCCAAGCCGGAAAAAAGCGGCAGCCATGTTAATGCAAATGCCGCGGGGGATATTTAAATCCCCCGCAGATTTGCCTATTCCAACGTGCTACATTAGCATCCCTTTTCTGGAAGGGATGCCAGTGTAGACACAGCCCTCTAGTTTACACAACATTATACCTCTCATACAGAACTGGAAGGGACCTCGAGAGGTCATCAAGTCCAGTCCCCTGTCCCCACAGCAGGACCAAGTACTATCCCTGACCGATTTGCCCTAAATCTGCCCCCCAAGGACTGAGCTCACAACCCTAGGTTTTACAGGCCAAAGCTCAAACCACTTAGCTATCCCTCCCTTCTGTAACATTAATCATCAGTTATGATGTACAGTACCCTCATACATACCCATTTCCAACCTACGTTACTGCTATGAAGAACAAGAATTAATCCCACCTATTCACTATATTAGAATAGAACAGGGCCAGGCAATAAGCAGCCAGTAGGCCGGATGCGTTACATTGGGGTTAGCCCACGGTGGGCCGCCAGGCACTTTATTTACCTCAGCATCCGCAGGACATGGATAATGAAACTGTCAGAGGTTTTAGCTCTGCAATGTCAATAACTTATATACTCCAGTCAAACAAAGTTAAGTTGTTCCATGATTCATTGGTATCAGGATATTTCTGGAATAAACAGCACACAGGAGCCTCCTCAGATGGGAAGTCAATAGTTTAAAGGCCTTCCTGGAATTTTGTACATTTTTTTCCAGCCAACATAGAGATCAGAGGCCAGAAAAAAATTCTCCCTGTGGTCTAGTTTAGTATATTTAGAAGAATTGTATGGCTTGCCCTCCAGCATCCACCTAGAGAACATATTGGGTTAGTTGGGCCATTAGTCTGTTCTGATACAGCAACTGTTCAACTCATATACTGTAACTGCAAGAACCACCACACACTCTTAAAGTGGTTTTGCAATATTAACTACTATCTATTTGAGAGAGTTTGTTTGTCTGTGAGCGAGCAAATGAGTCTGTCCTGCCGACTGTGTGTTCAAGAACTCCTCCTAAGCGGAAAGGGCAAGGACTCCCAGATTTGGTATTCAGCTTCCTCTTATCACAACTTAAAGCAAAGTCCAGGTCTGGGAGGGCTGAAGCTCTACCTTCCCCTAATTCATATGGGGACACATAAAAAGAACTCCCTGGTAAGGGCTAGGGCCACCCCATTTGGTACACAGCTTCTTGTCGTAACTTAAAGCAAGGACAGAGTTTGGTTTTCTGTGGGAGCTGGGAGGGCTGAAGCTCCCCTCTGCTCCCTGACGTATACGGAGAGGCATAAAACTAAACAGAAAACAGATGGAATCACCAGACGGGTGAAAGGAGCGGGCACCGCCACTTCCTCCCATCTGGGGCTGGGGCAGCCCCAAGCCTGCCACCTCCCATGTGCCCTTTAGGGAAGGTAGGGGGGGGCTGAAGCTCTCCTCCCCCCATTCATATGGGGACATTGCTGGCTGTTCCCCTTCATCAGGGAGCGAGGGAAAAGTGCACAGTTTGCTGTATTCCTCAATCTGGCTGGGGAACATAGGGGGCAAACGAACCTAGACCTGCCCCTCTCCTGGCTGTGCCCATTGTAGCTGCAGCAGCCATGGAGAGGTACTTCTCACCTGGCCCCAAGCTGCCGCAGTGAGAGAGGGCTGCAGTCCTCTCTTCCCAGGGCAGCCTGCAGACTGAATCCCTCATCCCCAGCCCCACCCCAAACAACGATTTAAATGAAGAAAAACAAAAACTGATTGAGTTAAGGACCTGAATAACGCTGGGTAAATCTTCTCATTCATTATATATTATTTGTAATATGTTTGGTTTCCAGGGGCCAATCACAGAACTCACTCTCTGTCCCCAAAGAGCTAATAATCTAAGTATATATTAAGGTTGTCATGAAGTAAGTCATATACTAGGGAGACTAGGAGTACTTTAAAAATATGTACAACACGTATTTTGTGAGGTTTTTTTTTATCTATATCTATTTCTCTCCCCCACATATAAAACTAGTTGCCTCTACTACCAACTGTACAGGCTTCAAAGACAGCAAGATGAATTTCTAAAAATGCTCTAAGAAACTTTCCTGTCCCTGAAAATGTCACAACTGGAGAGTAAAGTCATTTATTGGGCCCTTCCAGAGTTACAAATGAGTCCTGGGTTCTGTTATAAAGATGGAATCAACCCATTTTCCAGTGGCAGAAAGCTCATTTGTATTTCCGCAGGGCTATGATACACCGAAGTTTAAAGCTGTGTGAAGTCTTGTAAAGCAGTATAAAGCGTATGGCTGCATGCTACCCTTCATGTTGGCCCGTGGAGGGGCCAAGGGGAGTTTCCACATTTGAAAGGATGACAGATTTTGTAAAAAACAAAAAATAGTAAATGGTGCAGTTTTGAATTAAACTACTCCAAGTTGTAAAATGTCAGAGTACGTGCCAGAATGATGGATAAGTGGGCAGAGAGCTGGTAAGAATGTCAAAAGTGACAAATGACAAATTACCACATCATTCTGTATCATACAGTTCCATAATTGATCACAAGAACATAAGAACATAAAAAGAGCCAGACTGGGTCAGACCAGTGGCCAATGCAAGATCATGCAGAGGAGTAAAGAGAAACAAGCAATTATCAAGTGATCCCTCTCCTGTCATCTATTTCCAGCCCCTGACAAACAGAGGCAAGGGACACCTTTACTATGCATTCTGTCTAATAAGTATTAATGGACCTAACCTCCATGAATTTATCTAGTTCTTTTTTGAACCCTCTTAAAGTCCTAGACTTCACAACATCCTCTAGCAAGGAGTTCCATAGGTTGAACATATGCTATGGGAAGAAAATCTTCTTTTTGTTTGTTTTTAACCTGCTATCTATTAAATTCTTTTGGTGACCCCTAGTTCTTATGTTATGGGAACAAGTAAATAATTTTTCCTTATTCATTTTCTCAGTGCTTGTCTTTATTTTATAGACCTCTATCATATCCCCTCCCTTAGTCTCCTTTTTTCTAAACTGAAAAGTCCCAGTCTTTTTATTTGGCTCTGCAATTTATCACATCTCTCTCTCTCTCTCTCTGACACACACACACACAATTTTTCCATCTCCACAAATGTAATTTTAAGATTCTAGCTGGAATAATTCGGTGTAAATAACTAATGCAGATTAGAAATATTCTCCGTTACATTTAACAATTTCTCCATCATATTTCTGGATAGAAAACAGCAAAACAAATTACTTAGAAAAGAATGAGGGGACATGACCATTTCTTGATACGTAGAATAGCTTTGTCAAGTGAATGGCCTATCATGTTTTAGTTGGTCTATTTAGGTATGTCACTGTCCTGAGCCACTTTATGCCTTTCACCTGAGAAACAGGGTACAGATTACAAAGTGCTGCAAGCCAGTCTGTAAAGCACTGAAAAGATAATATGTTAGGGTACATCTAGACAGCAGGGCTATTTTGGGATACTGGAAGAATCCCAAACTAGCTACCCTGCAACTTTTAAACATGTCCGCTATTTTGAGATAGGTTTCTTATTTTGGCCTTCCTTTGACCCTCATTCCACAAGGGTTAAGGGATTTTTAAAGATAGTGTGTTATTTCAAAATTTGGCACAGTATAGATGCTCCAAATTTTGAAATATGCTATTTTGAAAGTCAGTTGAAATAAGATACACAATTTGCATAGCACAAATTGCCTATCTTATTGCGAGTTTAGAGTACTGTGTAGATGCACCCTAAGGGTGTGTCTAAACTACATGGCTCCATCGATGGAGCCATGTAGAATAGGCTGATCAGCAGAGGGAAATGAAGCCACGATTTAAATAATCGCGGCTTCATTTAAATTTAAATGGCTGCCGCGCTGAGCCAACAAACAGCTGATCAGCTGTTTGTCGACTCAGCGTGCTAGCCTGGACGCTCCCGCGCCGACCTGAAAGCCCTTTATCAACCTCCCCGTTATGCCTCGTAGGATGAGGTTTACCGGGGACATCGATAAAGGACTTTCATGTCGACAGGGGAGTGTCCAGACTGCCCCGATCTGCTGACAAACAGCTGATCGGCAGAGCGGGGCAGCCATTTCAATTTAAATGAAGTCGCGATTATTTAAATCACGGCTTCATTTCCCTTTGCCGAACAAACAAATCTACATGGCTCCGTCGACGGAGCCATGTAGTCTAGACGTACCCTAACTGATCATGTATATTGCTCAACTGTATTCCCATTTGTGATTGAAAGAGTCATGCAGGATATAACAGTGGGACGTTTTATATTAGCACTAAATAAATACATTCTTTCTGATCATATGTTCATACATAGTCAGAGTCACTTAACCAGCATCTGTATGTTGTTTTGCTCATCCCTGTGAGCAAAGAGGTTTTAGGTATTCAGTTTAGCATGATATGATAAATTCACTGAATCTCAGTCATTGTTCTGGTCTAAATTCTGCTGTATATAAGTGGCAAGGAAACCTGGGCTGTATTAAAAAGACAGAACAAGCCATGTAGAAGCCCAAAGGGGCCAGATTCCATGGAGTTTTGGTGAGTCACCCCTGGGATAACTTGGCCCAAGATGCACAGATACATTCCTATGACCAGAAAAGCATAAGCAGAATTCTAGCCATATTTGGCAGGAGTACAGCCTTGGAAACCCTAACCCACCAGTTAATACAATTTTGCCAGTACAAAATTCACAGTTTACAGCAACACCATTTTCAACTATTCCTATGCTCTTTAAAGACGAAGGTAAGCAAGCTCTAAAAAAGCATTCCCTGCTTCCCAAGTGCAAGTTCTAAAAACTGCTGTGTTGCAGGGTTATTCTTTGACCACTTAACATGATCTTAATGACATCCGTACTGTCACTTTCATTTCATGTCTCGCCTCTAGGTGAAACCCAAGATAAAAAGAGAAAACAGGATTCTAATAGACTGCTATGGATTCGTTTTCTTCTAAAATATTTTGGAAACACCCCCCATCTTTCATGCCAGCTCATGGCTTGAATCACCATAGTCTCTTCTAACCCAATTTCTTTTATGTTGAAAATCACTGAGACTAAATCAGTTTTAGAATCATAGAATCATAGGACTGGAAGGGACCTCGAGAGGTCATCGAGTCCAGCCCCCCACCCTCAAGGCAGGACCAAGCTCTGTCTACACCATCCCTGACAGATGTCTATCTAACCTGTTCTTAAATATCTCCAGAGAGGGAGATTCCACCACCTCCCTTGGCAATTTATTCCAATATTTGACCACCCTGACAGTCAGGAATTTTTTCCTAATGTCCAATCTAAACCTCCCCTGCTGCACTTTAAGCCCATTACTCCTTGTCCTGTCCTCAGTAACCAAGAGGAACAAATTTTCTCCTTCCTCCTTGTGACACCCTTTTAGATATTTGAAAACCGCTATCATGTCCCCCCTTAATCTTCTTTCTTCCAAACTAAACAAGCCCAGTTCATGAAGCCTGGCTTCATAGGTCATGTTCTCTAAACCTTTAATCATTCTTGTCGCTCTTCTCTGTACCCTTTCCAATTTCTCCACATCTTTCTTGAAATGTGGCGCACAGAACTGGACACAGTACTCCAGCTGAGGCCTAACTAGTGCAGAGTAGAGCGGCAGAATGACTTCACGAGTTTTGCTTACAACACACCTGTTGATACAACCTAGAATCATATTCGCTTTTTTTGCAACAGCATCACACTGTTGATGTATATTCAACTTGTGGTCCACTTTAAGAGCTGTTTTTAGAAAGCAGAGCATTGGTCTTAGAGATGTATCAGAGGTGAGACAGTCTGGAGACATTCAGGGAACAAGCTTTCAAGCATTCATTGTAAAGGAGAATTGGTGACTGACACTCACGTTCCATCTGCTATCTCTCCAATGTCAGAGGCAGCTATATTGAGGCTGTATATGCTCCTAGACCACAGAAGGTTTGGAAGGCTACTAGCACTACTGGTAGTGTTACAGGGGGCAGTTAGGGCTGCTTCTACTCACCATGCTCCAGCAAGCTCTTGGAGGCTGGTGGCTAGTGTGGGAAGGGATGTGTGTATACAGTTTTCCTCTGGTGTCATTAAATCTGCCCCTGTCCTCTGCAGATGCAAAAACTCCAGATATGGCCAGTCATAAGAACAGCCATACTGGATCAAACCAAAGGTCCATCTAGCCCAGTATCCTGTCTGCTGACAGTGGCCAATACCAGATGCCCCAGAGGGAGGAAACACAACAGATAATCCTTATGTGATCCCTCCCCTGTGTCCCACTTTCAGAGAAACAGAGGCTAAGGACGTCATTCCTACCCATCCTGGCTAATAGCCATTGATGGACCTACCCTCCTTGAATATATCTAGCTCTTTTTTGAACCCTATTAAAGTTCTAGCCTTCACCGCATCCTCTGGCAAGGAGTTCCACAGGTTGACTGTGCACTGAGTGAAGAAAAACATCCTTTGTTTGTTTTAAACCTTCTGCCTGTTCATTTCATTTTATGTCCCCTAGTTCTTATATGGTGGGAATAAGTAAATAACTTTTCCTTATTCGCTTTTTCCACACCAGTCATGATTTTATAGACCTCTGTCATATCCCTCCTTAGTCTCCTTTTTTCTAAGCTGAAAAGTCTAAGCCTTTTAAATCTCTCTTCATATGGGACCCATTCCAAACCTCTAATAATTTTTGTTGCCCTTTTCTGAACCTTCTGAGTCAAGTTGGGCACCCTCTCTTCACTCCACTATAGGCCAAATTGTTGCAGCTTTAATTTGGTCCTCAGCCATCTTGCCTGCATTAGAGGCAAACCTCCTTCTCTTCTTGCAAAACTTTGCAACCTTTAAGAGAACAAGGAGTAACTAAAGCCCTGAAGAACATAAGCATGTGCTTATCTTTAAGCATGTCAGTAAAGCCTATTGAAGTGACTGTTTTTACTCTTAAAACTAAGCCCATGCTTAAGTGTCAGTGCCAGTAAGCCATAGTGTCACCAGAACATTTTGACCTATACTAGACGGAGCCAGTGGAAGCACTGACACAGAGGTTTTATATTCAGAATTATCTCAGTCCTCGTCTCATTCTGTAAAAGCATTTTTAGAGAAGTAGGGTAGGAAAATCTGAGACGTGCCCTTTCTTTCATTGGTAATGCTCACAATGCAATGTTCTGATGTGGAGTGATCTTCACCGCTCAGAGCTCTTTTAAGTGCTTGATTAGCTTCAGTGAACCAGGTGAACAGGATCTGGCTTCCCCCCTCTCCCTATGAATGTCTTTCTTTTAGAATAAAAGCTTCTCAAGACCTGTGAACTACACAACTGTTTTCTCTTTTTACATGTACCTGGCTTTCTCAAAATGTCTTCCTGACTCTCCATGGCACGGGCCTGAAAATATTGGCATAGACAACACTGAAGATGGTCCAAGCCTCAGAGGGGAAGATGTGGCTTACCACAGTTGCTGAATTATACATTTCACTGGTAGCAATCACAAAGGCTATGTCTGCACTACCAGGTTATTTTGAAATAATAACACCCAAAATAACTATTTTGAAATAAGCTTATTCCTCTTCACAAGCAGGAGTTGTTATTTTGAAATAACAGGCTTGGTTGCGTGGATGCTTGCCTTCTTATTTTGAAATAACTCCCCAGTGTAGACATGCCAAAAAGGAGGCCTATAGAAATACACAACATGGCTGTGTCTACACTGGCAAGTTTTTCCGGAAAATCATCTGATTTTCCGGAAAAACTTGCCAGCTGTCTACACTGGCCGCTTGAATTTCCGGAAAAGCACTGATGATCTAATGTAAAATCATCAGTGCTTTTCTGGAAAAACTATGCTGCTCCCGTTTGGGAAAAAGTCTTTTTCCGAAAAACTTTTGCCTGAAAGGGCCAGTGTAGACAGCATAGTTCTGTTTTCCGCAAAAAAGCCCCGATCGCGAAAATGGTGATCGGGGTTTTTTTGCGGAAAAGCGCGTCTAGATTGGCCACGGACGCTTTTCCGCAAAAAGTGCTTTTCCAGAAAAGCGTCCTGCCAATCTAGACACACTTTTCCAAAAATGCTTTTAACGGAAAACTTTTCCATTAAAAGCATTTCCGGAAAATCATGCCAGTGTAGACGTAGCCCATAAGTTGTCATAAAATGCACTGTATTTTCCAAACTCCACCAATAGTTCAGTCCATTCATCTTGCTGGTAACTGATTTATCTACTATATATTTTAGAAACTTTGCCTCTCTGTCTGTGTGTCTGCCTGTCCTTCTATGAGTCCATTTGTTCAAGAATTCCTCCTAAACAGTAAGAGCTAGGGCCACCAAATTTGGTATGCAACTTCCTCTTATCATAACTTAAAGTAACGCCAGGGTATAGTAGTATGACAATAATGGGGCATGCCTGAAATTCAATTGTTTCTCATAAAATGGAAAGGAAGAGGTCTGGTAGGAGGGAACGTTATACTGTTGAATGACCACAGAGTGCAGCAAGGGTCCAGATATGGGGTGTGGCCCAGCTATGACTCTATTGGGCCAAGAGGGGGCAGGGACGGAGAATAGGACAGTTATGTACTTTGTATTTCAGAGAGTTTGTCTGTTTGTGTGTCTATTTGTCTGTGTGTTTCTCTATCCTCCAGCTGTGGGATATGCACCCCTTCCTTGGCTGTGCCCACTGCAGTGGCCATGAGAGGCTCTTCCTTCCCATCTGGTCCCAAGCTGCTGCAGTGAGAGAGGGCTGGAGTTGTCCTCGCTCCCAGAGGAAACCTGCATACTGAACCCTTCATCCCCAGCCCCACCCCAGAATCGTGATTTTAATGAAGAAAAACAAAATGTATTTGAGTTAAGGACCCGAGCAATACCGGGTAAAGCTTCTAGTTCTATTAATATTTCAAGAATCAATACAGTAATTCAGACGTTCAAACAAAACAAATCATTGACCAGACAAAGTATTCCAGGAATGTGGCTGAAGTTGTCAACCCCACTTAAAGGATTTGAATGCCTAATTCTCATTAAACTGAAAGGGAATCTGGTGCCTAAATCCCCTAAGTAGCTTTGAAAGTCTTAGCCAATAAGATCCAGAAGGACACTAACAGGAACAAAAGGAACTCAAAGTAGTAGGGCAAAGCCTACAAAAAAAGCATGACCAAACCACATCCCCTTTAAGAGTTACCAAAGAAAATAAAGAAACATTTTTAAAACCCAAATCACAGCATAGACCCAAATCCAGCAAAATACTTAAGCATGGACAGTACTTACCTTTCAACACATGAGTACTTCCATGAGTGACCATTCATTAGCCCACACTTCTCTGGGAAGTATATAACTGCTTCAGAGGTAATAAGATAAAAGACATTCTAGTGAAAAGTCACCAGTGGGACTACTCAAGTCCTAAAAGTTAAACACTGAGGCTACGTCTACACTGGCCCCTTTTCCGGAAGGGGCATGTAAATTTCACCAGTCGTCGTAGGGAAATCCGCGGGGGATTTAAATATCCCCCGCGGCATTTAAATAAAAATGTCCACCGCTTTTTTCCGGCTTTTAAAAAAGCCGGAAAAGAGCGTCTACACTGGCCCCGATCCTCCGGAAAAAGTGCCCTTTTCCGGAGGATCTTATTCCTACTTTGAAGGATCGGGGCCAGTGTAGACGCTTTTTTAAAAGCCGGAAAAAAGCGGCGGACATTTTTATTTAAATGCCGCGGGGGGTATTTAAATCCCCCGCAGATTTCCCTACGACGACTGGTGAAATTTACATGCCCCTTCCGGAAAAGGGGCCAGTGTAGACGTAGCCTGAGGCACTCGGCTGGATCAAGGTCTCAAAAGTTCACATAAGAGACCAAGTAAGAGAAACAAAGGAAGAAAGCCAAATTCAGACCAGAAATAGGGCATACACGTTCTCCAGTGAGGGTAATTAATCACTAGAACAATTTACCAAGGGTTGTTGTGGCAGATTTTTCATCACAAACATTTTTAAAATTGAGATTGGCTGTTGTTCTAAAAGATCGGCTGCAGTTCCAATGAGAGTTATATCTGAGCAGGTCTCTGATATATGTTACACAGGAGGTTGGACTAGATGATCACAGTGTTTTCTTCTAGTCTTAGAAGCTATGAATGTGATGGCAATGCATTTAGCCTTATCTATTGTATTTCATGAGGTGCTCAAAAGCTTTAGGCAAAATTTCACATAATACATGGCAGGTCCCTTTTCTTTTCTGTAAACAGCTTTTAAAGAACACTTATAACAAACCTTCTATTTTGTTTGTCGTTAGCTTTCTTTAGACAAGGTCTCCTCCTCTGGTGGATAGAACATTTTGTTCCCACTTTCTCAAAGGCTGCCCCCTCCTGGCATTGTCACAAAATGAAAACATTCTGATTTGCGATACTGGAAACTTCGTCTCCCCTCCAAAGTCCTGTCACTTCTCCCAGCTCCTGACATTTGCAGCAGTGGTCAAGGACACAAGCAGAGGGGTTCATGTGGTGATTAGAACAGTGCTACATCCATGCACAGCAGCAGTGGATCTGACCCCATTCCTTTTTCCCACACGCTCCATCCTGCTGATATGTTCATGTTTTTAACCTGATCTATTCATTCATACCCATTGAAATAACACAAAAGATGATTATGCAAAGCTTTAAGTGCCCTAAATCACACCATTAACAATACAATGTAAATTCCCTGCACCATTAAAGTAATCAATTCAATAGGAGCTGAGCCAGCCAGCTGCCCACTGAAAGTCCTTTTCACCCCTTGTTGTTTAGGAATCATTGAATCCTAGGGCTGGAAGAGACCTCAGGAGGCCACCGAGTCCAGCCCCCTGCCCAAGGTAGGACCAACCCCAGCTAAACCATCCCAACCAGGGCTTTGTTAAGCCAGGACTTAAAAGCCTCTAGGCAAGGAGATTCCACAATACAGGAAAATCTGCCACTATGTCAAATATCAAGACTGTCAAGTGGTCGATATAGGGCTCGATCCCATCACCTAGCAGAACCACAATCTAAGCAGCTGAGCTAGCCAGCCTACAGCTAGCTCACCCTCCTTAGCCCTCTCCAAAACCCCTAGTGTAGCATGCCCAAGAGTCTCCAAACGTGCAGTATAGTAAACCGAAAGGGGAGCAAGTTCCAGAGTCTTAGAATCAGAGAATACTAGGACTGGAAGGGACCTCGAGAGGTCATTGAGTCTAGTCCCCTTAAAGCAGTGGTCACCAACCAGTCTATCGGGATCGACTGGTAGATCTTGGAGCCTCAGACAAGTGATCCTGACTGGTTTGGCCAAGAGTCTATCAAGTGCCCACACTTCATCTGCACATCTCCTGCCCTTTGCTTTGGAGCTGTCCCCTCAGGAGCCTCCTGCTTGCTAGGCAGGGCAGGGCAGGGGAGGAAGAAGAGGGGGTGCTGATGTCAAAGTGCCCCCTCTCCTACGCTGTATCCTTTCTCCACAGAGCAGAGAGGGGGCACAAGAGGGCTTGGGAGGAAGTTTGCTGGCTGCTTTTTGGAGTGGTGCAGGGCCAGTGCAGGGGTGAGCCTGCCTTAGCCCCACTGCATCACCACATAGAAGCCACCTGAGGTAAGCAGTGTCCAGCTGGAGCCCACATCCCAAAACCCTACCCCAGTCATGAACCCCCTCCTACACCCCAAGCCCCTGCCCTAGCTCTGAGCACCCCTGCATAAAAATGCCCTCTGTCACATTACTGAATTTGAGGGAAGCAGCCAGAGCACTGCTGCACCCATAGGTGGGGGTGTTGGCCCCAAAAATGGTATAAAAGGGGGCCATGCGGGCTGTTGAATAGAAACTTACTGTCTGCTAATCCTATGTACGCTAGTCATGTGATTGTATAATGTCTGTGTGTGTAGTTAGGAATCTGTAATTTGTGTGGATACTGAATATTTCTCTGCATGTGGTTGAACTATGGGCAAAGCAGCTCAGCCTAAGGACATGCTAACAAGCAAAGCTCTGGAACAATAGCCCTCTATAGGCCAAGGACACACCTCAAGAGTGATGACTCATACCTAGGGGCTACCAGCAGAGAACACAGGGATAGGCCATGGGCCAGGTGACCTGCTGTAGCCAAGAAGAGACCAGGAAGGATGTATAAAGAGGCCATGTGGTGGACTCCATCTTGGTACTCGGCTCAGCACTTCATCCCAGAGGCAGCAGTGCAGGGATCGAAGAGCCAGGAAGAACTGTGGACCCATCCTGATCCTAGGATGCGCAACAAGGACTTTTAAGCCAGCAGCTGTAACATCTCTGCTAGAGCCTGCATCAAGAACTGGGAGATTCGATGCATGTAACGTACTATCCTTTAACAACCTTACTCTCACGCTTTTCTTTATTGTAGTACAGTAAAACTCCAATGATCCGGCATCTGATGGTCCGGCACTCCTGATGGTCCAGCACCATCAGGAACCCAGAAGTACTCCGGGCAGCCGGACCATTGGAGTTGCTCTGCCCCCAGCTTCCCCTATTCAGCTGCTGCAAAAACTGACCAGCGGCTGAATCGGGGAAGCCAGAGGCAGAGCAGCTGGGGCGCTGCCAGGTAGGTTCCTTAGCGCTGCCCCTTGGGGCTACGGGACCAACCGGGCAGCACCCCAGCTGTTCCCAAGTCAGCCGCTGCTGAAACTGACCAGCGGCTGACTCCAGGAAGCCCGAGGCAGAACTGCTCTGCCCCAGGTTTCCTGGAATCAGCCGCTAATCAGTTTCAGCAGCAGCTGACTTGGGGACACCTGGGGTAGAGCAGTTGGGGTGCTGCCAGGTGGGTCCCTGCAGCGCCGACGTGCGGCGCTACTGGACCAACCCAGCAGCGCCCCAGCTGCTCTGCGCCAGGTGTCCCTGATTCAGCCGCTGCTGAAACTGACCAGCAGCGGCTGAATCGGAGACGCCTGGGACAGAACAGCTGGAGTGCTGCCAGCTTGGTCCGGTAGCGCCAACCCTTGGCACGGCGAGACCAACGGGGCAGCACCCCAGCTGCTCTTGGGGACGCCTGGGGCAGAGCAGCTGGGGTGCTGCTGGGTTGGTCCTGCAGCGCCCCTCCTCTGCGCTACTGGACCAACCCGGCAGCACCCCAGCTGCTCTGCCCCAGGTATCCCCAAGTCAGACGCTGCTGATACTGATCAGCGGCTAACTCCGGGAAGCCCGAGGCAGAGCTGCTCTGCCTCGGGCTTCCTGGAGTCAGCCGCTGGTCAGTTTCAGCAGCGGCTGAATCACGACGCCTGGGATAGAGCAGCGGGGGGGCTGCCTGGTTGGTCCCACAGCGCCGAGGTTGGTCCCACAGAGCCGGACTATCGGAAGGGGGGGCTATGAGGGGTCTGGACTGGCATCCCCCCCCCCCACCGCAGACCCCTCATAGCCCCTCCTTCTGATAGTCTGGCATATCTGGTAATCCGGCACCCCCTGGGTCCCAAAGGTGCCGGATTATTGGAAGTTTACTGTAATAAACCTTTAGATGTTAGATGCTAAAGAATTGGCTCAGCGTGATTTGTGGGTAAGGTCCAGATGGTAAATTGACCGGGGATCTGTGGCTGGTTTCTTGGAACCAGACAGAACTTGTTCGGGATAGGTGGGATTGGGTTCTAAGACCCCCCACCTGTGTATGAGGCCCGGGGCCATCTGGGGCACGGATATTGCTGGGGTGTCGAAGGGGTTTTGCTCGTGAGGCTTCAGGCAGGCTGCTGAAGTGCTCTGTGGGACTGATTTGTGGCCTGTTTGGGGAGGTCACCAGTCCGGGGGCTGTAAGGAGCCCCGAATTTAAGCAATTCGCCCTGAGTGGATGCCCTCAGCTGTGCCCAGACACGGCCCAGTCCGTCACACCCTCCCAAAGCCTGCACCTAGAACCCCCTCCTGAACCCCAACTGCCTACTCCAAGCTCAGCTCAGAGTCCCTCTCACACTCCAAACCCTTAATCCAAGATCAGAGCCTGCACCCCAACCCTCTATCCCAGCCTGGTGAAAGTGAGGGAGGATAGAGGAAGGAGGGATTATGGAGTGAGCAGGGGTGGGACCTCAGAGAAGGGGCATGAAGAAGGTGGGGCTAAGGTGTTTGGGTTTGAGGTAGATCTTGAATTCCACTTACATTCAAAAAGTGATCTCGTGCTTAAAAAGGTTGGAGACCCTTGTCTTGGAGCAGGCCACAGAGAAAGCCCTGCCTGGCACCTCCTCTCTCTATTACAGTGGTTCCCAAACTTTTCGACATCATGCCCTCCCCCCAATAGCAGCCAAAAAAGGGGGAACTGAACAGGGCCGAAAAACAAAAATAGCAGCAAAACTTGGGGGTGGGGGGATTGATGGGGGAGGGGCTGGGTCGCCTCACGCCCCCCCCCCCCCGGAATTTCTTCATGCCTCCCCGCAAGGGAGCATGCCCCCCAGTTTGGAAACCCATGGCCTAGTCTATTAGGAGGAGGTTTCAGGGCAAGCATCCCTGCTGATTGCAGCTGTGGCAGCACTGCAGGAGGTGAGAGGTGATCCATCCTCCAGACCAGTTAAGAACTGACATTTGCATAAGAACAGATATTTGTGTGGACTGTTTACCAACAAAGGATTGCTTCTTTCTGAATAGGCTCTGTTTCTTTCATTGCCAGGCAAGGGAGCAGCCAGTCTCACTGGGCTCCTGGATAAGGTGGGTGGAGGTGGCTCCGTGCTCCCAGAAAGAGAGGGGCTTCAGGCAGCAGGAGCGGGGCCAGGGCAGCTGGAACTCAGTGCCGCTGGGTATCGTGGCGGGCTGCCCTGCCCGGGGTGCATCCTACCACACCCCCGCCTTTCCAAGCAGCCCTAAGAGTTGCTGGGAGCATGCCGTGGGGCACTCCGGCAGCGATTTAAAGGGCATAGGGCTCCCTGCACTGCCACAGTAGTGTTGACTGGAAGCCCCAAGCCCTTTTGAAATGCCAGACCCTTGCGTCATTGCCCCCTTTGCTCCCTTCCATCAACAGGCCTGTTGCCGACACAAGAGACTAGAGGGCATATAGCGGTGCTAGTAATGAAGTATCAGCTCCCCTCTAAACAGTTGGAAAGGTCACCTGCAAGGGTTTGCTTTCAAAATAATAAAGCAACTAGGCTGGCTAATTAAGCTTTCTGAATTGCTGGGATGTGGGATAAGGATTCTTCAGACTACAGTGCAAAGGACACCAACAACCTGAGGCAACAGCCAGGTTCTTTAACCAACAGAGACTGATGTTTAATCAATACTAGTTGCTCTTTAATAAGGTTCCGTGTCATCTTACTGAAAAGAACGCAGATGTTTAGGTCTTCAAGTGAAAGAGCGTTTTATCTGAAACAGCGGCTGGTGTTATTTTGGTCTCCGCCAAAACGGGTTTTATGTATTTTCCTACAGTGCCTGTATGAATGCTTTTGTGAATACATCATTTTTTATATCCACTGCTTTGGTTTCCTGCATGCATTCAAAAGGGGGCATCAGAAAAGTTTATCTTCACACACTTTTTGAGCCTATGTTTTATTGTGTTCATTCACATCATAAAAACACACAGTAGAGCACTGAATATTTACCCAATATTCTCTTAGACCAAGAAGGACATTTTGAAGAATGACTCTTGAGCCTAGTGTTAGATTTCTCCAACCAAGTATCAGATGTGAACCCTGAAGCACTACAACAGCCTAACTATGGAGTCATATTGAGGACCTAGGGGGAATTGTATGTATCCTAGCACCCAGCGCTTTTTTTGTAAGAAAAAAGGTGCCAGTACTCTGGGAGAAAGTTGTTGAGAATAAGTGACGTGTTTGGGCAACTTAATTTGTTGGACAAAAGTCAACATGGTTGCTGTAAAGGGAAATCCTGTTTTACTAATCTATTAGGGTATGTCTACACTACCCCGCTAGATCGAACTAGCGGGGGTAATGTAGTCATCCCCAGTTGCAAATGAAGCCCAGGATTTGAATTTCCCGGGCTTCATTTGCATGAAGCCGGCCGGCGCCATTTTTAAATGCCGGCTAGTTCGAACCCCGTGCCGCGCGGCTAGACGCGGCACGGACTAGCTAGTTCGGATTAGGCTTCTAATCCGAACTAGCTGTACGCCTCGTCGAACGAGGTTCGAACTAGCCAGCATTTAAAAATGGCGCCGGCCGGCTTCATGCAAATGAAGCCCGGGAAATTCAAATCCCGGGCTTCATTTGCAACTGTGGATGACTACATTACCCCCGCTAGTTCGAACTAGCGGGGTAGTGTAGACATACCCTCAGAGTTCTTTGAAGGGGTTAACAAACATGCGGACAAGGGGGATCCAGTAGATATAGTATACTTAGATTTTCAGAAAGCCTTTGACAAGGTCTCTCACCAAAGGCTCTTGTGTAAATTACATGGCCATGGGATAAGAGGGAAGGTCCTTTCTTGGATTGAGAACTGGTTAAAAGACAGGAAACAAAGGGTAGGAATAAATGGTAAATTTTCAGAATGGAGAGGGGTAACTAATGGTGTCCCCCAAGGGTCAGTCCTGGGACCAATCCTTTTCAACTTATTCATAAATGATCTGAAGAAAGGGGTAAGCAGTGAGGTGGTAAAGTTTGAAGATGATACCAAACTGTTTAGGATAGTCAAGACAGAAGCAGACTGTGAGGGACTCCAAGAAGATCTCACCAAACTGAGTGACTGGGCAACAAAATGGCAAATGAAATTTAATGAGGATAAGTGTAAATTAATGCACATTGGGAAAAATAACCCCAATTATACGTACAGTATGGTGGGGGCTAATTTGCCTACGACAAATCAGGAAAGAGATCTTGGAGTTATCGTGGACAGTTCTCTGAAAACTTCCACACAGTGTGCAGCGGCGGTCAAAAAGGCAAATAGGATGCTAGGAATTATTAAGAAAGGGATAGAAAATAAGACCCAGAATATCTTACTGCCCCTGTATAAAACTATGGTATGCCCACATCTTGAATACTGTGTACAGATGTGGTCTCCTCACCTCAAAAAAGATATTTTGGCCTTGGAAAGGGTTCAGAAAAGGGCAACTAAAATGATTAGGGATTTGGAACGGGTCCCATATGAGGAGAGGTTAAAGCAACTGGGACTTTTCAGTTTAGAAAAAAGGAGACTGAGGGGGGATATGATAGAGGTATATAAAATCATGAGTGGTGTGAAGAGGGTGGATAAAGAAAAGTTATTTATTAGTTCCCTAAATAGAAGAACTAGAGGACACCAAATGAAATTAATGGGTAGCAGGTTTAAAACTAATAAAAGAAAGTTCTTCTTCACACAGCGTGTAGTCAACCTATGGAACTCCTTGCCAGAGGAGCCTGTGAAGGCTAGGACTATAATAGAGTTTAAAGAGAAGCTAGATAATTTCATGGAGGTTAGGTCCATAAAAGGCTATTAGCCAGGGGATAAAATGGTGTCCTTGGCCTCTGTTTGTCAGAGGCTGGAGAGGGATGGCAGGAGACAAATCGCTTGATCATTGTCTTCGGTCCACCCTCTCTGGGACACCTGGTGCTGGCCACTGTCAGCAGACAGGATACTGGGCTAGATGGACCTTTGGCCTGACTCAGTACGGCCATTCTTATGTTCATGTCCCGAGCAGGCTTCCATCAAAGAGGGGCTGGTATGCCCGAGGGGAATACAATTCATTTAAGTTATGCAGGGAAAATAGGTGCCAGTTCACCATCCTGGGGTGTATTGTCACAAAAAAAGCACTGCTAGCACCCAAACTAACTTGCCTGATGGCCCCTTACTTCCAAAATCATGATAATATTCAGGTTACTCCCAGTCATTTACCCCCAGTCACTTGTACTTTAGCTCTCTTACCAAAGATAATGCTCACAGCCATTCCTATATTAAACTAACTCAAGGTTTATTAACTAGGAAAAAGAAATTAGAGTTATTTGCAAGGTTAAAATGGGTTAACATCTATGCACAAATGAGTTGCAGTCTTAGGTTTTAAAATGTAATAAAAATTGCTGTAATGTCCTTTAGGGCTAACCCAAACTAAGCATTTGGGGATTCCTTGCTTATGCTTAGAAATACTGCCCTCTCCAAATTCCAAGCAGCATAGTGACACAGGACTTTCTGGTTAGGGATTTTTATTTTATCCTCCAGAGTTCAAACTGTGATGGGATGAGGGTTTGTGTACATCCATTCTTCACAGATGTTGGGGGAGCAATCGACAAAGCCTTTTGTTCACTAATGTTCCACAATGTGTTCGTCTGATGTCTCTAGGCCTTCTTTTGGTGGGCAGATAGCTCTTGTGGTAAACTAGTATTTCACACTGGGTAATGCTTATTTCCTGAATGTGGAAGTTTCCAGTTACACAGCAAACACTCTTATAGTTACTAAGCAAACCCTTTGATATTACTCTATACAGCATGGCTACTTAACATGCGGCCCGTGGGCCCCATGTGGCCTGCAGTCTATGGCTGTGTCTAGACTGGCCGCTTGAATTTCCGGAAAAGCACTGACGATCTCCTGTAAAATCATCAGTGCTTTTCCGGAAATACTATGCTGCTCCCGTTCGGGCAAAAGTCTTTTCCCGAAAGACTTTTGCGCAAAAGGGCCAGTGTAGACAGCATAGTACTGTTTTCCGCAAAAAAGCCTCGATTGCGAAAATGGCAATCGGGGCTTTTTTTAGGAAAACCGCGTCTAGATTGGCCATGGATGCTTTTCCGCAAAAAGTGCTTTTGCAGAAAAGCATCCTGCCAATCTAGACGTGATTTTTCCAAAAATGCTTTTAATGGAAAGCCTCGTAGTTTTATGCAAATTAAGCCCGGGAAATTCAAATCCCGGGCTTCATTTGTAACTCCGTATGACTACATTACCCTCCCTAGTTCGAACTAGGGGGGTAGTGTAGACATACCCCCGAACAATAGAGCAAATCATGAAGATCTTCCTCAAAATTCCCACTGGAGTTTTACCTGAGTAAGGATTATGAGAGGAGAGAAATTGAATTACACCCCCATATACACACAAGATATGGACTTTATTTTTATTATAAAATTGATTTTTTTTTCTATAGCACAGTGTGCAGCACAACAACTAGCTGGACAGATGGGTTCAGAGAGACAACGTCTGAGTTCTGCGAATCCACCAGAAGATAACTCAGGTACAATGTGTGTGGTTCTGCAATAATACAGATATTTCATCAGCTCACACTGCTCTCTTCCATAAAGAAGAATAGTTTTTGGTGACTTCCTGAGATTTTAATCATGTGATCCTAACATAACTGGATTATTGGATGAAATGGCACAGATGTACCTGACAAAAATGGACTTTTCCTAGTCACAGTGACAACGTAAAGTGCTTAGCCAAATTTTCAGTTGAAACAACATTTATCATGGCCCAGATCAATACACCACAACTCCATTAGTCATTTAGGTGCTTTTCTTTGATGATTAGACCCTGGTTCTGTGATTAAATTTTTCTTGGGATAAGACATCATGACTGAAGAAATACATTTCTAAAGAGAAAAATGGTCTCTCTCCCATCTTCTCCAGTTACAGATGCCTTTCAGTGGCCCTGCTTTTCACGGCAGTACATAGCTACACTGTCACCAGCGTGGACAAGACCTCAGACGGTATCCTTTAATGTTGTTACTGAGGCTATGCCTAGATTGTAGGCTTCTTTCAGCAAATTGTTACAAATGAGCAAGCTGGCCACACTTGTCATACAAAACACCACACCGAAGGGCATGGGTAGCGGGTGAAGGCACAGCTATGGATGGCAAGTCCAAGCCCTGCCCCTTCTGCCTGAGACCCCGCCCCTGCAGCAACTGCCCCCTCCCCACAAGGAACCAACCCTCACCTAACCGCAGCCTTGAAGCCCGATCCTTCCTGGCCATCCAGAGGGCCGGGGCTGCTGTGCCGGAGGCCCACCCCGCCTGGCAACCAGGGAGCCGGGCTGCTATATCGCAGCCTCAACTCTCACAGGCAGCTGTAGTGTGGGCAGTTTTGAGAAGGCAATTGCCTTCCCTTGCCTATGTTACCCACCATGCAAGCTGAAGGGTAAGGATGTAAAATCCCATTTATTTAGTTAACTGGTTAAACATTATGTTTAACCAGTTACCTGATTAAATGAAGGGTGGGCCACTCCAGCCCAGCCAAGCTGGAGTTCCCTCTGCCCACAGCGGGACTGGAGCAGCCCTTACTCACAGCAGGGGGGCGTTGCTCTGGCCCCCACTGGGTAGATGGTTAACCATTCACATCCTGAGTAAGAGTGCCATTTCGGGAGAGCGGGGGAGGGGAACACCAGCTGTGCATAGCAGGATGCGTCTGGCTTTTCTTCCAATTCCCCTGAGCAAGGAGACAGTACCGTGAATTACTCCTCTCCTCCCCTCCCCCTCCCCCCCCCCCCCCCCCCGCACCTTCACCAGCCAGGAGTAAGAGGCATGCATGGAATCCAAGTGCTTTTCCCTCGCTCCCTGATAGGGGAATGTGAAGAAAAGTGACCCACGTCCCAGTATGCCCTGCTTTTCCAAAAGGGTACCCATGCAGAAGCAGGAGGGAAATATCTCGTGTAGTCCCCATTGCAAGTAAACACCTGGTAATATAGCCTGCTGGAGACTACCGCATAAGAAGGGGCAGAAAGTTGGCAAAGGAAAAAAACAGCTTTCAGCCAACCTTAGCATTAAAAACAGAGGGTAAACTTCTCAAATTCATCCAAGGCCTGGGCTACACACAGGTTTTGTACCAGGCATGATTTATTTATTTATTATTAAAATAGTTAGACCAGTACCACCCATAATTAGGGTTGCCAGGTGTCCGATATTGACCCAGACAGTCTGGTATTTTCGCCTCCTGTAGGGTAAAAAAATTCAGAAAATACCAGATATCTAAAATGTCTGGTATTTTCTGATTTTTTCCTGGCCAGGAGGCAAAAATCCCGGATGTTTACCTGGTTCCGCAGGGGAGCTGTCTGTCCCAGAGCAGGGAGACAAGATGGTGGATGGCCACCGACAGCCTGTTAGGGCCATAAAGCCTCAAAAGTGTTTCTTAAAGGGGCCACGCTGGTTGTGGGGTTCCCCCTTCCCCCTCCTTTTTTTTTGCTCCACAACTTTGGTCTCCACTTTTTTTCTCTCAACAGAATTATTTCCCCAGTGTTTTTTGGGGGGGGTAGGGGTGGGGGGGAAGAGGGTTGTTCGGTATTTTTGGTTAAACCATCTGGCTACCCTACCCATAATGTGGGCACAGATATCCCAATATAAAAGCACTAATTTAGACTGGTACAAATGCATCTGCAATAGAAGGGAGTTGTACCAGTCTAGGCATAATTACAATGGTGAAATTTGTGAGTGCAGACCTAACAAATATAGATGCTAGTTAAATATGAATGGGCACTGTGTGTTCAAATTCCCATAGGCAGCTAAGGAAATCTCATCCACAACTGCTATGTTCACTTCTCATAATATTTTAAGTGACCTGAAAAACTGAAAAGAGATTTTGATAGCATTGCATTTTTCTCTTTGGACTAAAATAGTCATCAATTCTGAAGCCAGAATCATTTTGTCTCTGTTCCCTACAGCCCAGCTATCTACCAAGAATCCAGAATCCGAGTTATTTTTTAAAAGAACGTATTTATTCCATAGAATTGGATTCGGTGTAGATCAGCCTGCAGTAGATGTAGAAAATAAAAAGGAATTATACCTCTCCCAGTCCTCTGGGCTATAAATTGCTGTGTAATGGCCTCTGAGAAGAAGAAGTCTTGCTGACAAAGAGGGTGTGATGACACCAGCTTTTATGTAACTGAAATTTACAGTTTGATAATGGGGAGGAACAGATAAAGCAGCGATGTTAATAAAAATGTAAATGAAATAGAACCTCCATATCCAGTGCTCCAATTTTTTTCATGCCATTTGAGCCAGAGTGTGTCCTGAAACTCATCCATGCTTTGCTTTAAAATTTAACACTGAACCAGAAATGCTTCATTGGTCAATGAACACATTGTGCACTGTGAATGTCATCAAGCATGCTACAGGTCAGTGTGTATGCGACACACAGGAGCACAAAGCCAGCTGCTGATGGGCACCGGGGCAGGGAAGAAATTAACAAAAATAACGGGATTTTAATGCTAGGACATTACTGCCACAATCAGCATCAAGGGAAGTTACTTTCTGTATTCTGATTGTCATCACCTCCTCCCTTTATCAGTTAGGCATTTGGAATAGCCCTAGGAAGCAAAAAGTTGAGCCCCTATAGAGGTAATGCAAGGTTTGTACGTGGGGTCACGTGAGATTACGTGCCACACCTTCTCCTGGATTTGCTGCTTGGCTTGTACTGAGCATGCTCACATGAACTGCACGTGCTCAGTAACATCTGTTAAAGCCACTACCCTCCTGATCACACACCCTCTCCCCCCATCCCACTATTGGCAGGTCTGGTTTGTCGCTGCATGGTTATCTGTATCAGCAGGGTTTGACAAACGGCAGCAAAACCTACTTGCCAGCCCCGCACTGCGCATGCACAAGACCTGCATTGCGCATGCACGCGCCGCTGGTGAACAGGGCGACTGACTGAAATCTACTCGCCTGATTCAGTGATCTGTTGAGCCCTGTGTATCTGTAAAATCAGGTCCTCTCTTCTCTTGCAGAGCTACAGACAGAGGAGCAAGGTTGAGAGCAAAAGGATGAACAGGGTAGCAGTGTCACCCTGTTGCAGAAGTGAAATAGGTGGGAATATGGGGAGGGCGCAGTAGATCAAAGCAGTCACTAGTGAGTTTCAGGGTTGAAAGCTGCTTCTTGGAACACAGCCTGGGGTGGCCAGGTCCTGAGCAAAGTATGTGTGTGTGTGGGGCGGGTGGCTCTGAGCCCCTGGAAAGGGTGGGGCTAGGAACCAGAATCCCCCAGCCAGCCCTTCATGGGCTGAGACTACAGCGGCCAGGTGCCCCAAGCTCCAGTGGCAATTTGAAGAGACTGGCTCCAGCCGCTGCTCTGGGCCCCTTTAAATTGCTGGGCTATAGGGCAGCTGCCCCTTTCGATTCCCCCTTTGTTGGCAGCACTGCCAGATCCTACCAGCAGGGCAGCTAATGGGGAGAAGCAAAAGGGGCACTGTTAACATTGGCTGGGTACTGGCTAGTACTGGCAGATGGTTCTTGCTGGTACCCCGTGCTGGCCCTCTTTCACCTCTGCTTGTTAGACTTCTCCAGGCCTGCCGATGTAGGGGGAGGCAAAAGGGGCAGTTGCCCCAGGTCCTGATGATTCAAAGGGGCCCAGGGCTCCTGGCTGCTGCCGCTACTACTGCAGCAGCGATAGCGACTGAAGCCCTGAACCCTTTAAATTGCCGCCAGAGTGCTGCACTGCATGCTCTGGGCAGCTTTGAGGGCTGGGAAAGGGGAGGGTGCTCTAGCAGCACAAAGAGCTGGCTGCCCCTGGTTCTGCCCCTTTTGCCTGAGACCCCACCTCCTCCACACCTTGCCCATGGGCCCACAGAGGCTTTCGACTCCCCTCTACTTCTCTCTTCTCTCATCCTCTACCAGGCAGTCTGGACAGGCAACACACATACCAAATTGCCTTGGAAGTTCTATTACAGGAAGGACTCTGTACCCAGAGGTGCTGTAAGATGCAGAAAAGTCCAGCTGGTAGTAGGTATGATGGTGGCAGAAGATTACCAGGCCACATCCCCTTACACTCAGAGATGGACGCTTTGGTTTTGCTACCCACAGACTGAAAGCCCTGCCTTATCAGAGGAGCTATTCAACAGCTTGGGGGCCCACGAGCCTTACTGTAAACTACAGGTGTGTAGCCAACTAGTCATGGTAGACTTTGACGACTCCTCTTTATCTTCACTACAACTCTCACAATACATAAACTAATGTTGTTTTCCTAAACTCTGGAGAGCAATGCAGCTCCAACATCAAAACTTCTTATCTTGGGGGTATATCAAGCTAGAGCTAAACAGAAGTAAAGTATTAGTCTCATGGGCTATGTCTAGACTGCAGGCTTCTTTCGAAAGAGCATCTTTCGAAAGATCGCGTCTAAACTGCAGGCGGATCTTTCGAAAGAAAAATCCGCTTTTTCGAAAGAGAGCACCCAGCGAGTCTGGATGCTCTCTTTCGAAGACGGCCTCTTTACATTGAAGAACGCCTTCCTTCGAAAGAGGAACTTTCGAAGGAAGGCGTTCTTCCTCGTGAAACGAGGTTTACCGCCATCGAAAGAAAAGCCGCGTTCTTTCGAAATAATTTCGAAAGAACGCGGCTTGAGTCTGGACGCAGGGGAAGTTTTTTCGGGAAAAGGCTACTTTTCCCGAAAAAACCCCTGAGTCTGGACACGGCCATGGAAAAGAGACTTTGTGGGCATCTTGAGAATTGTGTCTGACGAGGGAGGGATACAAAGCCAGCTTCTCAAGGGGAAAAAAAATATATGACATGGTAGAGATAGGACTACAGATCTCACTTAACCAACCCCAACAAAAGTGATGGCAGCTGAGAGTGCTCTTTTAGCCATGGTCTACTCAAGGGCTTTACATCGAAATAACCCCCCTTAGGTCGAGTTAATAAGCAGCGTGTCCACACTACCATGCCCGTTATTTCAAAATCTGCACTCCTGCTTTCCACGAGGAATCATGCTCATTTCAAAATAGTTATTCTGAAATAGTGGTAGTGTGGACACTCCAGTGACGCTATTTTGAAATAACTACTCCCCAGAGTAACTCAAACTAATTACTCCTCAGTGCTTCCAGGGGCTCCAAATCAAGGCAGCATGTCCACATTAACAGAGCCTGCCTTGGACTAATTTTGGGGCTTCCCCGTAGTGAGGACACACTATTTCGATTCTGTTATTTCAGGCATTTATTAGATCAATTTTAGTTATTTTGAAATAGTTTCCTAGTATAAACATGCTCTTAGAAGAAAAGTCATGAAGGAAGGTCACATTAGGACCTGAAGAATGAAGGATAGAGCCTTCTATGGGATTGTCAAATAAATAGAAGGCCTCAGCAATACATATTAAAGAAAGAGCCTCTTGATTTAGGAATTCTCAACCTTTCCAGACAACCATACCCCTTTCAAGTGTGTGATCTGATTGGTATAACTCCTCTCCCCAGTTTTACCTCATTTAAAACTACTTGCTTACAAAAATCATACATAAAATACAACTACCACTGAAAAATTACTTACTTTTTCATTGTTACATTCTAATTGCAAAATAAGTCTACCGGAATATAAATATTGTATTTACATTTTAGCAAATAGTATGTAGAGCAGAATAAATAAAACTTTGTCCCTACGAAATTTTAGTTTTTACTGACTTTGCTAGTCGTTTTCATGGAGCCTGTTGTAATTCTAGGCAAATATCTAGGGCCAGGCCTACATTGGACCTGGAAGGTTGGCTTAAGGTACACAACTCCAACTATGCAAAATCCTGAGCTGTGCCATGGCAGTGTGCAGACTGCAGGAGGCCAATGGGAGCAAATACTTGCAAAAGGAGTATCAGACACCGACAGAGGCTGCCCTAAGCATTCAATTTATGGGTCTATACCAGACCTACTAAAATAAACTCTAGAAAATTGACCTCTGAAGCGTCCATCTTGCAGCAAATATAGATGTGCCCCAGATGACTTCATATGCTGTCTTGAAGACCTTTGTATATGTGTATCCCTGGTTAAATACCACTGCTCTAAATGTCCCAACCCCCAAATTCTCCTTCAACTGTAGAAGTAGCAAATGCATCTGCCTTAAGCATGCTGCCTTTAATGCTCTTTTTACATCTCACTGGTAGAAAGTACAAAATATTTTGGAGTGTTCAGGGAAGGTATTTCTGGCAGTGTGATATCTGGCCAAGAGCTTCAAAAGATTCAACTTCACAAGTGTGAAGTTGACTGTTTCTTGCTGCTGGTGAGCACCTCGGCTGAACCTCACTTTTACTTTGACACTCTTCTGTTCAGCTTCCAAGCAGCCAACTTACAGGGGTGAAGATGACTGCAGAACATGTAACTCTGGGGCAGACCACTACCTCAGGAACATTAATAATTTTTGTCTCTTGATACTCCTGCAAAGCAGGAGCTGGTGAGCACTGTCATCTCTGATTTAGAGACATGAACTGAGACAGAAAGTGATTTGCCCAAAGTCACACAGGAAGTGTGTGGGAAAAAACAAAAATTAAAAACAGATCGACAGAGTCAAAGTCCAGGGCCTTAAGATACTCCTCCCAAGTGCCCTGCTTTGAGCATTAAACTACCTGGACACTACTTCTGCAAACAGTACACCTTAACTGTCTGAAAGAACCCCAAACATTCCCATTGCAGAGGGTATCAACAGGTAGAAAACACTTAAGAGAAAATAAAATCAGTTCAGAAAATATTTCCAATTTTAGAATTAATTTGATTCAGTTATTTTAGTTCTTTTCAACTCCCCAGGGCAACTCTGTTTTCCAAGAGCTGAAGTAATTGAATCAAATGTATTCACCTATCCATCATTCATCCTAGTCTATTCAAAGACACCAAATAGATTAAGTATCAGAGGGGTAGCCGTGTTAGTCCAAATCTGCAAAAGCGGCGAGGAGTCCTGTGGCACCTTATAGACTATAAAAAGTGTTGGAGCATAAGCTTTTGTGGGCAAAGACCCACTTCGTCAGATGCATGGATTATATGACAGCATCTAGCACTTTACACCAGTCGGATGTGAAATGCTTTACAAAGGGTATCAGTACCATTATCTCCATTTTACAGATGGAGAAACTGAGGCAAAGAGACTTGCTTAAGCTCACTCCATAGGCCAACAGCCTAACTGGGATGAGAACCCATGACTCCCACTCCAGTGCTCCATCCACTAGACCACACTGTCTCTTCAGCCCCTATTTTAGTATTTTGCCCCTGCACATTCGCTTTACACAATAGTCCTAACTGACTGACCTCCAGTTGCAAAGCAAGCTGTTTTTTCCTCCCTTACTGCGAGGGATTAGGAGGAAGTTAACAGGAAATGTTACACATGGTTTTGGCTAGGTTACTACCTAGGTTAATGATTTGTCAGAGGAGGTTAGTGGGGGAGCCTATCATTATAAGTGTTTTTACTCCGCATCAGGAGCATGCAAAGCAAATGGCAAGAGCTCCTCTGCACTGAATGAGTGCAAAAATCAATATCAATAACTAGTTAAATACAGGATAAACTTAGTTTATAATACAGTTATGTTATTTTTAATGGAAACTGATAGGGTATGTCTACACTACCACCCTAGTTCGAACTAGGGTGGTAATGTAGGCAACCGGAGTTGCAAATGAAGCCCGGGATTTGAATTTCCCAGGCTTCATTTGCATGTTGCCGGGCGCCGCCATTTTTAAATGTCTGCTAGTTCGGACTCCGTGCCCGTGGCTACACACAGCACAAACTAGGTAGTTCGATTAGGCTTCCTATTCCAAACTACCTGTACACGGAGTCCGAACTAGCGGACATTTAAAAATGGCGGCGCCCGGCAATATGCAAATGAAGTCCGGGAAATTCAAATCCCGGGCTTCATTTGCAACTCCGGTTGCCTACTTTACCACCCTAGTTCGAACTAGGGTGGTAGTGTAGACATACCCATATACAGGCAGTCCCCGAGTTACGCGGATCCGACTTACGTCGGGGGGTTTGCTGCCCGTCTCCCTGGTCTGCTGGAGACCAGCAGACCAGGGAGACGGGAAGCAAAGCCTCTGCGGACGCCGGCAGCGGAACAGCCGCGGCGCGTCTGGGCTGTCCGCTGCCCGCGTGCTCCACGGCTTTGCTCCATGTCTCCCCAGACCAGGTACAGCAGCTGGGGCGCTGCCGGTTGGTCCCGTAGTGCCGCTCTGGGCGCTACTGGACCAACCCGGCCGCACCCCAGCTGCTCTGCCTCAGGCGTCCTGATTCAGCCACTGCTGGTCAGTTTCAGCAGCGGCTGAATCAGGATGCCTGGGGCAGAGCAGCTTGGGTGCTGCTGGGTTGGTCCAGTAGCGCCACTCCTCGGCGCTACTGGAGCAACCCAGCAGCACCCAAACTGCTCTGCCCCAGGCGTCCCCAAGTCAGCCGCTGCTGAAACTGACCAGCGCTGACTACAGGAAGCCCGAGACAGAGTTGCTCTGCCCCGGGCTTCCTGGAATCAGCCGCTGATCAGTTTCAGCAGCAGCTGACTTGGGGACGCCTGGGGTTCTTAAGTTGAATCTGTATGTAAGAACTGGCGTCCAGATTCAGCCTGTTGAAACTGATCAGCGGCTGATTCCAGGAACCCGGGGCAGAGCAACTCTGCCTCGGGCTTCCTGTAGTCAGCCGCTGGTAAGTTTCAGCGGCGGCTGAATCTGGATGCCAGTTCCGACTTACATACAGATTCAACTTAAGAACAAACCTACAGTCCCTATCTTGTACGTAACCCGGGGACTGCCTGTATAGGAATTACACTATTTCTGACCTCTTTGTGAGACAAGGTGAATGAGGTGTAAAAGCTTGTCTCTCTCACCAACAGCAGTCAGTCCAATACAAGATATTATCTCATCCACTTTGTCTCTCTATCACACTATAGTGTTCTTTTAGCTATGACTTTTAGCACTGACATAGGTAAAAGAACACTACAAATCCTCCTTGTGTCATTTCTACATACTTTATTCCCCAGGACTGAGTCACCCACAGTACAGTAAAGCAAGCTGATGTATTACAAACACGTTTAAACAGATATGCATATTTCCAAAATCTCTTTCCACATTCAGGCATGTCAGATATCTGTGCCTTCCCTCCAAAAAATGCAATTCATAATAACAGAACTTTTTGGCAGGCAAATCCTGGGGAACAGATATTGGTGCTGATTCATCAGCTGGATATTTCTGTCTTCCCTACCATCAGTACAATACTAAATGTGTGTGAGCTTCTGTGTAGCCAGCAGTTTGATCTATGGGCCCAGATTGCAATCATATATCATCATATAAACTACTCAAGTTCAGAAAGTGAACTACATTGCAATAGTATAAATATTCACAGACACTAGGGCTATGTCTACACTAGCAGGTTATTTCGAAATAAGGTATTCTAAATAATAACTCCCAAAATAACTATTTTGAAATAAGCGTATTCCTCTTCACAAGAAAGAGTTGTTATTTCAAAATAACAAGCCCGTTATTTCGAAATAACAGGCTTGGTAGGGTACATCTACACCATAAGCTTATTTTGAAATAGAGCGTCCACACTACAGGGAAGCCTCAAAATTAGCCCGAGGCAGGCTCCCCTAATGTGAACATGCTATCTCAGTTTAGAGGCCCAGCAGGTACTGGGGAGGAATAACTTAGAATGGCCCTGGTGAGGAGCAATTTCGACATAGAAGCAGTGGAGCGTCCACACACACCCTCTTTCAAAAGCTTTTTTTGGAATGAGGTTTACCGACGTAGGAAAAAGCCGTTCATTATTTCCATTTTTTTCAAAATAACGCAATTGCTGTGTGGACGCTAGTATTGTTTTTCTATAATAACGGCCGTTATTCCAGAATAACGGTGCAGTGTAGACACAGCCATAGTGTGGACACTCTCCTTGTTATTTCGAAGTAAGGCGAGTTATTTCAAAATAACTCCCCAATGTAGACATGCCCTAGGTAACACGTTATAACAATGTTAAACAAGTTGTACGGGTGATAATGACCCTGACTGAGTGCTCATAGAATCATAGAATACTAGGACTGGAAGGGACCTCAAGAGGTCATTAAGTCCAGTCCTCTGCCTTCATGGCAGGACCCAGTACTGTCTAGACCAGGGGTTCCCAAACTTTTTGACACAGACCAGTAACTCCATTCACGAGCTTTTGGAGGACTGGTAACATTCATTTGCATATTTTCATATTCATTAAGCAAATGATGAATATTCAAATAAGTTTCTGGTCCTCCCAAAGCCCCCAGTGCCAGCTTTAGCTAAGCTTTTGATATAGTTACCTACAATATTCTGCCAGCAAGTTAAAGGAATATGGATTGGATGTAAGACGGACAGAAAGCTGCCTAGACCAGGGTTTCCCAAACTTTTTACTTTAGTTGGAACCCGTTTTTTTTTCAGAACTGTTTTTTGAAGCCCAAAAATATAAACGCATATTAAATAAGAATGAAAAATGAATAAATGTTCACTGTTTCACCCGGCTGCATCCTCCACCCAGCCCGGGCCAGGGCTTGGGGGACCCGGCGCTGCACAGGCACTCCGGGAGGCGGGAGCAGGAGCAGTCTGGGGGTAAGATATCTGGCTAGGAAGGAGGGTGCAAGGAGGGTTAGGGTTGCCAGGTGTCCGGTTTGGTACCAGACAGTCCGGTTTTGTACCGGACAGTCCGGTATTTGAGGCTTCTGTCCAAGAAACAAATTGAGAAAATACCAGACATATAAAATGTCTGTTATTTTCTCATTAGGTAAGTTTTTATTATTATTAGATGTATCAGTTTCTAGTTGAGAACTGTGTAGCTGGTAGACGTGCTCAGACTGCGTAAGTGTGTCTACCAGTCAGACAGTTCGCAACTACTCGAGGAGGCATGTGGGGAGGGGGGAGAATGGAATCCCTTGGGCTGGATTCACTCGTGCTTCACCGGGACGGTGCGCAGGATGGACAGTGCCCCGAGATCTGCATGCGCCCAGGTCAGTCCCACTCCTCACCGGCCAATTTGCTCCCCCCCCACTGTCCCTCCAGCCAGCCTCACTTCCCCCAACCCCCTCCCAGTCAGCTGGTTCTCCCCCACTTCTCCTCCCAATCTTCCCCAGCCAGCCCCGCTGCCCCCAACCTCGCGCCTCTAGGCAGCCCTGCTTCCGCAGGCCCCCAATCTCCTCCAGCCAGCCCTGCTGCCCCTGTCCAGCCCTGCTTCCGGTGGCCAGTTCTCCCCATCCCCCGCATCTTCCCCAGCCAGCCCCCTTTCTCCCGACCTTGCTTCCCCTGGCAGCCCTGCTTCCACAGGCCCCCCCGATCTCCCTTCGCCAGACCTGCTGCCCCCAACAACTCTCCCCCCAACTAACCCTGCTCCCCCCGACACCCTCCCAGCAGGTTGGTTTTCCCCCACTTCTCCTCCTGATCTCCCCCAGCTAGCCCTCTGCCCCAGTCCAGCCCTGTTTCTGGCGGCCTATTCTCCCCTCCTCCTCTACCCCCCAATCTCCGCCTGCCAGTCCCCTACCCCGAACCCTGCCCAGCCCCGGCCAGCCCTGTTTCCGCCGGCCGGTTTCCTCTCCCCCCCCCCCCCCCCCATGTTCCCAGCCAGCCCCACTGCCTCCATCCAGCGCTGCTTCCGGTGACTGATTCTCCCCTCCTCTGCCTCCTGACCTCCCCCAGCCAGCCACACTGTCCACAACCCCCTCCCCCCCAACCTGCCTTTCCGGTGGCCGGGTTTTTTTTTTAACTCACCTGGTAACCCTAGCTACGCCTCTGCCGAGAGTCCCGAACATCCAGTTGCAGACTCCGCCCACCCTGGCCGAGGGCTTGGGGGACCCAGCACCACAGGGGCACTCTGGGAGCCCAGAACACCCCGGCAGCCACACTGAGGCCTGGTATTTTTTTCCCGCAGCCCGGTACCGGGCCACAGCCCATAATTTGGGAAACGCTAGTCTAGACCATCCTTGATAGACGTTTATCTAACCTGCTCTTAAATATCTCCAGAGATGGAGATTCCACAACCTCCCTGGGCAATTTGTTCCAGTGTCTGACTACCCTGACATTTAGGAACTGTCCAACCTAAACCCCTCTTGCTGCAGTTTAAGCCTATTGCTTCTTGTTCTACCCTCAGAGGCCAGGAAGAACAATTTTTCTCACTCCTTCTTGTGACACCCTTTTAGATACCTGAAAACCGCTATCATGTTCCCTCTCAGTCGTCTCTTTTCCAATCTAAACAGGCCCAATTCTTTGTCTTCCTAAATAATGGGAATTAATGGAAGGACTCCCACTGGAATCCATGGGTAATGGATTTGTCCCATTTTGCATTATTATGAAGGGACTTGTATATTAAAAGGAAGGTATTTAAAGAACCAAATGTGCCACGTTCTGCCATGAAAAGTGTTCCAGATAGGCCTGCATTCTGTCTCACAAAGAAATGCGCAAACAGGGCCAGATGCTCATCTGACGTAAATCATTCTAGTTCCACTGAAGTCAATGGAGCCACACAAATTTGCACCAGTCAATGATCCAGCTTTCTACAGGCATCTCTGAACATGATAGAGTAGTACATCAACAACACAAAGCCTGACTGACAAGGGGAAGACCTCCTGGCCTCAGTCCTCCAACTCATCTGTCATTAGCCATCAAGGAAATAAATGGATCAATTGAGCAGCCATCTACTGAACTGCGATTAGTCTGTTAATCTGAAATGGCCAACCTAATTTTCAATTCCATGCAACCAGAGTCAAATGGTTTCTCATACCCTGACTGATACATAAAAGTGGTTTGTCAGCTTCAGTTTATCGGAAATGGCACACGTTGCCAGCGTCAATTCATCCTATGCTGTTTCTGTCAAAAGACAACAGCGTTGCCTTTTAATCTCTCATCACTCAAAAGGCCCTCCTGCATTGAACCCGATGAAGCTGTTTAATACACACAATGGTATTTCTGCACCAATGAGCCCTACTTTTATACACTGTGAAGGAAAAAAAGCAGAGATAATAATGCACAAGGAAAATCAGGAATAGGTGATAGACTGCAGCTACCTAATTTAACACGCTTCAGTTTTTCTGCAAGTGCCTGAAATAATAAAGCAAATACTAGTGATTAAGAATGGATTTGTGGGATACACAGCATTGTCCCTATCAAAATATTTATACAAAACAAGTCTAGAGGGATGCAATGACTTTCTCCTACCCATAGCGTTCTGAGGGGCAGACTAATTTACTGCTCCTCTGGAGATGTGAAAGCTTTAATACAGAAGGCTGCTAGTTTCTCTTAGAAAATTAGATTATCCGGGGTATTTCACACAATAAGCCACTTAGATATTATTTATTAATCAGGTTGTATCAGTTCTACTGATTAAAAACACCGACAAAGAACTTTAAAATTTCTTCTTTTGAAGTATTGATAAAATAAACTCATTAAGAACTAGGGAGAGTTTTTATAGCAATTAGCATGGCAATTACAGACCTCCTGCTGCCCCCCCGCCCCCGGGGGTTAGAGAGCACAAAATCCACTAGGCTGGGGCCCTCCTAAGCTCTAGTGTGAGAGGGAAATGTTCTCGTTCTCAATAGGGGGCCACAATGAGGATTTTTTTACCCACTTCTCACCTGTGTGCGGCCCCTGACTGATTTTTCTGTGTGTAAGGGGACTGTTAGCCCCTTACTAAAAGTCAGGGGGAGTTTTCGGTTGGCCAGCTCCCAGTACCAAAAGGGGAAGGGTTCAATGAAAAATCAGGGCCCTGAGACTGACAGACACAGGGACAATGGGAAGAAGACAACACTCCAGGTCAGCCTGATTGACAGGTTGGACAGGCCAGTGGGGGAATTAGGAGGCCAGGTCCTGTCCTCCGTGTGTGCTGGGATTTTCTGGGTCTGAATCAAAGGGGGAGAGAGTTAAGAAGAGTAGCAAGGGGTCCAGGCTGTACTGAGGAGCAGACCTGCAGTGACAGAGGGTACGTCTAGACTACATGCCTCTGTCGCCAGAGGCATGTAGATTAGGCTACCAGACATAGTAAAATAAAGGGGCGATTTAAATAATCGCCGCTTCATTTAAATTTACATGGCTGCCGCGCTGAGCCGACAAACAGCTGATTAGCTGTTTGTCGGCTCAGTACTGTAGTCTGGACGCGCGGGTGTCGACATCAAAGGTATTTGTCGACCACCCAGGTAAGCCTCCTGGGATGAGGTTTACCTGGGTGGTTGACAAATTCCTTTGATGTCGACACCCGCGCGTCCAGACTATCGCGCTGAGCCGACAAACAGCTGATCCGACAAACAGCTGATCAGCTGTTTGTCGGCTCAGCACGGCAGCCATGTAAATTTAAATGAAGCGGCGATTATTTAAATCGCTGCTTCATTTTACTATGTCTGGTAGCCTAATCTACATGCCTCTGGCGACAGAGGCATGTAGTCTAGACGTACCCAGAGCCAGACACACAGGGTATGTCTAGACTATATGCCTCTGCCAACAGAGGCATGTCAAATAGGCTACCCGACATAGTCAATGAAGCGGGGATTTAAATATCCCCAGCTTCATTAAAATAAAAATGGCTGCCACTCTGTGCTGGCTCAGCTGATCATTGGCTCAGCGCGCGAGTTAAGACGCAGATCTGTTGACAGGAGAAGCCTTTGTCGACCGCTCCCTTATGCCTCAAGAAACGAGGTTTACAGGAGCGGTCGACAAAGGCTTCCCCGATGTCTTGACTCGCGTGCTGTGCCGACGATCAGCTGAGCCGGCACAGCGTGGCGACCATTTTTATTTTAATGAAGCCGGGGATAGTTAAATCCCCGCTTCATTGACTAGGTCAGGTAGCCTATTTTACATGCCTCTGTCAGCAGAGACATGTAGTCTAGACATACCCATACAGCCCAAGGAGAGCAAGCTGCGCTGAGGGGCAGACCTACAGTGACCAGAGCCAAAAGGGTCAGAGGAGCAACGCTAGAAGCTGGAGGCTGGCAAAGCAACATAGTTTGCTGCTGGGTGTGGTGAGCAGCTGAGACCAGCAAAGGGGGGAAGAGAGGCTCTGGGGGCAGGGAGACGCCACCAGCCAAGAGGCCCTGCAGGCCAGACTTGAAGAGGGATTGTAACTCCAACTGGGAGACGGGTCCTGCCACCTAGAGCCTGAAGTCGTGTGGTCACTGCCAGAGCAAGCGTATTCAACCTGCAGCCCCCCCTGGAGCACACCCAGGGCCTGAGAGAGCCCTGGGATGTATAAGGAACAGACTGTGAATGGTCCTTACACTCTGCAAACTGCTGTTTGTGATGCCCCCATGCTATAGAGTGGGGCTATGTTCTCTTTTAACCTTTTTCATTTTTTCCTTATTCTTTTCTTTTTAATCAGTTGCTGTTTAATAAATTGTATTTCCTTTGAACTGTATGTAATGATCAGTGGGTCAAGAAAGCATCCAGTGTGAAGAGAGCACCCCGCAGTGGGGACACTCTAGCCCCTGCTCCTAGTAACTACAAGGTCGGGGATTAAGCCCCAGAAAACTTGGGCCCAGCCTTGTTGGGATTTCGAGGACTCTGCTACTCAGGAGAGTGGAAGGAGAGTCCTCAGGATCAGGGAGGCCTTTGGGTAAAAGAAGTGGAAGCGGGGACTCAGATCCTTTCGCTGGTCCATTTCACTGGGGTAGTATAGAAGCCAGGAAAGTTCCCCACTATAGCGGGACCATTCCCCAGCTAACATGTGGGTCAGTGGCCCCCAACCCAAAAAAGGTTCCGTGCCTTATCTGAAGGGTTTTTTGGGGGAACCATTGTAACCACACACCTTCAGGGTGGTGGTGACCTGTTCCATCTAGTGGCATTGAGACCACTTACAGTGAGAATAATGTGTCTTCTCTACACTACAGCCAGCTGGCATTTAGTTCACGTGAAAGAGACTCATGCGCTAAGCTTCAGATGCCCCAGGTTCAATTCCACCTGCAGATGACTTGGGCCTGCCAGTGTTACATGACAGCAGTTAAAGCTACTCTGTGCCTCTCCCCAGTGCAAACTGTTGATGGCAGAGGAAACCTGGGCAGCCCTTTACTCGGGTGAACCCCTACCTCCAGCTCAGAGGGTTGGTGCAGTGCTGTGGACAGAGCCCTGAGCCTCTGTCTGGGTGAGGCTGGGTGAAGCTGTGCTGCCATGCAGCTTAGAGAAGGGCTTCTCAACAGTCCACAGCCCACTTGTTTGCGGCCCGTGGCGCAATTTGGGTTTATGTGGTGGGAGCCAAAACCCAAAAGTAGTCAATATAATTGTCTTCTGTTGATATGCATTTTAGCAGTTAAATTCCTGGACTGTCATTGCTCATTAAAAGTGCTGTCATCTGGATGGAAATTGGGTAACTATTGCATTTTATTAATATCAGCAGAACTGACTTAAATGGGGCCTGTGTGTTGTGTAGTCATGCCTTAATCTTTGGATTCATGCCCATAGGTGTGAAAGAAACTATTTGCATGTATATATAACCGCACTTAAGTTGCAGCCCTTCACTTGTGCTGTATCATTGTGGCCCCCAGGGCTTCCAAAGGTGAGTAGTGTTGGCTTAGAACAGTGGTCCCCAACCTTTCGGGGCTACCAGGCATCCGGGGGTGCGGCCACTCACACGCCAGGCACCTGGGAGCGGGGCTGCACACGCGTCCGGGGGCAGGGCCTCACACATGCCCGGGGGCTGGCCGCGCACATGCCCGGGGGTGGGACCACCCATACGCCGTGTGCCCGGTGCCGGCGCCACCCATGTGCCGCACTCCTGGGGCCGGCGCTGGTCCTGTGCCGCACGCCCAGGGTGGGGCTGCCCATACGCCATGCTCCTGGGGCCGCTCCTGTGCTGTGCGCCCAGGGGCGGGGCCGGAACAGCCGTGCGACCAGGGCCGGAACAGCCCATGCGCTGCATGCCCAGGGATGGCACCATGGCACCCGCGGGCACCACGTTGGGGACCACTGGCTTAGAAAGAACACTGGGGGCAAGTCTTATACCTTGTCTACACTGACTTGTTTTGTTGCCAAAAACTGCCTTTTGTTGACAAACAGTGGGAGTGTTTGCTTCACAATGCAACTTTTGTGGGGGGAGAGGGAGCACCCAGTTTTGGCTACAATAAACTTCTGTCTTTTCCCCTCCCTTTATTGTTGACAAAGAGCCAGTGTGGACTCTATTGTTCAGAGAATGGGCTTCCACCAGTATCCCACAATGCCTATCCTGATGGCAGTGTTCAGTGTTCTGTGATTTCTGCCAGGTGTTTTTTGAGCCGAGGATGTGTCCCTCCCCTTTCAAAGTTCCGGGAAGTATCTGACAGCTGAGTGAGCTGCTCCATTTGGGGAACAAACAAAAAGCAAATCACTGCAATGCTCCTGTTCTGCCCTGCTAGGCACACAGCAGCAGGCAGACTGCTGCTGCAGGGGGAGGGCTGGAAAGACTGCTCTCCTGTTTTGACATTCCTCAGCACAGAGAGCTCACAGAGCTGCTCCTGAAGCAGCTCCCAGCAGCGGAGGAGGCTGTGGGAGAACTCGGAGAGAATCACAAGAAGGGCAGGGATCAGCTCTGCCTTCCCACAACACTGCCCTGTGGATGCTTACTACATGGCTTTGCTTTCTTTGTCCTCAGGGTTCTAGCAAGTGGCCATGAAATGTCGACAATGGGAGGCAGAAAAAACAAGTTTGACCAGTTTTTACTTTTGCATGTCAACAGCACTTTCATCTCCAAACCTTCCCAGCGTGGACATAGCTTTTGAGAGGCAATTTGTATTGAAATGCTGTTTGGATTGGGAGAACCATGCCAGTGGAAAATGACAAAGGGGCAAAAAGCCATTTCTAGAAAAGATGAAAGCGAAGATTATGAAGATCAGAAAAGTGTCTGGCCTTTCAAGGGAAGGAAAGACGGTCAAACGGTGGAAACAATGATCTGGTAAAAGCTTTCAATAGCAGCTTTCCAGAGGAGTGAGATACTTTGCATTAGCCCCCAGCTGACTCTGTTCAAGGCTGACCTAAATATAAATAGGGTTTGTCTGCCACCAGCAGCTAGACAGTGACCAAGTGTAATATTATACCTGTAAAAACACGTCAAATGCAGCTTTATTAAAGGATAAAGTACAGACACTTGCAAGGCAGCAAAATCTCACATTCTTTTTTGTTTAACACCACCAAAGTGTGAATCTTTCAATCATTGGGATGGAAGCTATTTATTTATTTATTTTATATTCATTCCTCCAAAGCAAATAACTTTTACTTTAATTTTACCCATCTTAGGTGCCTCAGTGGCTCCCCATTAATATAGTACCTAAGCACCTCACAATCTTGTAATATATTTACCCTCAAGAACACTCCTGTGAGCTAGAGCAGTGCTGTTATCCCAGCTTACAATTAGGGAACCGACAGACTAAGACCTTGTTTTCACAAGGGGGATAAAGAAGGGGTATTTTTAACTCATGTTACCTATCACATTTAATGAGGCAAAATCCTAGTGAAGACAAGGCAGTTTGGAGTTTTAACATGAGTCAGTAGGGCAAGGGAAAATCTATTGGAGGAGCCAAGTGTTTACCTCAGCCTGCTAACATATGAAAATGACAAACTGTCTGCACTTGGACTGTACCTTCTGTTAGTCACCACAAGTTGAACGCACACACTCCTTTCTTACTGAAGATCATAGAATCATAGAAATGGAAGAGACCTTGAGAGGTCATCAAGTCTAATCCCCTACACTCATGGCAGGACCAAGCACAATCCAGACCATCGTTGATGGGAGTTTGTCTAACCCACTCTTAAAAATCTCCAGAGACAGCGATTCCACAACATCCCTAGGCAGTTTATTCCAATGTTTAACCACCCTGACAGTTAGAAAGTTTTTCCTAATGTCCAATTGAAACCCATGGCTTCTTATCCTATCCTTGGAGGTTAATAAGAACAGTTTTTCTTCCTTCACCTTACAACAACCTTTATGTACTGTACTTGAAAACAGTTATATTCTCTTTTCTAGACTTAACAAATCCAGTTCTTTCAATCTTCCCTCACAGGTCATGTTTTCTAGACCTTTAATCATTTTTTGTTGCTTTTCTCTGGACTTTCTCCACATCTTTTCTGAAATGTGGCGCCCAGAACTGGACACAATACTCCAGTGGAGGTCTAATCAGGGTAGAGCAAAGTAGAAGAGTTACTTCTTGTATCTTGCTTGCAACACTCCTTTTAATACATCCCAGAACAAAGTTTGCTGCTTTTTTTTTTTTTTTTTTCGCAACAGTGTCACATTGTTGACTCATATTTAGCTTGTGGCCCACTATGACTCCTAGATCCCTTTCTGAACTCCTTCCTAGGCAATCATTTCCCACACAGCCCTTAATTCGAACTACTTAATTCGAACTAGGCGTTAGTCCTCATGGAATGAGGTTTACCTAGTTCGAATTAAGCGCTCCGCTAGTTCGAATTAAGTTTGAACTAGTGGTTTGCATGTGTAGCGCCTATCAAAGTTAAGTCGAACTAACATCTGTTAGTTCGAATTAACTTTGTAGTGTAGACATACCTAAGTGAATTATGCTTTCTTACTGTATTATAGTAGATTTTCTATTAATTGCTTTTGCATTGCTTTGCGCTGTATTAATTGCTTTAGAGTATATAGTATTTAAGTTTCAAATCATATAGTAATTGTTTTTAAGGCTTGTAAAACTTAAACAACTATATTAACTGCTTAAAGCTTGCAATAAATACAATAAATGGTTAAGTAGCCCTGGAGTGTGCTGGTTTCCCTTGGATCTAAAATAAATCGAACCATATGATAAGTTTTTCATGAAAATGAATTTTACTGAGTATTGATCTATTTAAAAAAAAAATTTCACTTTTTTGGAAAAAGAACCATCTAAACTAATTCACCCTAGCCCTATGTTCAGCAAATAAAACACCATGTTTTCAGTTCAAAACCAAGAACATTTTTGGTTACTAAAATTAAATATGTAAGGTTTTTCAATAAAATGGATTTTTGTATAAACTTCTTCCTGTGAAAAACCTTTTTTCATTAAAAATATTGGGGAAAAGGTCTTAACAAGCTTTAACTGTATAGACAGTATAGGCACGACTCCTTTCAGCTTCCTATGAGGCCTGGTCTACACTAAATGGAAAGATTGAATTATGATACACAACCCCAGCTACGTTAATAATGTTGTTAGAATAGACTTATCTTGTTTTGAGTTCCCCACCATACTTCCATAGGCTTCCCTCATTCCTTGAAAGAGTATGATTATGGTCACCGATGGGGGTGCTCTCTGAGTTTCATTTAGAGAGTCTTAACTAGACCCGCTAAATCAAACTCCAGAAGATCGATCACAGCAGCATCAATCTTCCAAACACTGAAGCCATGGCCTGAGTCAGTGGACTTATGTTAATTCACTTGATGCTAATGGGCAGGGCTTGACAAACCCCGGCGAGAGCCATTTGCCAGCCCCGCCCCGCACTGAGCATGAAGAAGATCGGCACTTCGCATGCGCAAAGCGCCAGTGAATGGGGCTCACGGAGCGACCGGCTGAAATCTACTCACCACGGGCGAGTAGATTCAGGGGTTTGTTGAGCCCTGCTAATGGAGACCTCCGAAAATACAAGAAAAAGCCATTTTAGTTAATATTTAAGCAATTTTGCATCAGCGACATCTCCCACGAGCAACTGAATCAAACTGGGGATTCAGAGAAATAGAATATGTCCAGCCTTTTATAAATGTTACATCTGTTACTATGGGATTTTTTTTCTTTTTGCAATTGACTTTGCTGATCATTAGTTATTTTCCCTCACTTGTTTCTATTTAAGTCAAAATAGCAATTGCCCATTTACTCCCTCGTTGGTAGCACTGATATGTGAATGAGTGAAGGTAAAAGTGAGCCGCTCCTCTGGCCATTTCCTTATATCATTTTCAGGGATGATTTTTCTGTCTGTTTTTGCTCCAATGTTACAGTCTTTTCTCCGGAGAGCTTTATATTACCAGGGAAGAATACTGCTGCAGGCTAGTAACCTGTTGACTCAAACTCGCACTCCATTGCTTATTACTACAGAAAACAATATAAAGAATTGACAAGGAGTTCTGTGGCACCTTATAGACAGATGTATTGGCACATAAGCTTTCGTGGGCAAAGACCCACTTCATCAGATGCATGTAGTGTTGAATTGATTATTTTATTAACATCAGCAACAAATTGTGAGCTCTCAAAGATGCCCTTTCTCCACTAGCCTTAAGAGAATTCTGTAAATTCAAGTAACAATACCAAAATAAAAGCCCTCCCATTCACTACTGTGGATAATGATTCTGCATTACTGACTCACATGATACTTGTATACATGTCAGAAAAAAACCCGTCTGGCTGCACAGATGCCCCAGGTTTCTCAGATCTGATCTGCCAGATGGAATAAAGCCAGTAAACCTACCTATGCCTGTCTAATAGAAGATCTGATATGCTAATTATGATCAGGGTTTTTAGCCTTGAAAGATGGCTCCAATGGTTTCAAACTGCCAATTTTCAATCTGTGTGCTAGACTCTCATACCAAGCAGAGAATCAATAGCAGACCAATAAGCAGGAAAAACAAATGAACTGGCAGGACAGCACATACCAGCTATTACACAATTATGTGCAAAACCAATGATGCCTCCTCTGGCATCTCAAAGTCTAACAGATTTATTTGTGCATAAGCTTTCGTGCGGAGAAACCACATCATTGGATGATAGAGTGGAAATCACAGAGGTAGAAATGTACAACAGGCTGCACCACTGTAAGCCGGAACTCTCTGGTCTGGCAACTCAAGTGGGGTGGAAGGACCTGGGAGGTTCCAGGATCTGAGAGCCCTGGTAGGTGGAGAGGTTAGCAGCCTGGCGTTATGCGGGAGGGAAGGGGATGGTGACATGCAGCCCAGATTGGCTGCAGGGTGGGAGAGGGGAAAGCTGGGAAGCAAGGTGTGCAGCTCACCTGGGCTGCAGGGGATGGAGGGCCCAGGAGCCAGCGTGTGGCTCAGCTGGGCAGCGGTAGGGCGGGGACCAGGATCCAGAGTAAAGATCAGCTGGGCTGCGGGGAGTAGGCACATAGCTCAGCTGGACTGCAGAGGGGAGTTAGAAAGCCCAGTTGGGTGGCAGCGCATTTTTTGAGGAGTAACGTTTGTTCGAACCAAGGGGTTTGATTTGAACTAACGTGTCCCGGAGCGCACTTCCTGGTTCGAATCAGCTGTTGAGTGGAATAATGCGTGGGCAAGATTATGCTAATGAACAGGGGCAGATATGGGGTGGGGCGAGCCCTGGGCCCCACAAAATCATCATCTGCCCCTACTAATGAAGCGCAGGATATTTAAATCCCCGCTTCATTAGCAATTTCGGTCGGCTACATTTGCATCCCTAGCTCGAACTAGGGAGCAAGTATAGACATATCCTTAGTCTTTAAAGTGCCACAGGACTCCTTGTTTTTGCAGAAACAGACTAACACCGCAACCCCTCTGAGACTTGCTACAATGATGTAGGTTTCTCATCTCATCTGCAATGCTGGAATGACAAGTGTGCTGAGGGCTTGATAACTTTTTTCATTGTAGTGTTAGGGCAGGAATACACTGGAGGGAAAGATGCATTGTAACACATTTACCATTCTAGCCCAGACAGGGAAAACTGCACTTTTCATACATATTAGCTGTTCAAGGTTCACTGACTTCCAGGCCGAAGGGACCAGCAAAGTCTGACCTCCTGTATAACACAGGCTATGCAACTTCTCCTCCAGTAATTCCTAGAGCGCATCTCTCAGACAGAAACAGCCAATCTTGATTTAAGAATTGTCAGTGATGGAGAATCCACCACAATCATTGGTAAACTGTTCCAATGGTTAATTACCCTCACTGTTAAAAATATAGGTCTTTTTTCCAGTCTGAATTGATCTAGCTTCAAATTCCAGCCACTGAACTGTGTTGTACATTTCTCCACTAGACTGAAGAGCCTATTATTAAACATTTATTCCCCCATGTATATACTTGCACACTGTAATCAAGTCAACACTTAGCCTCATTTTTTGTTAAGCTAAATAAATTTGTGTCTATCACTATAAGGCATTATTTCTCAGGGCACCTTTTTTCCCTAATGTAGATTGATCCTTAAAACTCAATGTGTCTTGCATAACCTCAGATTATTTGCCAACCACCATTATCATGTGCTACAATAACTGCTATACATGCCAAGATAATAACCATCTAGCTTTATAAAACGTTACCAGTTTCTTCATCTAACTAGGGCCTGGCAAGTAAAATGGGTTAGAACACAGCTAATGAGCCACTTTCAGGGACCATATATTCTTGTATATTCTCCCACCCACAAACGTGCAAAGCTTAGTTCCTGTTCTTTGCTTCATGACAAAAAGAATATCGAAAGATGTGTGTTGGGCACAAGGGGTTCTGCTCTCAATTCCACTAGGGCAGCTTCACTGAAGACCTCCGTGATGAATTCATGTAATCGCAATGAGAGCAAAGACTGTAGTCACACAGAACCACCACTATGCACTGAGCAGTAGCCTGATAGATTGCATGGAAGAGTTTAGCTGTGCAGTGTGAGCCGAGCAGAGGTGAAAGTAAGTGGGTGCACCCTGGTGCGCAGCTCCAGGTAGAGTAGGCTGAGCTGAGGCAAAAGCCATCAGGGACCTATTTAAAGAACTGGCAGGGATCCAGGTTGCCATAGGACAGTTCCTGTAAGAAATTTGAAGTTATTTTCACCTGTGGAGCTAAAGACCATACAGCTACAACCTCTGGGATACAACTGGTTGAAAAATGGGACTGGGTTTCACTAAAACTTTCATGAAGCATTTGTCTTCCTTTCTGCCTGATGGAAAATGTTTGAAATTAGATATTTTTCAACCAGCTCTACTCAAGCTATAATCCAAGCTCTGTAGCTTCCTGGCCACTGCTTCCCAATCATAAAAAGGAGGACAATTATACTTATCTGATTCAAAGGGCTGTTGAAAAGCTGAAGTAGTGTTCATGAGGATCAAGTGCTATGCAAGCAATAGGAGTTATTACTGAGGCCATTTTGACGGGGGAGAGGGGAGTATAGGATTATTCCTGTTATTCACCTTAAAGTGTGCCATGGGATTGTAAACTTCCATGTGGACAGACAAAACAGATGAGCAGGAGGGGCATTGGTATGCAGCTCACCAAAAAGGATGGCACACTGTCCGTGCACACTGCCCAAACTCCAGCACAAACAGACTAATGGGCAGGACCATTGCTCTATCTGGATTTAGGGTAGGGGTGGGCAATAATTTTTGATGGTGGGGTCCAAAGGTCCCACTCTTTTATGAGAAAGGTGCGGGATCTGAGACAGAGGTTGGGTACAGAAGATAGTTTTGGGTAGGGAACTGGGGCGCAGGAGAGAGAGTGGGAGTCTGAGAGGGAGTTAGGGTGAAGGAACAGCCTCTCTCCTTCCCCTTTGGAACCTCCCTTCAGGAAGTTGAAAGCTGCTGTCAAATCCTCCCTCACTCTTCTCTTCTGCAAACTAAATAAACCCAAATTCCTCAGCCTCTCCTCATAAGTCATATGCTCCAGTCATTTTGGTTGCCCTCTGCTGGTTCCTTTCCAACGTGTCCACATCCTTTCTGTAATGCGGTTGGGGGGGGGGGGGGTGGCCAGAACTAGACACAATAGTCCAGATGTGGCCTCACCAGTTCCAGACAAAGGAGAATAACGACGTCTCTTCATCAGCTGGAAATGCTTCTCCTATGCACCCTAATATGCCATTAGCTTTCCTGGTTATCAGGGCACACTGTTGATTCGTATTCAGCTTCTCACCCATTGTAATCCCCAGCTCTTTTTCTGCTGAACTGCTGATTAGCCAGTCAGTCTCCAGCCTGTAACAGTGCTTGGGATTCTTCCGTCCCAAATGTAGGACTGTGCATTTGTCCTTGTTGAACCTCATCAAATTTCTTTTGGCCCAATCCTCCAATTTGTCTAGGTCACTCTGGACCCTATCCCTACCCTCCATCGTATCTACCTCTCCCCTTGGCTTAGTGTCATCTGGAAGGTTGCTGAGGATGCAATCCATCCCCTCATCCAGGTCATTAATAAAGATTCAGAGGGGTAGCTGAGTTAGTCTGTAACTGGAAAAACTTTAAAACAACTTAATAGTCTCTAGCAGCACCTTAAAGACAAACAAAACATGTAAATGGTACCATGAGCTTTTGTGGGCACAACCCACTTCTTCAGAAGTGGGTTGTGCCCACGAAAGCTCGTGATACCATTAATAAAGATGTTGAACAAAACCAGCCCTAGAACTGACCCTTGGGGCATGCCGCTTGATACCAACCGCCAACCAGATATTGAGCTGTTGATCACTACCCGTTGGGCCCAACAATCTAGCCAGCTTTCCAGCCACCTTACAATCCATTATCCAATCCATACTTCCTTAACTTGCTGGCAAGAATACCATGGGAGACTGTATCAAAAGCTTTGCTAAAGCCAAGGCACATTATGTCCATCGCCTTCCCCATGTCCACGGAGCCAGTTACCTCATCATAGATGGCAATCAGGTTGGTCAGGCATGACCTGCCCTTGGTGAATCCATGTTGACTATTCCTGATCACTTTCCTCTCTTCCTAGTGCTTCAAAATGGACTCCGTGAGGATCCCCTCCATGATTTTTCGAGGGACTGAGATGAGACTGACTGGTCCATAGTTCTCTAGATTGTCCTTCTTCCCTTTTTTAAAGATGGGCACTACATATGCCTTTTTCCAATTGTTGGAGACCTCCCTTGAGCGCCATGAATTTTCAAAGGTAGTGGCCAATGGCTTTGTAATGACATCTGACAACTCCCTCAGCACCCTCGGATGCATTAGATCAGGGGTGGGGAACCTTTTTTGGGTCAGGAGCCGCTAACCTGCAGAAATCCAAACACTAACACGCACACACAAAGATTCCACAAAACGCCTTGATGTGGTATGATGATATTCTTCTTTTTTTAAAAGTAGTTTGCTTTTTGCAGGGAAGAGGATGGGGGGCTTCTCTTCCCTCCCACTCCTGCAAGGGATTCCCCCCTCCCTGGTCCTGCATGCTTCTTTAACTGATAAGGAGACATTTCTGGCAGCATGTGTCTCCAGCCTGCCAAATGCTGTTCCCTGCTGCAGGGAAGGGGATGAGGGAGAGATGACCCACTGTGGGCCCCCCTCCCTCCCAAAAGGTGTCCCATGAAGGGAAGGGGCTTCCCTTCCCTCCCACTCTGGGAACGGTTCCCCCCAGTCCTGCATGCCTCCTTGTCATCAGAGTGTTTTGCTGGCAGTCTCTACAGCTGCCGGAGGCTGGAAAGCAGCTCCAGCCTCTCTTTCACTGATGCCTTGTGGAAACGCCACAGGTTCTTGGACCCCCCGAGGGCTGGATGAAATTGTTTGGTGGGCCGAATCCAGCCCATGGGCTGGAACTCCCTGCATAAGATCCAGCCCCATGGATTTGTGTATGTCCAACTTCTTTAAATAGTTCTTAACCTGTTCTTTTTCCATGAAGGGCCAGCCCCCTCCTTCCCATACTGTCAAAGCAGCACGCAGGTTGTCCCCTTTCTCCTGGAACAGCAGCCTGCCTGCCACTATGTCCCAAGTGCAGGGCAGAATAGGAACAGTCCAATGATTTGCTCTTTGGTCTCCAAACAACTGTCAGATACTGTCTGGAGTTTGAAAGGGGAGGGATGCAGAGAGCAAAACTCTGGGCAGAGCCAACAAACAGAGCAGGCATTGTGGGATACTGGCAGAAGCCAATTCCGTTGACAAAAAAACCAGCAGTGTCTGCACTGGCTCTTTGTCGACAATAAAGGGAGGGGAAAAGAAAAAACCCTCTCTCTGTAAGCAAAATGCAGGACAATGTAGCACTTTAAAGACTAACAAGATGGTTTATTAGATGATGAGCTTTCGTGGGCCAGACCCACTTCCTCAGATCAAATAGTGGAAGAAAATAGTCACAACCATATATACCAAAGGATACAATTTAAAAAATGAACACATATGAAAAGGACAAATCACATTGCAGAACAGGAGGGGAATGCAGGGGGGGGGGGGGAAGGAAGGAAGGTAAGTGTCTGTGAATTGATGATATTAGAGGTGGGGAGAGTGGGATGTTTGTGAGTTAATGGTATTAGAGGTGATAATTGGGGAAGCTATCTTGGTAATGGGTAAGATAGTTCAAGTGTTTGTTCATTCCTTTTTGGAGAGTGTCGAATTTTAACATGAATGACAGTTCAGAGGATTCCCTTTCAAGTGCAGATGTAAAAAGTCTTTGTAGCAGAATGCAGGTGGTTAAGTCATTGAGAGAGTGTCCTTTCTGGTTAAAATGGCAAGAAACTGTTTTTTCTTTGTGATCTTGTCTGATATCTGTTTTGTGGGCATTAATCCTTTGGCGAAGTGTCTGAGTTAGTCTTTAAAGTGCTACATTGTCCTGCATTTTGCTTCAGCTACCCCAGACTAACACGGCTACATTTCTATCACTATTCTCTCTGTAAGGGCATTTTTCCTGACAAAAGCCACATTGCAGGGCAGATGCGCTCACTGTTTTGTCACCAAAAGGAAGTTTTTGGCAACAAAACTTGGTAGTAGAGACATAGCCTAAGTGGAGTATGTGTTATCCTGGAACAGCAGCAAGATTCAGTTGAAAACTTAAATGTGGAAGACAAATATACAACTATGGCAACTCAAGACCTGCACGTTCCAAGTGCTGTTTTATTTTGTTTTGACCAATTCTGCATTTATATCACGTTTCAGAGTCACAACTTTTGTCCAATGTATTCGCTAGCATCATTGTCCCTTCCACCTACACTAGAGCCTTTTATTCGCTTGTTTACTGGTTTTACATCTGTTTCTGTTCGCTTCCTTACTGACACCGAGTGGGGAATCAGAGCCATCATCTTAAAAATGAAGGTTATACAGGTTGTACTTCCCAAATCTGGGCCCCTCTGGTCCAGAAACATCCATGGCCTGGCAGGTCTAATCACAGGTGCTCCTGGAGCAAAGAGCCCAGGAGTCTAAGAGCAAGACGGCCAGACAAGAGGGACATCAGAGTCAGCAGCCTGGCTGGGGGTAGTGCAGGACCAGAGCGGGAGCCCTCCAGAAGCTCCCAGGAGCACTTCAGGTGGAAGGGGCGGGATCAGGGCAGCCAGCCCTCAGCTCTTCCTGGAGCACGGTGCATCTTTCCCCCTGCCCCCCGAGCCCTTAAAGCCGCCTGGAGTGTGCAATGCTCCAGTGGCAAATCAACTGGGCCCAGGGCTCCAGTCACTGCCACTGCCACAGCAGCAGCAGTGGCAGTCAGGAGCCACAGCTCCCTTTGCTCCCTCCTTCCTCCTTCCCCCCCATTGGCGGAGGCCTGCTTGTTGCAGTAACTAAGTTTTATTTCAAGATATGCATAGGGATTGCAATTGCTGCTTTGGCGTCAAGCTGCATTGGAAAAATCAAGCTGATTTCAAGCTGCACCTATCGTATGATCTTCGCGAGGCTTTGATAAAATTAGTCGTTTCTGCTTTGAAAGCAGAACTTAATGATCAATGTATCTGAGGAACATTGAAAGACTTGCCGCATAGGTCCTTAGAGGTTGAACTGGAGCCATTCGGAAAAGACTTCTACCATTTGAGTGGAAGAAGTAACTCTATTGGGGTATGTCTACACTACCCCGCTAGTTCGAACTAGGAGGGTAATGTAGGCATACCGCGCTTGCAAATGAAGCCCGGGATTTGAATTTCCCGGGCTTCATTTGCATAAACTAGGCGCCACCATTTTTAAATCCCTGCTCATTCGAACCCCGTGCCGCGCGGCTACATGTGGCACGAACTAGGTAGTTTGGACTAGGCTTCCTAGTCCGAACTACCGTTACTCCTCATTCCACGAGGAGTAACGGTAGTTCGGACTAGGAAGCCTAGTCCGAACTACCTAGTTCGTGCTGCGTGTAGCCACGCGGCACGGGGTTCGAACGAGCAGGGATTTAAAAATGGCGGCGCCCAGTTTATGCAAATGAAGCCCGGGAAATTCAAATCCCGGGCTTCATTTGCAAGCGCGGTATGCCTACATTACCCTCCTAGTTCAAAGTAGGAGGGTAGTGTAGACATACCCTGGGTTAAGAGCATTAGTAGAGTGTCACCGCCCTGTATTCATGGTAAGCATTCTATGGAAGAAGACAGCGGATACATATTGAGGCCATAATTCTGCAAGGACTGAATGGTAAAAAGGGTACTTACATGCATGAAGTTAACCACACATCTTTGCAGAACTGTGGCCCTCCATAGTTTCTGAAGGTGAAATAAGGTATATAGGCACCTATTCAGAATCGTTCCCTTGGCTGAGATATAAGTGTGTGTTTAAATAGCTTGCTGAATCAGGGTCATAGATTATCAGATAATTGTATTAACAGCAGCAAATTAAAAGAAGTTCAATCAGTCTTAAGATAAAAAGGTTTTCTTGTTTAAGCAATATAAGGTCTCATTATGAAAATCAGCAGGAACTAGTAAGCATCATTTGGCAGGACAGCTGCTGGACTGCACATCAGCTCATTAAAAAATATGTTAATACCTCGGCAATTGTTAGCAAAAGTCATGACTGACAGCAATTAAGATGAAGTAGCGCTGACACAAAAGTACCAAACAGTTAACACATCTGAGAAAAAGAATTGGCAAATTATAGAAGTTGTCAGTTCAAAGAAGTCCCAAAGCAGTAGCCGTGTTAGTCTGTAACTGAAAAAAATAAAAAACAACAAATGGTCCTGCGGCACCTTAGAGACTAACAAAAAATGTAGATAGTAACTCAAAGAAGTACATTGAATGTGATGTGATAAATAACTCTTGAGAAACTGGAAAATCTTAAAAAACAATGCACAGTCAAGCAACACTTTAAAGACTAATCAAATATGTAGAATGTATCATGAGCTTTTGGTACAACCCACTTCTTCAGATGACCTGAGTATTAGAAGTCCAGATCCAAGAATAAATAAGGGAAGGGGGGGCCAGGGAAGGGAAGGCGGGGGGTGAGGGAAGGAGGGGAAAGGGGAAGAGGAAAAAAAATAGTGAACTGGATTGTTCAAGTTACAAGAGGCAAAGTATTATACTTTGTAGCCTAAGTCAGTATTAAGGCTAGATGGCCACCAACTTGGCCAACATACTACAGACTGAACTGAGGACTTCCAAAGATAAAAGCATGAGATACTATTGATGAAGCTAAGAGGCTCAGGCTGCTGCTATAAAAGGTTCATATTCTCCGTAGCTAGGGGACAGAAAGAGGAACCTGTACTACCTTCACCAGTGGTTTACAAAGGTCTCTGAGAAGGAGTTTCAATGTCAGGCTGGGGATACTCTCAAACTGATCACTGCACTTGCAGTGCATCGGATTGGAAGAGCATCTTGGAGCGTGGTTTTTTGTTTGTTTGTTTTTTAAAAAGGATCCGAACGGGAAGTAGAATAAGTATTTACACAGCAAGGTCAAAATTTTCAAAGCCATTTTAAGAATTTGAAGAACTGGGCATACAAAGCCCATAGAGAGCTTTGAAAGACCAGCTCAAGTCTTAACAAGCATAAATGATAACCCACAAGGGATTGTGGCTTAACTTTGTAAAGGTCAGAATCAGTTCAAGTTTAAATCAAGTTTTAGGTCAACTCTTATTTTATCCAGACCAATCCTAATTTTTTTATATGTTTATTCACGAGGAATTTAGAATAAAACTGTCAAAGAGAAAACTAAAATAATGAGGAGTGCACTTCATAGGTAAAAACACTTCATCAGATGCAACTTTCATCTGACAAAGTGGTCTTGACCCACAAAAGCTTATGCCCAAATAAATCTGCTAAGTCTTTAAGGTGCCACAGGATTACTTCTTGTTTTTGCAGATACAGACTAACATGACTGCCTCTCGGAGGGCATATCTACACTAGAGAGTTTTTTTCAAAATAACTGCCATTATTTCAAAATAACAAGGTGAGCATCCACACAGCAAGCCCATTATTTTGAGATTATTTCTAAGTAACAGGCTTAATAATAACTCCTCATTCTACAAGGAATAACACCTATTTCAAAATTGCTATTTCGAAATAGGGTTAGTGTGACACTCAGCTGGTGTTATTTAGAAACAACTACTCTGCAGAGTCATTCAAAATAATTACTTCCCAGTGTTTCCTGAGGCTCTAAATTGAGGTGGCACGTCCACATTAAGGGAGCCTACCTCGGACCAATCTCAAGGCTTTCCTGTAGGAGTTATTTCGAAATAACTTTTTTGAAATAATCTGGTAGTGCAGATATAGCCTGAGAGAAAACTAACTTGAAGTAAAAAAAGCATAAAATGGTCTGAATCCCCAAAGAAACATTTATTGCCACCCTCCCATAAGAAACCACACTTTTCTTTGCCATCTGCTGCACTGTTATGAGCTGCTTATAACAACAAATCTGTCAAGAGAAATATGGTCACACAAAACTGCTAACATATGCTTTCTATTAACCAATGATAAAGGATATTTTAATATACCGGAGATTAAGTTCCTTGCAGACTACAATGTTTACAAGAAAATAATGAAACAAAATGGGCCAGATCCTTTGTAGGATGTCTCAGAATGGCAGATTTGTTACCATTGTCACAAATCTGTCTCTAGCAGAAACCCACATCTAGAACAGCAGCGTGTCTTGCAGGTCTGTGAGGTGACCTGGGATATAACAGTCAGCAGAGCCTGGAATACTGAATAGGGATCCTTTTGAGCTGTATGATCATTCTGAACAGAATTACGTGTTGTCGTCCCAATAAAAACGTGCCTTGACGCACATCAACACCCTGGCTGTGTCTACACTGGCATGAATTTCCGGAAATGCTTAAAACGGAATACTATTCCGTTTTCAGTTTTTCCGGAAAAGGAGCGTCTACATTGGCAGGCTGCTTTTCTGGAAAAGCCCTTTTTCCAGAAAAGTGTCTGTGGCCAATGTAGACGCGCTTTTCCGGAAAAGAGCCCCGATTGCCATTTTCGCGATCGGGGCTTTTTTCCGGAAAAGACTACTGGGCTGTCTACACTGGCCCTTTTCCGGAACAGTGTTCCGGAATAAGGACTTATGCCCGAGCGGGAGCAGAATAGTTTTTCCAGAATAGCGGCTGATTTTGTACAGTAGAGCATCGTTGCTTTTCCGGAAATTCAAGGGCCAGTGTAGACAGCTCGCAGCTTATTCCGGAAAAGCGGCTGATTTTCTGGAATAAGTGGCCCAGTGTAGACACAGCCCCTGAGGGTATGTCTACACAGCAAAGTTATTTCGGAATAACGGCGGTTATTCCAAAATAACTATGCGAGCATCTACACAGCAAGGGAGTTATTTTGAAATAATTTTGAAATAACAGGTGGCTTAGTCTGAAATCTATGAACCTCATTCTGCAAGGAATAATGCATCTTCCATAATAGTTACTTTGAAATAGGGGCTGTGTAGACAGGGCAGCTGCAGTTATTTCAAAATAAGGGGCCTCCAGCCCTTCCCATGGTGCCCTGCTGGCTGTTCTCTCCACACTCAGCCAAACTATATTCCGCCCCCCTTCTCCTGGAGCCCTTAAAGCTGCTGCCTCAGCAGAAAGGCCTTGTGGCCAGCAGGAGGCCCTGACAGCCCAGAGCCACCCTGCAACTGCCCCTGCCTCACTTTTTTTTTTTTTTAAATGAGCCAGTTTGTTGCTTCCACCCAGTGCTCCACTGCTCCCAGGAGCCTGCCAGGGGCCAAAAGAGGCGTGCGGCCTTCTTGGTCTGGGGTGGAGATCCTGGACCTTACTGAGGACCAACCTCCAGGATCTCTGCACCAGATGCAGGAATGTGGATATCTATGGTTGAATGGCTGAGAGCCTGGCCAACAAGGGGCACCACCAGGCATATGCCCGGGCGGGCAGCTCCCGCTCTGGGAAAGAACCCCACACCTGCCCCTACTTCAAAGAACTGGGCCATATCCTGGGGGCAGAGTGGTCCCTTCACCCCGATTGTGGACTCTGGGCTCGAGAGGCCCGTCATTGTACCCACTGGGGAGAGAGACGAGGAGTAGCTGGATGAGGCTAGCACCAGCAGCCTCCTGACTCTGGAACCAGTACTCTTCCCTGTAGACGTGTCCCAGGCATCATCCGAGGCCGGGGAAGGAACATCATGTGAGTGCCATCACATTCCCTTCACACAGAGGGTGGTGGCAAGGAGTAGCTGGGCGCTCCTCGCTCGGCCCTTGCAGACCGTGGATCGCACAGCAGCCTATGCACGTGGTAGCACATGCCGAGCCTCGCCTAGCCACACAGCCCCAGGAGGCTGCCACAGAGGACCCTTGTATTATCGGTGACAGGGTGTCTGGAGAGGCCTGCTATGCTCATGACCCAGGGTGGGACACCTTCCCTCCGCGAGCCACCTCTAGGAGGAGGCTGGGGGCATTCACGCACACACACTCACTCAGCAGTTCCGCACACGGCCCACATGTATGCCCGCGCTCTTAGGGCAGCACCCACTCTCAGGGACATCTGGGCCCCTGTAGGAATGGGCCCACTGGCCAGAGCACACATGGCCTTTCTCCAAGCACCTCACCTTCAACTGAACTGAGAACGGTCGTTGTCGGCTCATAGATGAGTGCAAGGCTTCAGGCACAGTCCCTCATGGAATGACTGATCATCGCTCTTTAGTCTCCACAGTCAGACCAGCTGTGAGAAGGGGGAAGTCCACGTCACCCAGGACAGCCTCCAGAACTTGAGGCATCTGCAGGCACCAGAGACCCATGGATGACTTCCAGAGGGAGCACCTCGTGGCACTCCGATCCCTGGAGCAGACCATCTACTGCAGGCTCCAGGAGAACATCCAGCTGCCACGAGATGCCTGGCGGGAGCTTCTGGAGCAGCTATGCTTCCTGTGTGCGGCCGTGCAATCCCTGGCTGCCAGCACGATGCCTGCTCCCGCTCTTGCTTCCGCTCCCACTCCTGCAGTCACAGTAGCTCCTCCTCCCACTTCCTCTCCCAGGGTACGTCTACACTACCCTCCTAGTTTGAACTAGGAGGGTAATGTATGCATACCGCACTTGCTAATGAAGCCCGGGATTTGAATTTCCCGGGCTTCATTAGCATAAGCGGGGAGCCGCCATTTTTAAATCCCCGCTGCTTCAAACCCCGTGCAGCGCGGCTACACGGGGCTCGAACTAGGTAGTTCGGACTAGGGTGCCTATTCCGAACTACCGGTACACCTCGTTTCACGAGGAGTAACGGTAGTTCGGAATAGGAACCTAGTCCGAACTACCTAGTTCGAGCCCCGTGTAGCCGCGCTGCACGGGGTTCGAAGCAGCGGGGATTTAAAAATGGCGGCTCCCCGCTTATGCTAAAGAAGCCCGGGAAATTCAAATCCCGGGCTTCATTAGCAAGTGCGGTATGCATACATTACCCCGCTAGTTCGAACTAGCGGGGTAGTGTAGACATACCCCCAGTTCTGCTCCTCCCACTCCTCCCTCCCCGTGGCTGCCATGGCCCCCGCACCTGTGGCAGTGGGATCACCAGAGCCAGGCACCACTCCCAGCCCCAACTCTGAGCCTCTCCTCACCCCTTTTCCCCCTTCCAGCTCCCTTCTCCCAGGTTCTCATTCCCCCTCCTTCTCCCCTCTCCCAGGTTCTTTCTCCAGTCTCTGCCCAGTTTCTTTGACCCCAAATAAAAAGAAACAGATTTTATTTTTTCCAAAACATTTTTGTTTATTATCCCAGCAGGGAAGGGGGGAGGAGGAGAGGAGGGATGCTGGGATCACAGAGAGGGGTGATGCACAGGCCCCTAGTGGGGAGGCCCTGGGGTCCTTGTGAGAAACTCCCCCTCAGGGCCTCCCAGATGTTGATTGTTCAAAGGCTCTGCCAATGCGGTCAGCCTTTGCCCCTCACCCTGACAGGTATGCCTCCCCCTTCCGCTTACAAATATTGTGGAGCATACAACATGCGGCCACCATGTAAGGGATGTTGCGCTCCCCGAGGTCCAGATGGGTGAGGAGGCATCTGAAACGCGCCTTCAAATGGCCAAAGGTACCCTCTACAACCACGTGGGCCCTGCTGAGTCTAGCTCTGTAGAGTTCCAGAGAGGGGTCTAGGTGGCCAGTGTATAGCTCCATGAGCCAAGGCAAGAGTGGGTAGGCTGCGTCCCCCACCATGAAGATAGGCACGTCCATGTCCCCGACCCTGATATATGGTCAGAGAAAAAAGTTCCGGTGTGCAGCTTTCTGGGACATGTTAGAGTTCCTAAAGACACATGCGTCATGTGCCTTCCTCAACCACCCGACACAGATGTTGGTGAACTAGCCCCGGAGGTCCGCGATGGCCTGCAGGACCATTGAAAAGTCAAACCCTTTCGATTGATGCAGCGATACCCGGTGGTTGTAGGCCCAGATGGGGATGTGAGTGCCGTCAATAGCTCCACCGCGGTTGGGGAAGCCCATGTTGGCAACACTGGCAACGATGGAGTCCATGTCGCCACAGTGGATGACCCTATGCAGCAGGATGGTGTTGATGGCCTACACTACCTGTAGAAGGAGACAAACAAACAGATTCACAGGGGTGCCAAGGCCCCTGGGAGTTCTTCTAGTCCCCCTCCCCCTCGTTCCCGCTTCCCCCTACACATCAGGAGCAATCCCCCCCCCCCCCCCACACACACACACACACACACTCACCCCAACCTCTGGCAGAACTTTGTGAGGGCAGGACTGAAAAACCCTCTCAGGGAGAGGGACTGCACCATCACTCCCCTTCTCTAGGGAACCCCATTCCTGTAGTCCACCCGCTTGGGAACAACAGCCCGAGAATGCCATACCTGCATGAGCACAGCCCCGACGGTTGATCTCCCCACGCCAAAGTGGTTCCCAATGGATCAGTAGCTGGCTGGCATGGCGAGCTTCCAGAGGGTGATGGTGGCACACTTCTGGGGGGGGTTGGCGGGTCTCATGTGAGTGTCCTGAGGGCAGGCGCGAGCCACTCACAGAGCTCCAGAAATGTGTCCTTCCTCATCCTGAAATTCTGGAGCCATTGCTGGTCTCCCTGCTGCTCCATGATTGTCAAATCCCACTAGTCTGCACTGGTGTCCAGATGCCAGAGACAGCAGGGCACAGTGGGCAGGGGAAGATGGGCAGGATCCAGCTGGATGAGCTGTACCCGCAGAGATCTGAGGAGGAGCTGAGGGTTGGGTTCCTGCAGAGCCTGGGCTGCAGCCTGCAGAAATTGCTGCATGAGTTGCAGCACAAGCTGCAATAGCCATAGACCGCTCAGAGGCAGCTCCAGCTCCAAGTTTGGCAAGCTGAGGTGTCCGCAAGGGTATCCGCAGCAGGCAGAAGAAAAGGCTTTGCTGTCCCTCGAGGAGGTAGGCAAAGACAAAAAGCCTAAGACACTGCTGTATAGGGGGGTCCCTTTAAGCAAGGGCCTCAGAGGGTATGTCTACATTTGCACCGTAGTTCGAACTAGGGATGCAAATGTAGGCATTCGAAATAGTCAATGAAGCGGGGATTTAAATATCCTGTGATTCATTAGCATGATCTCACAGGTGCACGAGTTCGATTCACAGCTGATTTGAACCAGGAAGTGCATGCCGGCACGCGTTAGTTTGAACCAAACCCCTTGGTTCGAACTAACGTTACTCAAAAAATGAGGAGTAACATTAGTCCGAACCAAGGGATTTGATTCGAACTAACACGTCCTGGCGCACACTTTCACATTCGAAACAGCTGGAGAGATCCTCCCGCGCTTCATTAGCATAGTTAAATCCCTGCTTCATTGACTATTTCGAATCCCTGCATGTGCATCCCTACTTCCAACGAGGGTGCAAGTGTAGACATACTCAGGTAGCCTCAAGCAGAAGCCACACGAAGTAACTGCATCCTGATGCCCTGCCTGAAGTGGTTCCAGGTGGCCTTACATGCAAGTTAGCATCCAATCAGTGTGGACACTCTATTTCAAAATAGCTCCGCGCTATTTCGATGCACATTTTGTGTGTAAACATGCTATTTCAAAATAAGCTGTTGTGAAAGTAGAAAGAATGATACTGTAAGAGAAAGATGAATTATGCTGTAATAATTGAATAAGTTAAAGGAATACTGTTTGTCTTTTAAAGGGAAGAAGAAAAGTATGTTAATGTTGTTTGTAGGTATGCAGATCAGAGTGCTAGCCAGGTGGGCCTGAGTTAATAGGAAAAGGAACATTAGGTGTTAGGCAGAAAGCAATTGAGATAACCAGGGAGATATGGACAGGAGATTGCTGTGTGCTTGATGTGGAAATGAAGATACTTGACTAGCCTCACACTAATCGTGCAAAGTTTTTCCCCTCTTTTTAATCCTGTTAACTTGGCTTTCTTTTGACTGTATAAATCAAGGAGTTTGAAGCTAGTGGGGTGCTCACATTTTCTGGGTGCATTTAGCAGAGCGGCTTTGGTAATAAACAGAGCGGTCTGACAAATCTGTGAGTCCTGTCTGACTTTGACACTGTTTTGGAAGATATCTTCGAAATTCCTTAGTTTGAAATAAACGTGCAGTGTAGACACAGTCTGACTGTCCAATTACTTTATAGCCCCTCAACTCTAACCATAACTATAAAACATTGCTTAACTCATTAAAAATTAAATTAAAAGCTACAGCAACATGATTAATACATTTTATCATTCTTGTTAAAGGTCAGACAAAAATAACTGTGATTTTCTCAGACATAAAATTTCAAAAGAGTATAAAAACAGACTTAAAACTGGCCAATGATTAATTCAGCCCTGATTTCTGCTGTTACTGCTAGCTTGTTGCACAGCATAGAATAATAACAAAAAAGTAAAGAACCTTGACTCACGTTGCTTTTCCTGGAGAAAGCCAGATGAGCAAACCGCAGACTCTTCACCTGCTAAGGAAACAAGAAAAAGTGAAATGAGCCTTGTTTACATGAGTCAAGCTCTTTTACTTTTTTCTTGCATGCTGTGGTGTGCATATTACAAAGGACCACAACTGACCACTGATTTATAAAGTTCCCATTGACTTCAATGGGATTAGCCCAGCATGCAGAATGATGCTGGGAAATGAATCTAGCTTTCATCAAATACTACTCCATTTGCGATAGAAATGTAGCCGTTAGTCTGGTGTAGCTGAAACAAAATACAGAACTATGTAGCACTTTAAAGACTAACAAGATGGTTTATTAGGTAATGAGCTTTCATGGGCCAGACCCACTTCCTCAGATCAAATAGTGGAAGAAAACTGTCACAGTTTTCTTGTGTTCACAGTGTTAATGCTACTTTGTTAATTGGGCTCCTTTGCTAACTGCCTGGCTGTGTCTACATTGGCATCCCTTTCCGGAAAAGGGATGCTAATGAGACACTTCGGAATTGCAAATCCGTGGGGGATTTAAATATCCCCCGCGGAATTTGCATTTACATGGCTGCCGCTTTTTTCCGGCTCGGGGTTTTTGCCGGAGAAAAGCGCCAGTGTAGACGCGATTCTCCGGAAAATAAGCCCTTTTCCGGAAGATCTCTTATTCCTACTTCCTACTGTCCAGCAGGTCGTCTTCTTCAGCCAACAGATTTTAAATAGATTTTGCTGTTGCATAACAGGTTTCCACTACAGATTACACCTCCCTTGTCCGGCACCCTCGGAACCTGACCAGTCCTGAATGAAGGAATTTGCTGTACCAGAGGAGGTCCCTTTCCTTCTGGCCCTTGCTGCCCCATTCCTACCACTGAACTAGGGCTCCAGCCTGGCCCCGCTGTTGCCCCAGCCCCCTGGAGCGTTCTAGCTGCCACCAGCCCTGTTACTGCTAGGGCCAGAGTGGCACAGCCAGAGCTCCACAGCCGGGACGCCGCGGCTGGGGCCAGAGCTCTGCAGCCGCTTGGCTCCACAGCCAGGACTCAGAGGCCCCAGCTGGGACTGGGGCCAGAACTGCAAGGCAGCTGCTGGGGTCACAGCTCCCTGGCTGCAGCTGGAGCTCCATGGCTGCCACTGGGGTTTCAACTCCCCAGCCGCTTGGGCTAGAACTATGCCACGCCCACCCTCCCTCCCCCAACACTGACCTTCCGGTTGAGTCTCCAGTGCCCCGTACCGCACTCTTACCCCACCACCAGACCTCTCTGTTCCTGGGCTCTGTGGCCCAGGAATATCTGTGATCGTGCTGGACCATGGATTTTGCGAGACCAGAGAGTCCCAGTTAAGGGAGGGACTGTAGCACAATTAGAAAGCCAAAGAGAGTGAACGGCTTGAGGCCGGCCCCATCATGAAAAGGAATAAATGCATTTTACCACTGACGGATGGACTAGTTGAGACTAGCAGCTCAGACACAGCTTTCGTTTCTGTCACAGGTCCTCAAGTTATCACAGCCAGCAGCTCAGCTTTTAAATAGCCCTGCAGCACAGAGCACACCAAGAAGAGCAAGTGACAGGCCCTCTAATTTACAGCAACAAAAAGCTGCCACTCTCCATTTTTCATGCTGAAATGGCAAGCAATGAAGTCTCTTGGCATCTGACATTTGAGGCAAGAAAACTCTTTGAATTAACCTCTTCTCAATCTTCATATTCAATCTCTCTCACTTATCAGCACCTCGACGGGGTATTCTGTGGATTGCAGCACACCGCCAAAGAGCGTGGTCAGAAATGTTATCTCCTTTTAGCTGATTGGGGAGAAAATGCTCTCTGCAGTAGCTGGTAGGCAGAAGAATAATTGCTGAGGTGCGCATCGGTCACTATCCATGGAAGGGCTTCTGAAGTCTTCAGGAATATGTCTGTTAAAAATGAGGTCACTGCACGCTTTGTGACTTGCATAAGCCTAGCATTTGTCTCACACCAGAGGCTCCTTAAGTAGCTCCATCCCTTCTCAGATCCTTATGTGCCATACTCCCATCCCCCTGTGTTTCAGGGACTCCCTACAACTCTCCCCAGCCAAGGGTTGTGTGCACCACCCATTCTCCTCCCCATACTAATGGCACTGTGGGCATCGCATTCGCACTTCCCCTGTGCCCTCATTCCCTCTAAGGCAAGGCCTCCTTGTGTTCCCTGTTCCCCATCCCATCAATCCAAGTCCCTCCGTCCAAGGCAGAGATTTTGTCTGTCTCCCAATGGGGGTCACCATGGCAATGGTTCCTCATACCTCCCCCCATGACATAAGAGGAAGGGACCAGAGAGCTCAGGGGTTATGTGGACTCTATTCACGTAATAGCAAACTCTCCCATTCTTCACCCCACACCATGTCCCCATTTCATTACCCTTCTCTGCCCACCATCATTATTTTTGTCTGGAAGATGCCAATATGTTAGGGTATGTCTAAACTATGGGGGGTTTTTTTGAAAGAGGATATGCACATTCCGTGGAAAGTTAAGTCATTCGAGATGCCAATATGTTAGGATACGTCTAAACTACGTTTTCAAAAAAAGACAAATTTGCATCTCTTCTTCCGACCTCACTTTCAAAAGAGGATCATTCGAAAGTGAAAGTAGTCTGGATGTATTTTCTTCAGGGGAAAAAAAACCTTTCGAAAAAAACGCTCTTCTTTAAAAAATGAGGTTTACGCGGTTCAAAAAAACCCACGTCCAGACTACTTTCACTTTCGAAAGATCCTCTTTTGAAAGTGAGATCGGAAGAAGAGATGCAAATTTTTCTTTTTCGGAAAACGTAGTTTAGACGTATCCTAACATATTGGCATCTCGAATGACTTAACTTCCCGCGGAATTTGCATATCCTCTTTTGAAAGAAAATCATAGTCTAGACGTAGCCTCAAGCTCCAGGGCTACATCTACACTGCAACACTATTTCGGGATACTGGACTATCCCAAAATAGCTATCCTGCACCTTCACAGTAAGCCCGTTAGTTTGGGCTCGCTATTCCAACGTCCCTGTAAACCTCATTCCTTGAGGAGTAACATGTTTTAGAAGAGCAGGTGATTTCAAAATTTGGTGCTGTGTACCTAGCACCAGATTAAGAAATAAGCTTTTTTTTTTTTTTTGCATAGCTCAAATTGTGTATCTTATTTTGAACTACAGTGCAGTGTAGACATAGCTTAGGAGAAGAGGCAGAAGTGAGATGGAGTATTGTTATGAAGGAAGGCATCCGTGGACACCATCCCCCAGTTTTTTTCTGTACATACAACAGAAGAGGTGTTTGAGGCTGAGGCTGTGGTTGTCTTAAAGAGCTAGCAAAGGCTTCATCTGTTACACCCGCCCCCCTTTCAGTTCCCCAACTTCCCTAAAAATCAACAGGGTTCTTGCCATTGCTGTCTAGAACATCTCCTGAACATTTGGAATCAATCAGCTGCAGTGTTCTGAAGTTGTCACATTACAGAGGAATCAAGTCGAGTTGAGTGTAACAACTATGCCTCTGTATCATGAGCAAATGTTAAATGTTTCAAAGGACTCGGGCCCAAAAAGTAGCAAAAATACAAGAGAGATAAGGAGATGAGGTAATATAATTAATTGAGGAGAGAATATTTTTATTGGATCAGCTTCTGTTGGTGAGAAAAGCAGGCTTGTGAAATTGGTCCAGGAAAAATATATTATCTCACCCCCGTCTCTCTAATATCCTGGGACCCAACATGGCCACAACAACACTGCATACAAAAATACAAGACATCCATTAAACAATGAATGAATAGAACTTGCTTGTAAATGCTACAGCTCAGTGTGTGTGTCTCTCTGCTCACCAGGTATTTACATTCCCAAGTATTGGTTTACTAAATATTAATTATGGACAGAGGATAAAGATGTCTTAAAATTACACTGAATATAATAAGTTGTCCAATCCTGCACAATGAAGCTGGCTGAAAAATAGAAAATAGCTTTCAGTAAGGCTTTCAAATTCATTTTTGTTCTGCAGATTTCAAAAAGAAACTTTTTTAATTCCAAATTTGTATAACATTTTTCACTGTTGAAAAGATTTTGTTCTTTAAAAAGATGAATACTTTTGTTTTCCTTTCTCCTGCTTTTTAAAAAACTACATTCATTTCACTGGTGAATGGGAGGGGGGAGAGATAAGGAAAAAGAGGGAGAAAATTACAAATTGAAAACTGAAAAACAGACTAAAAATAGGCTGCTCACTCCAATGGTGCTGGAACAATTTGTACAGTGGGGGTGCTGAGAGTCACTGAACCAACTGCAACTGGTGTATATAATGGAAGCCATTTGAAACCAGGGGTGCAGCCACGCCTTCCCCACTCCTAATTTCAGCACCTATGGCTCACTCTCAAGTCACTAGATTTAATTACCTCTACCATCAAAACCTGTATCATGTTTCCATTTGGTGGTGTTTCTTGACAGGGGTGTCCTCAGCGTTCCTACATAAAAGTATGAAACTGACTGAAAATCACTTTGTAAGCTTAGTAACAATGGAAGCACCAGAAATAGAAGAGAGACTACTAGATGATGGTAGGAAAATTGGGTTTATGTAGCTGAATTGGGATGAAGCTACAATCAGAATGACAAATCATCTCCTTAGAGGTGAACTGATTTTTCTTTTTTCTTTTCTTTTCTTTTCTTTTCTAGATTTTTCACATGATCTCAGGAGTCACTAATTTTGCTTCAAGTTACAGTATCATCTGCTATGAAGACAAATGCTGAAAATTTATCACATTACATCTTCCATTCCCAAAGTTCCAATCAATGCCTACTCTACTCTACCACAGATTCCAGACATGTCCGTAAGTTTAATCTTTTCTTAGGGGGAGGAGAGGTGAGACGGGTTCTGTATCAGAAGCCTTTCACACATTCCCCTGTGCTGTGAATATCTTTAAGCATCATTTTTCTCACTTAGAGCAAACTATTTGACAAGAGCGGTGACATGTTTACGGAGTCACACATTCCAACAGCAGTGATCTATGTACATTATCCCTGATATGGAGATGCTCACCAGTGAGTTACATGTGCAGGGCCAGACTAAGGGGTGGGCTAGCCAGGCAGCTGCCCAGGGCACCAACCTACGGGGGGCGCCCGGCTCCCAGCAGGCTGCAGCGGCCGCCTGGGGCAGGAGCCGTGTTAACCCCCCATAGCACCGGCCAGCAGCACCCTTCCCCCTGCGGCCGCAGGGCCCTGCACGGCCAGGTGCAGCCCGCCCCGGGCGGCTTTGTGCTATGCACCATCGGCAGTGGCCGGGCCGACCGGGCAGCGCATGCGCCGTGCGTCCGCCCACGCATCCCGGGGATGAGCCTGCGCATGCATCATATGCCCAGAGGCGGGGCCGCATGTCCCGGGGGCGGGCCCGCCCATGTGTCATGCGCCTGGAGGCAGGGCTGCGCGTCCTGTGGGTGGGCCCGCGCATGTGCTGTGCACCCGGAGGAGGGGCCGTATGTCCCGGGGGTGGTGCCGCTCGCCTGGTGCCTGAGGCACCAAAATGGCTTGGTCCGGCTCTGTACATGTGCATGTGAATGTGTGAGAGAGAGCGAGAGAACAGGATTCCCTTAGGCTACGTCTAGACTGCAGGCTTCATTCGGAAGAAGCTTTTTGGAAAGAGATCTTCCGGAAAAATTTTTTTTGAAAGAGAACATCTACACAGCAAAAGCACAACAAAAAAGTGATTTGCTTTTTTTGAAAGATAGCGTCCACATTTATTGGCTGCTATCTCGCATTTCAGTTGTGATTACTATGGATGGAGTGACCACTAGGGCCTGTGCTTTTTTCTGGAGGCCATTTCTTTTGAAAAAACATTCTCTTCCGCGTCCACACACGCCTTATTCTGAAAAAACTTTTTTGGAAAAAGTCTTCTTCCTCATAGAAAGAGGTTTACTGCTGTTGGAAAACCCCTCTGTTTTCGACTTTCTGTTGAAAGAACACAATAGCAGTGTGGACATAAGTGTAGTTTTTCCAGAAAAACAGTTGTTTTTCTAGAAAAACTCTGCAGTGTAGACATACTCTTAGTGGGAGCACAATTCTATTTCCTCTAAAGGAAATCAGGAGACCTGGAATATTTAACTTTTCATTTCACTTCACAGTCTTTGATCAAACATCTACATAATTTATAAATCTAATTTAAAAATAATTACATTTACATAAAAAATAATACAACAGGCTTCACTTCATGGTGGTTGAAGGAATTTAATTTATGCTGATTGGGGTCTGTTTAAAATTCTAAAAGCTCATCATGTCACTTGACATGGTGGAAGGGAGGGGAGGGGGGCAAACACGTGTATTACAATGGCAAAAACCGACCATGCACAAATTTGCTACTGGGTAACACAAGCTGAGTATCATTTGTCTTCCCTGGGGTCTGAACAGCTACAATGGAAGCTGCTGGCTGCTGAACGCTTTGAAAAGTTTGGCCATATCCAGGTGCCTACAAGAGAGCTGGCATCTTTAGAAAACTTGGACCATGATTATGGGTGCTGAGCTCTTGCAAATCTGGCTCACCAGCCATTTGAAAATTTGGTCCTAGAGCTTTAGGGCCCAATCCGAAACCTACTTAAACCACCAATAGGTTTCTTATCTTTGGGTCTCTGGAACAGGACCTCTGGTCTTCTCTACACTGAAGACTTAACCACGGGATTTCACAAGCACATGCTTCTGTCAGTGCTGTGCAGTGGGGCAGTCACCACACCCTGAGCAGACTCCAAGTTATAATGCAGACTCCAAGTTAGCTCTAGTGAAAATGTGCAGCCACTGGCAATAACAACAATCAAGATGAAACGGTCCGCCAAATCTCTTCCCCTTAGCCCTCTGGACACACATTCCCTAGCTTGCCATCTGCCTGTGTTCTGATCCCTGACTGAAAATAGATCATAAGTCTCTCTCTGCTCAGCACCTGCCTGAACTCTTGATTTTGCCTGCTTGAAGTTGCTTCAGCCTCATATATCTCCTGTGTTTGATACAGCAGAACAAAGCCCACAGGGAAACTCACAGGTAAGCCTACCCCATGTTACCATTAGGGCTGTCAAGCAATTTAAAAAATGTAATTTCACTGTTAAACAATAACAGTGGTTATATACTGGTTATTTAAATATTTTTGGAAGTTTCTACATTTTCAAATTAAGACACAGAATACAAAATGCACAGGGCTCATTTTATATTTATTACAAATGTGTACACAATTTCAATTGATAAGTCTATTTAACAGTGCAACTAAAATGAACTAATCACAATGTTTAGTTAATCGTGAGAGTTAATGAAGATTAATCAACAGCCTTATTACAATCGCACCCTCATTTGCTACAAAAATATGCTCCCACTTTATATTTCAGCCCCTGCCCTCCAAGTCCTGCTCCCTCCTCTCCCTAGGGTTGCCAATGGACAGTCCAGTATTTTCGCCTCCTGTCTGGTAAAAAAAATTCAGAAAACACCGGACATCTAAAGTTTTTTCCTGACCAGGAGGTGAAAATACTGGGTGCTTATCGGGTTTTGCAGGGGAGCTGTTTGGCCCGGAGCAGGAAGACAAGATGGCGGATGGCTGCCAGAAGCCTGTTAGGACCAAAAAGCCTCAAAGGCATTTCTTAAAGGGGCTTTTTTTTTTTTTTGGCTTAATAACTCTCGGGGTCTTTTTTTTTCTCTCAACTTTGGTCTCCCCCTTTTTGTTACTCAACAGAATTTTTTCCTCAATGGGTTTTGTTTTGTTTTTTGGGGGGAGAAGGGAGGGGGTTTGGTTAAACCATCTGGCAACCCTACCTTTCCCCTCTCATTTTACTGTCAGGATGCATTTATACTACCAATTTATGCTGGTATAACATCCTAGGGATGCAGTTGTGCTGACTAAACTCCCAGCTCAGAAAGTGCTATTTAGACAAGACCTACCACTGACCTAGCTATTGCCCCTCAGCCCTGGTCTGCACGGGGGAGTTATTTGGAAATAATCCCCCTTAAGTTGAAATAATAAGCGGCGGATCCACATTACCAATCCCATTATTTCCAAATCAGTACTCCTGCTTTCCTCAGGGAATAACGCTTATTTTGAAATTGTTATTTTGAAATAGCATTAGTGCAGACGATCTGCTGCTGCTTCGAAATAATTGGCCTCCAGGGGCCTCTCTCAGCTGCAGTTCTGACCGCTCTAGCCGTACTGGTCTCCACTGCTCCCCTTCTCCTGTCTCCTGAAGAGCTTAAAACTCAGGCAGCAGGAGAAGGGCTTGTCCCACATGGTGACGTTAAAGCCCTGTGGGACACAGCAGCATCTGAGGGAGGCATGGCTGACCCCAACGCTCCCTCAGAGCTTCCTGCTGCTCCCTCCGCTGCTACTGGCCAGGGATGCAGGAGAGCTCCAGCCTGGACTGGCGCAGAGATCCTGGACCTCATCAAGGTCTGGAGGGAGGAGACCAACCTCCAGGATCTCCACACCAGAAAGCGAGATGCCAACATCTACAGCTGGATTGCTGCCAGCCTGGCCAACAAAGGCCACCACTGGATCCTGGACCAGGACCAGATGAAGATCAAGGAGCTCCAGCAGGCCAACCACAAGGCCAGGGAGCAGAGCAGACACTCTGGGGCAGCATTGCACAGCTGCTGCTACTATGAGCAGCTGGATACCATCCTGGGAGGGGAGCTTTCACCTCGCCCGCTGCCCCCATCATTGACTCCAGCCAGCACATGCCTGCACGAGGGCGGGGTTGCAGACTAGGAGGTGGAGGAGGCCTGCCAGGTGACCATACTCACCAACCAGGACCTGCTCCTCTCCTTGGAGCCAGTTCCCCCTCCCAGGATGTCTCCCAGGCTTTCGATGACCCTGGGGAAGGCACTTCAGGTGAGTTCTATAATTTTGCCTATATACATGTGAGGTCAGGCGATGGACTGTGAGGGCTATGCACTCCTCTCTCAGTCTACTCGGCCTGGGGGCCACACAACGACCTGTGCACATGGGGTACCAGTTCAGAGCACTCAGCCCCACGATGCTCTCACAGGAGCCCCTCGCTCCTTCTCACAAGGTTCCTGGAGAGGCCTGCCTTACCCCGTCCTCTGTGGTGAGACACCTTCCCACACCAAGTCAGCACTAAGGAGTCTGGGATCGTGGAACCACACAGCAGTGCCACACATGGCCCAGGGTCATGCCCGTACTCAGGCAGCATCCGCTCCTGGTCAAATGCAGTAATGTGGAGGAGACTGAGCCTGTGAATGGGAACCTGCCGGGGGGAGGGGAGAAGAGGAGGAGGGGAACCCAGTAGTACTCTCTCCAGCAAGTGGCATCTGCCCCTCACACACACACTGCCCCCAACATCCCCCCCCCCTCCAGTGGCCAGGGATAGAAGTTCTCTGCAGGATGCTGCGAGTGCTGGACCCAGTGTGTGCGGGACACAGTAGGAGGAAAACCGCCTCATCCCCTCCTCCCACCCACAGGGTCCTGGCCTGACTGGCACCTTCCCATGCTCTGCTCCTGAGGCGGGGGAGGGGTTGTCCCAGGCTCTGTTCTTCCCTAGGGATAGCCCTGCTGGAATGCACTTAGTCATGAGGCATAAAGCACGGCCAATTGTTCACAACTCCCTGGTTCAGTTATATCACACAAAGCTGCCATTACTCAGGGTTATTGTGATCATAAAGTAACAAAAGGCAATTGGTAAAGTCTAGATGTTCCTAACAGATTTATACATCTCAAAAACATCATTAGGTTTCACCACAGAGCTGGCAATTTTATCCAGGTAAAGTTTGGGCCCAAAGGAATACGGCAACATAAAAATCTTACAACATAAAGCCAGCGCTACCATAGTTACCATCTTACCCAGAGCTTTGCTGTGAGATGCTTCACAAGAAAGTGAACCAAGATCTATAGGCTTACTCAGCTCTGGTCCGTCATTGACTCATAGGGCTCAGTTGTATAACCCATACTTTAGGGAATATCCACAAAAGCAAAGTACTCAACAACATGCACCAGGGTTGCACAATATATCCCACAGACAGTGACTACAAAACTAATAGGTCGCATAGTCCTTCCCCCTCCACTTTGTTTCAAAGAACTCAAGGAAAATCACTGCTGGTCTTTTCTGGTTTATGTCTTATGTTCCTGAAATCTCTTGCCTCAAGGCTTCAGCTGGTCATCTGCAGGAGTCAGAAAGGGATCCCCCCACCCCCCAGTGCATTCTGAGGAGGAGGTGAGTTGGGTGTTTGTTTGGGGGGGTTTTCCTCCTCCACCTGAAGCATCAGAGGCTAGGTCTACATTACACTGTTCTTCTGGAAAAAACTACGCAAATTGTGAACTGCAATTTGCGTAGCTTTTTCCACTTCTTTTTTCGGAAGAGGCTTTTCCAACATTTGGCCCATCTATGCTGGGCCAAATATTGGGAAAAAAAACCTCTCTCAGAATATCCTTTCTTCCTTGAAAAGTGAGTTTTACAGGGATGCCGAAAAAGTGCATCTGCTCTTCTGAAAAATATCTCCTGTATCCCAGAAAAACTCTGTCGTGTAGACATAGCCAAGTATGGCCACAGCTGGAGATGGGACACTGGAGAGGAGGGCTGGTTCTTACTGAGACTCTCAGGGTACGTCTAAACTACATGCCTCCGTCGACGGAGGCATGTAGAGATCGGCAGAGGGAAATGAAGCCGCCATTAAAATAATCGAGGCTTCATTTAAATTTAAATGGCTGCCCCGCTCTGCCGATCAGCTGTTTGTCGGCAGATCGGGGCAGTCTGAACGCGCCGCGCCGACAAAGAAGCCTTTCTTGATCGGCACAGGTATGCCTCGTGAAACCAGGTTTACCTGTGCCGATCAAGAAAGGCTTCTTTGTCGGCGCGGCGTGTCCAGACTGCCCCAATCTGCCGACAAACAGCTGATCGGCAGAGCGGGGCAGCCATTTAAATTGAAATGAAGCCACAATTATTTTAATCGCGGCTTCATTTCCCTCTGCCGATCTGGCTAATCTACATGCCTCCGTCGACGGAGGCATGTAGTCTAGACACACCCTTAGGGTCTACAACCAATTGCCATACGTGGGGTCAAGAAGGAATTTCCCCCACCTCAGATGGGTAGTGACTATGGGGAGAAGGAGTGACAGGGTGTGATCAGAGAAGTCCCCTTGCAATTGTTCCCAAGAGTGCTGATCATGCCACTGATGCTGGCTTTATTACTCCCTGGAGCTGCCCCTTACCACCACACCCTGTCTAGCTGGGCCAGATCTTCTGATACCACCCAGACAGGCCAGAGTTGGGATTGCTGCCCCTGTGGAGTGCAATACAGACACTAAACCGCTTCAGCTCTCGGAGGACACAGTTCCACAGCTCAGCACTCAGGAACCCAAAAGTGATCAAAGCCACAAATAAATCCATCTTTCTCTGTGTACAAGTTTTACACATGAGGATGCTCCACCCTCTTTAGCAATGAAAGAGCAATATACATAGTGGTTGCTCCCCCCCAAGTAACAATTATTTGCACTAGGGGTACATTAATCAACTAATAGAACTGTCAACACAATTTGCACTGATGATCGATTAGTCAATAAAGATACCTCTGCCATTTCAAAGGCAGAAGTGCTGCGGGGAGCATGGGGCCCATAGGGGACTTCCCCACTGCATGCTTTGCTTTTGAAATGTACAAGAGCTCCCTCTGGGGCTCTTGTACATGTCAAAAGGAGGGAGCGGGGGAGGGGAGGATTGTACATTTCAAAACCAAAGTCCACGCGGAGATCATGGGGGCAGTGGGGGACCACATGAGTCCCCTGCTTGCCCCCTGCTCCCATGGCACTTCTGTTTTTGAAAAGTAGCTATATTTCCAAGGTGGAAGCATCACCAGTTACCCACTGTGCCCTGCTAAGTGCATCCTGGCTAAGGATGGGAAGGTAACAAGAAAGGTTTCTACAGGCATGTTAACAAGAAGAAGGTGATCAGAGAGGGTGTGCGGCCCCTACTGGATGAAGGAGGTAAACTAGTGACAGATGATGTGGGGAAAGCTGAAGTACCCAATGCTTTCTTTGCCTCTGTATTCACGGACAAGGTGGGCTCCCAGACTAATGCGCTAAGTGACGCAAGATGGGATGAAGATGGACAGCCCTTGGTGGGTAAAGAACAGGTTAGGAACTATTTAGAAAAGCTAAACGTACACAAATCCATAGGTCCGGACTTAATGCATCCGAGGGTACTGAGGGAGTTGGCAAATGTCATTGAAGAGCCTTTGGCCATTGTCTTTGGAAAGTCGTGGAGATCGGGAGAAATCCCAGATGATTGGAAAAAGGCAAATGTAGTGCCCATCTTCAAAAAAGGGAAGAAGGACAATCCAGGGAACTATAGGCCGGTCAGTCTTACCTCGGTTCCTGGAAAAATTATGGAAGGGATCCTTAAGGAATCCATTTTGAGGCACTTGGAAGAGAGGAAAGTGATTAGGAATAGTCAGCATTGATTCACAAAGGGAAAGTCGTGCCTAACCAATATGATTAGCTTCTATGATGAGGTAACTGGCTCTGTGGACGTGGGAAAGTCAGTGGATGTGATATACCTAGACTTTAGCAAGGCTTTTGATACGGTCTCCCACAATATACTTGCCAGCAAGTTAAGGGAATGTGGATTGGATAAATGGACAGTAAGATGGATAGAAAGATGGCTAGAAGGCCGGGCCCAGCAGGTAGTGATTAATGGCTCGATGTCAGGATGGCGGTCGGTTTCTAGTGGAGTGCCCCAAGGTTCAGTTCTAGGACCAATTTTGTTCAATATCTTTATTAATGACCTGGACGAGGGGATGGACTGAACCCTCAGCAAGTTTGCAGATGACACGAAGCTAGGGGGAGAAGTAGATTCGCTTGAGGGCAGAGATAGAATCCAGAGTGACTTAGACAAATTGGAGAATTGGGCCACAAGAAATCTGATGAGGTTCAACAAGGACAAGTGCAGAGTCCTGCACTTGGGACGGAAGAATCCCAAGCACTGTTACAAGCTGGGGACCAACCAGTTTAGTAGTTCTGCAGAAAAGGACCTGGGGGTTACAGTGGATGAGAAGCTGGATATGAGTCAACAGTGTGCTCTTCTAGCCAAGAAGGCTAATGTCATATTAGGTTGCATTAAGAGGAGCATTGCCAGCAGATCCAGAGATGTCATTATTCCCCTTTATTAGGATCTGGTAAGGCCACATCTGGAGTATTGTGTCCAGTTCTGGGCCCCCCACTACAATAAGGATGTGGATGTATTGGAGAGGGTCCAGCGGAGGGCAACCAAAATGATTAGGGGACTGGAGCATATGACTTAGGAGGAGAGGAGTTGGGTCTGTTTAGTCTGCAGAAGCAAAGAGTGAGGGGGGATTTGATAGCAGCCTTCAACTTCCTGAATGGAGGTTCCAAAAAGGTTGGAAAAAGGCTGTTCTCAGTAGTGACAGAGGGCAGAACAAGGAGCAATGGTCTCAAGTTGTGGTGGGAGAAGTCCAGGTTGGATATTAGGAAAAACTATTTCACTAGGAGGGTGGTGAAGCACTGGAATGGGTTACCTAGGGAAGTAGTGGAGTCTCCATCCCTAGCGGTGTTTAAGTCTCGACTTGACAAAGCCCTGGCCGGGTTGATTTAGTTGGGATTGACCCTGCCTAGAGCAGGGGGCTGGACTTGATGACCTTCTGAGGTCTCTTCCAGCTCTATGGTTCTATGATTCTCTGACTTAGGGGTTGTCAGGCAGTTTCATAGACCAGCTGAAGACAAAAGGTGATTGCTTCCCATTGCTTAAATAGACTTTCCCCCAGAGTGTAGAGCAACACAACCAGGGCGGCAAAGTGAGCTGGGGCTGTATTCAGGGGCGACCCGCACGTATAGGCCGACATGGCCATCACCTAGGGCGCTGCATTAAACGGGGCGCCCAATGATGACGTCACACCATTGAGGGCTATGGAGGCGGGGGCGCCGATTGCGCATTCCGCCTGGGGCGCCAGCTGCCAGTAGCCCGCCTCGGGCCGCCCTTGGCTGTATTGCTGCCCAGTGGGTGTGGAGGAGTGCCAGCCTCGCGAGTCCCCTAGGCCGCACTGGTTGGAGGAAGCGGTGGGGTGGGAGCAGGTATGGGGTGTGGAAGAGGAGTGAGGGCAGAGCAATGGTAGGGGGGAGGGGTCAGAGCAGGGGCAAGAAGAGGTGGAGGGGGATTGTCCTGACACAGACTAGACAAGTGAAGTGACTGACATTTATGCTACATGAAAAAAGCCTGATTCTGGAAGCTACTTTATCAAAAAATTAATCTCACTGATGTCAATGGGACTGTTCACTTGGTGCGTAAGCACTTTCCTAAGTCAAGGCCCACATGAGATTTCTGCTCTGAAAAGTACCTAAAAATGGCATCCTGGGGCCCCATGTTTGTTTTTCTGGCACCAATTTCCACAGTATGTCTGGTAGTTCTGCCTCCCGAGATGAGCTGGGATCTTTCTGGGTCACACATCACCAGACACAGAAATTCTGCGGTCAAAACTTAGTCAACATAAACATACCTCACCCTCCCAGATCTGCATTGGCTTTGCAGTGCTGGCAGAGGTAAAAGCAAGCAGGCAGGACTCAAAATACACAGGGGAAGGGTACAATTTATACAGTGACTTTTCACAGCAGAGTTACGTTTAATATGTGCATGCGGCAACCTTTGCAGAAACTGTTCACCAGAGTCGTCATTGGGCGTTCAGCACAAAAATTCTGGTCTCCTGTGCTTACATTTTGCTATTCCTTGAGTAATCAGTTTTGCAGTCTTGTTTGTTCTAGTGATCTGCCTCTAGTTTTCATTTTAAATCTGTCGACAGAAGGTGTTATTGCATGTAGGGTTGTGTCTAGACTTTGTCAACAGAACAGAATGAAGTCTAGACGCTCTTTGTCGACAGAAGCTTTGTCGACAGTATCTGTCGACAAAACTTCTGTCGACAAAACCCTGTAGTCTGGACGTACCATTAGATAGTGAATAGGGGAGGGAAGGCATGGATTCACACAGAGAAGTTTAAACCAAACAATCAGAATAAAGCACAAATACCCTGAACATGACTAGATACACTTTTCCTTCTGCTCACAATCCAGGCTGATCTATATTTTCACGTCCAGTTTACTCCCATGTCCCATATTTCTTATAGACATGGTAATTCTGATAACTGCATCTACTCCCTCCAGCCCTTAACTTAGAATCCAGACAAAGGAAGAGCAGACGAGGTATTTCTATCTAATTCAAATTCCAGCACTGTATCCTCATTGGTTCTTTTGGCCCCCTGCCAACACCCTTGCTAGTTACCTGAATTTAACCCCTTAGTCACTGGGTGCTGGCCAGCACTTCTATCCATCACAGCATCTTTCTGGGGGTATGTCTACATTACAAAGTTAGTTCGAACTAACGGTCGTTAGTTCGAACTAACTTTCATAGGCGCTACACTAGCGCTCCGTTAGATCGAATTTAATTCGAACTAACGGAGCGCTTAGTTCGAACTAGGTAATCCTCATTCCACGAGGATTAAGCCTAGTTCGAACTAGCTAGTTCGAATTAAGGGGTGTGTAGCCCCTTAATTCGAACTAGTGGGAGGCTAGCCCTCCCCAAATTTCCCTGGTGGCCACTCTGGCCAACACCAGGGAAACTCTACTGCCCCCCTCCCGGCCCCGGACCCCTTAAAGGGGCACGGGCTGGCTACGGTACCCGTGCCAGGTGCAAGCCTGCCAGCACCCAGCCAGCAGACCCTGCACCTGGCACTGATCGAGCCACCCACCCGATACCCCCCAGCCCTCCCCCTCTTCCCGGGACCAGGCTGGCGGCTCCCGGGAGCTTGCCCGGGACCACAAGAGGCGGGCACCTGCCTGGGCTAGTGCGGACATCGTGGACCTCGTCTTGCAGGTGTGCAAGAGAATCAAGGGGGTCCACTGAGACCCCCGACCCTGAGCCCTGAGCTTACAATGGCCGTCCTGGGTCAGACCAAAGGTCCATCTAGCCCAGTAGCCTGTCTGCCGACAGCGGCCAACCCTAGGGACCCTGGAGGGGATGGACCGAAGACAGTGACCAAGCCATTTGTCTCGTGCCATCCCTCTCCAGCCTTCCACAAACCTTGGTCAGGGACACCACTCCTACCCCCTGGCTAATAGCACTCCATGGACCCAACCTCCATGACTTGATCTCACTTCCCTTTAAACTCTGTTCCAGTTCTAGCCTTCACAGCCTCCTGCAGCAAGGAGTTCCACAGGTTGACTCTTTGCTTTGTGAAGAACAACTTTCTGTTACTAGTTTGAAGCCTGCTACCCATTCCTTTCCTTTGGTGTCCTCTAGTCCTTCTTTATGGGAACTAATGAAGAACTTTTCTGTATGCACCCTCTCCACCCAACTCCTGCTTTTAGAGACCTCTATCCTGTCCCCCCACCGTCTCCTCTTTTCTAAGCTGAAAAGTCCCAGTCTCTTTAGCCTCTCTTCATATGGGACCTGTTCCCAACCCCTGATCATTTTAGTTGCCCTCCCCTCTCCCAGCCTCTCTCTTCCCCTCTCCCACCTCCTTTTCCCAGTCTCCCCCAGTTTTGTTCAATAAAGACAGATTCCATTTTGGAAGACACGTTATCTTTATTTTGTACATCAAGAAGAGGGGCTAGAGAAGGGTAAGTGGAAGGAGGTGAGGGAGGAATGGGGCACGAGCCCCCGATGGTGAGGACTGGGCTGGCTCTGCGGGTTTCTGGGGATGGAAGCTCTCCTGCAGCCCCCCAATTGCCCCCTCTCCCCAGATGGCAGCCTGCGGCAAGTGCAGCCGGGCTGATGGCCGAGTGCTGTGTTGTGCCCAGTGTGGGCACTCAGGGCACTCCAAGCCAGGACTGCTTTGCAAGCGGGGCACCCCTGAGAACTGTCTGTCCGGGGTGGGGGTCGGGACCCTTTAAGCACAGCTCTCGGCTAGCCTGAGACAGCATCTCCACGCTCTAAGTCCTCCTCTGATGCCCTGCCGGCACTGCTTCCGGCCATCCTTAACCCCGGTTTAGGGTCCACTTAATGTGGACGCGCTAGTTCGAAATAGCAAAACGCTAATTCGAACTTGTTTTTAGTTCTAGATGCGTTAGTTCGAATTAGCGCTGTAGTGTAGACATACCCAGGGATATTCCCCACTCTGGCACTCCGAGTACAAAAGGAGGGGGCCTGCAAAGACTTTAGACATACCTTGCTTGGTTTAAAAAAAAATGGTTACAAAACTTCCCCCAGGATCACAATACACAGATTTTGGGGGGTCGAGCCACCATCCAGTGATTTTTATCCCTAAAATTGGGGGTGAACACTTGAACCCACCCCAACCCCAGTATACCCTCAAGCTCTTCTGCCACAAGAGAGCTTGAAAAAAGCAGAGAAGAACAAGCTGCCGTCTCTAATAGCTGACCCCTCAGTCTGAGACACACACACACACACACCCCTTTCTTGTACCTTCCAGCACACAAGAATCAAATCATCACTTGAAAGTGTTTTTTATTACAAAACAAAAGATATTCTTGATAAAGCATACTTGGTTGCTAGATGTTACCAAGCAACTAAGGAGAACAAAATAAAAACACTAAGAAAATCTCTGGAAACAATGCTTAGATGGTAAATGGGGAGGGGAGGGATAGATCCACACAGAGCTGTTCAAACCAAACCACAAAAGAAAGAAAATACCCTGGTCACAACTAGATTCACTTTTTCCCTTTACTTACTTCCAGTATTTTCTTGGTTCAGTCCACTTCCATGCCCCAAATTCTCTGGAAGTCATGGTAGTCCTGCCCGGGTTTAAATCATATCTCTCAACTCCTGGTTTAACTCTCCCACACAAAGAAAGCAGGCAAAGAATCTTATACAATTCAAATTTCAGCAGTGTATGCCCATTGGTTCTTCTGGCTACCTGAGTTTAACCCCTTAGTCACCAGGTGCTGGTTAGCACCCCATTATTCCGAAATAATATATGGCCGTTATTCCGAAATAACTTTGCTGTGTAGACATACCCCATGGTGACACAGGACCATTCTTTATTTTTAAGGTCTAAATTTTGTTTTCTCATCTGTCCATGATAAATGTTAAATAGATAGGAATAGAATGATATCAAAGCATAAAGGAGAACAGAGAAACGAATCTAAGTGTGGAAGAAGTATGGTCTCTAGGACATAGGAAACAAAGCTGGCAGTCAAGGGAACCTAGAGCCTATTCCAAGCTCTGCAACTGATGGGTTATGTGACCTGGGGCAAATCAGTTCTGTGCTTCCATTTCCCGTTCTATGATATCAGGGTAATAATACTGACTTTCCTTGGCGAAGCCCTTTGATCTCTGCCCATGAAAAACACTATAAGGAACCAATTTCAGTGGGTGCTGCATTGGCCTTTATCAGAGCAGCAAGAAGGGGAAAACCAGTTGAGGGATTCATTGCAGGATCAGGGCCTGAGGGCGTATTTTCAAAATCATGTGCCAATCAATTTAAGCCCTCGACATTTCCTCTGTTTTTGCTGATCTGTATTTTAGAAGATAAATAAACCAAAATTTAAGAAATGAGAAGGCAGCAGTTGCAGAAGAGGGCCTGTTATCTACATCAAGGTAAGCTGCCATCGACGGTCTGCAAGTAAAGTATGGCAGGAATCCAATTCATTGTTTATCCCTAAAACCTGCTGGTATAAGTAAGTCTGTTGTTTACATCAGCCATCTGATACATTTTGGAATGCTGCTGAGTATTAAATCATCTGTCCTTTCCCTTCCCTGCTTGCTGCACTAAGCCAAGTATTCTGTTTGCTGTTCTTCACATCATTCGGCAACGGCAGATGCTATGGCAATACAATTACTAGCAGCATAAACTGCACAGTCAGTTATATACAAACACCCTTTAATTATTTGACTCCAGGAAGGGGGGGGGGGGGAGTCATGTATCAACTGAAAAAAAGTAACTGGCTTGTTTACATCAAATACACTGTAGATACCATGGATGTGAAAAAGGAGATATGTGAGGAAAGGGAGAAATAAGCAAAAGCTATTATGCTAAAAATAGAAACCCATAAAGCTGCAGAGACTTGAGTCGGTTCTGCCATAAAAACATACATCAGTATAACTGCATAGCTTGGGGTGTGAAAAATCTACCTTCTGAGCAACATAGTTATATCGACCTAATTCCTGATATAAACAGCGCTATCAGCAGGGCAGCCTCTCCTGGTGGCTACTTTGGCAGGAGTGGATTAATGACACTGTTGGAAGAAAATCATAAGCCCCTGAAGAATTCTTAATGTACTGACTGACCCAATAGTTACAGCAAGAGGCGTAACATCTGATGAACAAGTCTGCAAAAGCAGGCCCTTGCCCAGGGCGCTCCAGAAAAAGACCGGGGCATGAACTGTAACAATGGGGGAAATGTGTTTGTTTTAAATAATTTGCCTAAGGAACAGAGGGCAAGTCTACACGACAAGGCGACATGGGCCTGGGCCCCCCATCAGCATAACTACTCCACATTGGCAAGAAGCAGAAGCTATGTCAGTGGGAGAGCACCTCCCATGAACATAACACAGTACGGACAGCTCAAAATTTGCGTTGTTAGGCTGTAGTGTAGACCTGCCCTCAGTGGCTCCCATCCATTGTAGGGTGAGGAGTGACCAAAATTAACCAGCGTCAAATGGCTTCCCTCTGGCCTATGTGAAATGAGACAGGGATTTGGCTTCAGGTCCTGCTGGGCTAATGTTTATACTGCAGCTGATGTGGGTTTTAGCAGAGACTGTGCTACTCCACCCTTGAGATGATCGCCCCCAGAAAGGCTATACTGACAATTCAGTGCAGAGGAAGCACAGAATGCTGGAGTTTACAGACAGAAGGAACAACCAGATCTTCTAGTCCCGTGGTCACCGAGTCCATCGGGATCTACCAGTAGATCTTGGAGCCTCTGACAGGTGATCCTGACTGATTTGGCCAGGAAGCTCTCAAGCGCAGGCACTTCAGTTGCCCCTCCACCCACTGTCATGCTGCTCCTGCCCTCTGCCTTACAGCTGCCCCCCTAGGAGCCTCCTGCTTGCTGTGCAGGGTGTGAGAGAGAGAAGAAGGGGTGCTGATGTTAGGGTGTCCATCCTCCCTTTACTTCTATACCCGGTCTCCACACAGAGAGAAGAGGCTGGAGGGAGCTTGGCAATGCAGCAGACCAGGGAGACGAGGAGCAGCTTTTCTCGCCCCGGAGGAGGCGGGCGGCGGCACCAGGCGTCCCGCCGCTCCAGTCCTTCGGGGCGAGAAAATCCCCGTTCGTAACTGCGGATCCGACATAAGTCGGATCCGCGTAACTCGGGGACTGCCTGTATCCTCAGAGATTAAAAAGAACAATTCTTCTCCCTCCTCCTCGTAACTCCCTTTTATGTACTTGAAAACAATTACATCCCCTCCAGTGTTCTCTTTTCCAGACTAAACAAACCCCCCATTTTTTCCATTTTCCCTCATTGGTCATGTTTTTAGACCTTTAATCATTTTTGTTGCTCTTTTCTGGGCCTTCTCGAATTTCTACACATCTTTCCTGAAATGTGGTACCCAGAACTGGACACAATACTCCAGCTGAGATCTCACCAGTTCAGAGTAGAGCAGAAAAATTACTTCTCGTGTCTTGCTTATAACCCTCCTGCTAACACATCCCAGAATTATGTTTTCTTTTTCCTGCACTGGAACACTATTCATTCATATTTAGCTTGTGACCTACTATGACCCTTAGATTCTTTTCCATGGTGCTTCTTCCTAGGCATTAGGCAGTCGCTTTCTATTTTGTATGTGTGCAACTGATTGTTCCTTCCTAAACAGAGTACTTTGCATTTGTCTTTGTTGAATTTCATCCCATTTACTTCAGACCATTTCTCCAATTTGTCCAGATCATTTGAATTTTATCCTGTCCTCCAAAGAACTTGCATCCCCTCCCAGCTTGATATCATCTGCACACTTTATATGTAAAAACTTAAACAACAAATAGTCTAGAAGCACCTTAAAGATTAGCAACATATTTTGTTAGTCTTTAAGGTGCTACTAGATTATTTGTTGTTGTTTAAGTTTTTCCTGTTACAGACTAACTCAGCCACCTTTCTGACATTTTATAAGTGTGTTCTCTTTGCCAGTAGATACATTACTGATTAAAATATTGACCAGAAAGCGCCCTGAAAAATTTTCCCTGCAGAACCCCACTTGTTATACTCTTCCTGCATGATTGTGAACTACTGATACCTATCCTCTGGGAATAGTTTTCCAATTAGTTTTGCACCCACTTATAGCATCTCCATCTAGGTTGCATTTCCCTAGTATGTTTATAAGACGGTCGTGTGAAATAGAATCAAAAGCTTTACTAAAGTCAAAATCAGGGAATGACAAAATTTTTTGATGGGGGTGCCATTTCAAGATTTTGGTAAGTAGTCAAGGACTGCATTTTTCTATCAAAGAAGTATGGGGCATGGAACAAAGGTTGGATGCAGAAGAGAGCTCAGGGTAGAGGGTTGGAGTGTAGGAAAGGGTCTGAGAGGGAGTTTAGGTGAGGGAGGGGAGTTGTGACCTGGGTAGGGGATTGGGGTTGTCAGGGCTGATCCCCACTGTGGCACTCCGAGTGCAGAACATTGGGGCCCGCAAAGACCTTAAATACCTTGGTCTCTAGGCTCTGCTTACAATAACAACAACAAAAAAGGAGTAACTGTAGTTCGAATTAGAGAGCCTAATTCGAACTACCTACTCCATGCCGCGTGTAGCTGCGGGCATGGAGTCCACACTAATGTGAATTTAAAAATGGCGGCGCCCGGCAAGATGCAAATGAAGCCAGGGATATTTAAATCCCGGGCTTCATTTGCAACTTCGAATGCCTAAATTAGCCACCCTAATTCGAACTAGGGAGGCAGTGTAGACATACCCAGAGGGATAAAGGAGTGTGTACAGGGTCTGGGAGGGAGTTGTGACCTGGAGAAACTGGCCAATGGGAGTTGAGAAACTGTGCTTAACTGCCCCATCCCCAGCAAAATCTCCTAGATCCTATTGGCTGGAAACCAGCCAATGAGATCTGAGCGATTTTGTTGTGCATGAGAACAATGCATGAAGCCTGCCCCCCTTCTCCTCCCCTCCCCCACACACACCAAAAAGAGCCACAGAAAGCAGCATGCCACTTTGAGTGGCACTGCTTTGTGCTGCAGGGGCAGGCCACGGATTAAAAGGCTTGGAGGGCTGATTCCAGCCTGTGGGCCATACCTTACCCACCCCTGGTCAAGATATATCACTTTTACACTTCCCACCATCCACATAATTTACCTCTGTATGAAGGGCAAACCCTACCCAGATGCACCACTTAAACAAGTATGTAGGCCTTATTCTGGTCCTTAAGTACAGCTGAATTTCATCCCCAAGAAACACAGTAGAAGGTTTAGTTATTAAAAGAAGCTTCCTCTTTGTCTTTAGAGTAGCCCAGTCAGGGACTATTTTACATAAACTCCCCAGAGGCATACTTCAGATTCATATTTAATAGCAATCTGGTTGAAAGGCTGATAAAACACCTAGAGAGGCCAGTATGCAAAGATCCCCTGCAGCCTCCTCCTCCTACCCTCTTATTCTTTTAAAAACACCTAATTGGATAAGTTCTTGATTAGGTGGAAAGCAAAAGTACAATTGCCACGCAGCAGACAATTAAAAAGTGCTGATGTTCAATGAACAACCAAATATTCAATATTCTCTCTCGTGTCTCCACTAATGCACCTTCGCCTACAGGGAGAAATGAATGTTTCCCAACAGAATCAATTAATACTAGGAATGGAAGTGACTACCCGATACGGCCAAGCTTATTGGAGAATCGAGTTGAGTACTCAACTACTTGCTTCTCCCCAACCCTTTGCTGCCTCTCTGTATGAGAGGCAGCAATGGGGTGTGGGACAGGTGGAGGAGGAGGTAGGGAAGGCTGCCACGAAGCAGCCTCTGCCTGCAGTGGACCAAGGCTCGCCTGCTCTGGGAGTCACCCACGCTGCGGCTCTGCATTTTAAATGTAGTACAAGCTTGGGGGCTCTCACTACACAAAAAATGCAAAGCTTCAGTGGTGCGAAGCCAGCATAAGCTGGGACTGCTCAGTCCTGGCTCTTACTGGCTCCAGAAGCTACCCTTGCTGCATCTCTGCAGAGCGGCTCTCCTGATCAACCAATCATATAGTTGATACAGATCATATTAACTACACAATTAGCCAAATAACCGCTCTTTAAGATCTTTAGTTAACACCTCAGTCACTTACCTTGTAGCATATTCCCCTCCCCTTGCCTGATGCCATCTCTCCCTAATCGTCCCACAGAAGAGAAAACTGAAATCCTAATCTAGAAGTTTGTAGCAATTTTTTTGTAATGACCACATCCTGCATCACCCTAAACCAGGATTCTCTGGTCCAGCACAATCTGAGGTCTGGGATCACAGATGTTCCTGGGCTAGAGAGTCCTAGTGGCTGGGAGTCAGGCAGCAGAAGGGCTAGCAGCTGGGAACCCTGCCCAGCAGGGCTTGGAGCAGCCTGGAACAGGAGCCAGAGCCATGTGGCAGCCTGGCATGGAAGCTGGGGTTGGGGCTGCACAGCAGCTGAGCTAGGACCAGTGGCAGGCAGTCTGGCCATGGCTGGTGGCAGGGTGACTGTTTGGGGCTGGAAATGTAGCCAGCAGTAGCTGGAAGGCCACTGGTGGGGACCTGGTCCAGCAAGTCCCCTCATTCAGGACTCATCAGGTCCTGCGGGTGTCAGACCAGGGAGGTCCAACCTATAGCAGGGCTACTCAACACGCGGCCCATTTGTTTGAAGCCTGCGGTGTGGTTTGGGTGACGTGGGGCTCGACATGCGGCCTGTGGGTGGGAGCCAAAACAAAAAAGCAGTGAATATAATGGTCTTCTGTTGAGATGCGTTTTAGTAGTTAAATTCCTGGTCTGTCATTGCTCGTGAAAAGTGCTGTCATATGGGTGGAAATTGGGAAAATGTTATATTAATATCAGCAGAACTGACTTAAATGGGGCTTGTGTGTTGTCTAGTCTTGCCTTAATCTTTACATTCGTGCCCATCAGTTTGAAAGAAGCTATTTGCATATATATATGCAACCGCACTTAAGTTACAGCCCTCGGCACGTGCTATGAGTATCATTGTGGCCCCCGGGGCTTCCAAAGTTGAGTAGCTCTGCCCTGTAGTGATTTTGGACATCTGACATGAAACAACTTAAAGGAGACTAATTCTTTCAGGGTGCTCAGCACTATGAAAATCAAGGCCCTGAAACAGGTCTCCAACTGGGCACTCCAAAGCTGTAGCATCTAAAATCCCAAATCACTTTTGAAACCTCGCTGCCCTTTTCTTCACTCATTCTGTAATATGCTATGTGCACGCATGACACCATGGACAACGTGAATTCCAAATATTATAACAAACACCCTCCCAAATCGCAGTGCTATTAGGTTGCAATTTAATTAGTGAACAGAAGCTTGTGAATGTTACCCTTTTGCAAGTGTACTGAATGTATTTTCACTTCCACAGAATCTAGTGTCCCAAATTCTGCCTTGGTTTAACAACCTATACAACTCTACTGAAGTCAGTAAGCCAGATTACAGTCCTGTAAATACAGTGACTTCAGTGGGCCAACTCCAAATTCACACTGGTACAAGAAAGACCAGAATTTGCCCCATTGGTAGGAAGAGTCAGGACCACAGAGTATGTGCTGCAAATGCAAGCAGATTGCTTTTGCTGGAGGCTTATATAAAACAGTCTTGTTTTGAACTGGAGGGAAATAAAAAAAGTCTAATTAGCTCACTCCACAGATGCAATTCAAAATCAATCTTGCTCAAGGAAAATTATTTTAGTCTTCTGATTTTGTTCAGTGCCTTGCAGATATCATCCCTGGCAGGGAACCAGATGCGGCAGCTCGGCGAGTCAATTGGAAATTGTCCCTGTCATCACTTATAACTGCACCAGGCCACACATAAAACAGGCTCTTTTTATACAGCCGTGGAAAAAACCCGAGAACCAAAGACAGGGAATGGAGGGAAAGAAATCACAAATCAATGGAACCATCATACTTTTGACCAAAATGCATGCAAAGAAAGGGTGGGCTGGTGGAAGGGGGTGTTTACAAAGATCACCCTTTTGTAAAATCACAGCCTATGGCAGGGATCCAGCACAATTTTATTTTTCCACCTGCCATAATGCCTGTCCTTGGAGAGCAATCCCTCTACAACACTTTATTTACAAGAGCCTGATGGAATTTGTTATCTAAAAGTCAGTGGAAACTGCACAGCGGAGGCTCCATCTCTGTTCTGGGTGCCACGGCTGTGCCATCATTCCATAAACATTCCCTACAGCGATATACGGAGCTTTTCCATTGCTGTAGGAGCCCAGCCTCCCATAACAGCAGCAACTAGGTTTACGTGCACCCGTAATGACTCAAATATACAGGACAGAGCACTGATCGCACGCTAGCCCCACTCTATTGTATTAAGGTAAATGAAGCCAGGAACCCACTGCCCTAGGAGTTGTACAAACCTTAGGAACACTCTCTCTCTTCAAGAGATTTTAATCTGAGGAGAGGAGCTATGCCAGGGTACAAAAGGGAATGCCATTACTTTATAGACAGGGAAGGAAAGCTCTGAGATTTGGGCTTGTGTCCTCACGGCCCTGTGGTTTGGACCATGGCAGGTAAACAGCAGTGGGTACCTAAGTGCTGTGCTGTATCTCCCTCCTCTGGACTTCGCATGTGCAGGCCCAGCAACAGGGGCAGCTGTCCCAAGGCCCAGCGATTTAAAAGGGCCTGGGGCTGCTGGCTCCCACCACTACTGCTGCTGTGATGGCAGCCGGAGCTCTGAGCCCTTTAAATCATTGCTGGAGCCCCTGGCCGTGCGGTCTGGGCAGTGCAGAACAGCCGGTGGGGGAAGGCTAGCACCCAACCCACTCCTCCCACCTGAGGCTGCCCTCCCCCCCACCAACACCTTTCACAGAGTTCAGTACTTTGATCCTCAGCCCTGTACATGGGAGAACTATAGGGTTTCTAGTTGGCATAACGTAATTCTGTTGGAAGAGGATTAAACTAATGAGAACTAGGCAGGGAAGCCAACAAGATTAACAGTCCTCTGGGAAAAAGGTTGGGGAAGGCAGCTTCGCAGTCCCAGAAGGCAGAACGGGTGGGGCTGTGGCAGCCAGCCCTCAGCACTGCCTTCCTGCCCCTCCCTGCCACTGGCCCTCATAGCCGTCTGGACTGCACAGTGTGGTGCTCTGGAGTGCATGGCACTCCAATGGTGATTCTAAAGGGCCCAGGCCTCCAGCCACCGCAATAGCAACACCAATGGCTAGAAACCTTGGGCCCTTTAGAACTGCTGGGCCCCAGGGCAATTGCTCCCCCTGTTGACAGGCCTGGAACTAGGAGTCTTTTGTCTACAGTTACATCAGAGTTTTCAGCAGCACAGCTACACCACTGCAGACTCGCTAATGTAGCCAAACGAAGTCGATGGAAGAACGCTAATCCCGCAAACACGGGTCTTCAATAGCACAGAGATGGGCATATAAAAAAGGTAGAGACATACTGTTAAAGAGTACAGTGAATTACCTGATCAGACCCCACCAACTGCTTACGGCCTTCTCAATAATGCTGTAAATTAATGGAGAGAAGCCTGATCATTCTTTTTGTCACCAGATCAAATATTCTCCAGAAAATTCCACAATGCATTAAGACTTAAAGATTTCAGCAGAATTTATTGTATGCCCTTATCTAGTTTCTTCTCCAGTGCAGCCAGTTTTATTTCATGTTATTTCAAATAGGGATGTTAAATTTAGATTAATTAACTAATCTAATAGTCAATGGGATGTCCATTGATTAATCTATAAGGCACCTCCACCTTATAGCGGAAGCCCCGCAGGGAGCTCTTGTACATTTTAAAGGCTGAGGCACCTCAGGGAGCCCCAGTGGGGCTCTTGTACATTTGAAAAGCAGAATCGCAGCAGAAGCGGTGCAAGCAGAGTCTGCTTCAGTACCCACTCGCACCATTTCTCGTTGTGCCTCTACCCTCCTGCTCCCCACAGAGACAGTGCTGGGGGGAACCGGCTTTTAAGCCAGCTCCCCCCCAGCACTGGCTCCTCCTCCTCCCCTTGCTCATAGAGGCAGCAAGGGGGGGAATGATTAGTTCGCATCACTAGTTGACTATCCGATAAGCTTCTGCTTATTGGATAGTTGACTAGTCACTTACATCCCTAATTTCAAAGCCACTAGCTCAGAGAACCACCAGATTTCAGAGTTCTGCTTCAACAGTCATGGTGGGGAAAAAAAATCAGGATGATAAGCAGACAGCATTTAAGGGGTCTTGACGCAAAGCTGACAGAATGATAGATGTCTCCATTAATAGGCACCTAGGGACGTGACAGGTTAGAGAAGCTCACACATACAGACTTCACATAAGAATTTCTTAAATTAGACCTTCAGACTAAAAATATAAATTAGTTCTATTGACTTTTCAAAAACGCAGTCATAATAAAATCATTGTGAAAATTTAAGATGACAGGTTTTCCAATTTATCTAGAGGTTTTGCTTAGTCATATTACAAAAAAAACAGTCAGCTAATATACAGCCCAAAGGATTGATCGATTACACCACACACTAATGAAAATAATGTGGGTTGGGTGCAATATAAAAGACTTGAGTATGAGCCCAGGGGTTTTGGAGTGTCGTTATCATATATTAATTCCAATGCCTTTAATTTCAGGGTGCAGTATTGAGCAGCCCAGAGTGCCTGAATAATCCGCTTTGAAGGTCACGAAAGAATGAACAGCTTTAGTCAAAGACTGTGGTTTAACTAATGTCTGGCAGCTTGCCTACCTACAGATATAACAATACCATCCAAGCATCCCAGTGGAGACACACAGTACAGCTTAGGTCAATATCTCTTTGATAGAGCCCAGCAGAATTACCAGCTCAAACCACGAGGAATACAGATAATTCGGAATAGGAAGCCTATTCTGAACTATCTAGTTCGTGCCGCATGTAGCCGCGGGCACGGAGTCTGCACTAGCGGACATTTAAAAATGGCAGCGCCCGGCAACATGCAAATGAAGCCCAGGAAATTCAAATCCCGGGCTTCATTTGCAAGTTCGTATGACTACATTAACCACCCTAGTTCGAACTAGGGTGGTAGTGTAGACATACCCTCACATACATGCTAATAGAAATCAAAGAAATATTAAAAGGTCATACAGCCAATTCACATGTTAGGCCTTGTCTACACTGGCCAGTTTTGGCAACAAAACCTGGAGAGCATTCACATTGCAACACGACAAAAGTCATGACAAATGCTCAGTTTTAGCAACAAAAATCTTCCACCACTTTGGTCTCTCCCTCTCCCTTTATTGTCAAGAATCACATAGTGTGGAACAAAGGGGGATGTTATCACATTACATGGAGATGGCAAATGCCAGCCATTAAAGCTTGAAAACAAATGAAATACTAGTGTTAGTGTCTCCACTCATCTGAAACTAGTTAATTTACATTGTACTTATTTAGCCTTTCATCAAAAAGTTTGTTAGCATTAGGATGAGAATGTATTTAATATATGAGTGCACAAAAACTAATGAATGATTGTTTCTGATTATCTCTTTGTTCCTGTAAACTAAAGAAAGACTCTCTGAGTGGCTGTAACTAAACCCATTCTCTCCAAATTGCCCATTAAACAGGATGGAAGCCGCACAACTATAAATGAAGTAGCATGTTATCTTTGCATTCAACAATACAGAATCAACAAACTCTGTCTGATTAGTAAACAAGGCAGGAGCCCATGCTGTGTGCTGAAAACTCTTGCCAGACTGTTTTCAACAATGAACTCTGGGAACAGTTCTGCATCTCTGAACTGATGAATAGTTCTGCATCTCTGAGCCAATGGATAGAGGTCTCCAAAGTCAATTTTAGTAACCTTGAGAGACTATGGGAACTAGCCAACAGCTCATCTCTGCTATCAATTGGCTTGACAAACTCTGACTCACCTGTTATATATTTTATCAGCTTTAACATCTCAATAACTCTCATTTCTCTTCTTAGCGAAAGAATCTTCAGTTTATTTCACTAAAGACATCAGCTGTCAGCATTAGTTTTGGTGTGGGTTCCAAGATATCCATTCGCCTGGGGTCAGTGACTGATCCCTTGCGGTTGGAAGAGCTGAATGTCAGGTGATTTTTTGATTTAATAACCCATTTTGTCTGAGTGGCAAGTTGTGCTGGACCAGAGAGCCAACGGGAGACTATCTAGGACTCCATGGTGAGGCTAACGTAGTACCCAGAAGTGCTTGCTTGTTCCTGGTTTGGTAAAATCTAATTATAGAACATATCACACGTTTGTGGTTTCTGCCCTGTTCTCTGACAGTCTTCGGCACTCTCCATTATGAGTCACATATCAGACAATGTGACAATAATTTATGTCACTCATGGATGTGAAGAAGCCAGCACCTTGAGGGACATAAGCTATGCCAACTTAAGCACTGGGGTAGACACAGGTCCTGCACTGTTGGCTGTGGATTAATTAAATCAATGGGAGACCTCTCTTCCACTGTTTTACAGCATTTCCACTAGTACTGATGAAGCTGTAAACTCTCTAGTGTAGCTTTAGCCACAGCATATGTTTGCCAAAGGAATTGTTCTGCTGCTGGCATAGCTACACCATCTACCCAAATGACAGCAAATGCTTTGACAAAAACCCCTTTTCTATCACTACAGATGCATCTACACTAGAGGTTTTTCCACGGTAACTATGTCAGAGTATGTGATTTTTTTTCCCTCCACACTCCTGCCTCACATAGCTATGACAGCAAATCTTTGTAGAGTAGACCAAGCCGGCCAGGTCTACACTAGGGGGCAATGTCAAACTGAGGTGTACAACTCCAGCTAAGTGAATAGCCAGTTGAAGTCTGCGTACTTTAGTTCAAGTTACCATGTCCACTGTCAGGGTGTCAATGGAAGAAACAATCCCGTCAACTCCCCTTACTTTTCTCACTCAAGGGGTATAGTAGTCGACAAGAGTGCAATCAGTGATTGATTTAGCAGGTCTCTACTAGATCTGCTAAAATCAATCCCTGGAAGATCGAACTGCACAGCGCTGATCTCCCAGGAGTATAGACAATGTCCCTGGATATTCCAGAAGAAAAAATGCTAGATGGAGAAACGGGGCAGGTAGGCACCAGGTTTAACTGAGGGTGTGAGGCAGAGGAGAGCCTCAATGGAAATGAGGAAAGATGCAGGACCTAGTGTCTCTCAACTGCTGAACATGGTATAAATATAGGGTGTAAAGCGGTGCCTGCTAGCCCCTCCAAAACCTTCCTTCTTCCCCTTTGGCTATGTCTAGAATACATCCCTCTGTTGGCAGAGGGATGTAAATGAAGCACTTCTAAAGTGCAAATGAAACCGGGATTTAAATATCCTGCACTTCATTTGCATAATCACATAATGGCGCTCTTTCAAAAAAGCGCTATTTTGAAATTGAAAGCGCAGTCTAGATGCGGTTCTTTCGAAAACGGGGTGCTTTTTCAAAAGATCCTGTAAACCTTAGATCGGATCGGATTGGACCGAGGTTTACACGATCTTTCGAAAAAGTGCCCCGTTTTCAAAAGAACCGCATCTAGACTGCGGTTTCAATTTCGAAAGAGCACTTTTTCGAAAGAGTGCATTACATGATTATGCAAATAAAGTGTGGGATATTTAAATCACTGCTTCATTTGAACTTTCGAAGTGATTCATTTACATCCCTCTGCCAACAGAGGGATGTAGTCTAGACATAGCCTTTCTGTTCTCACAAGAATAAGAATAACCACAGGAGACTGGGCCATCTCTAATCTAGCAGCCTGTGTCCAAGAGTGGCTAACCCAAGACACTTCAGAGTAGGAAGGCATCAGTCCCATGTGATGTGCATGTGACTAAAAGGACTGAACATTCTGTTTTCTCTGTGCCAAAGCACCACACGGCTTCCTGGTCACCAGCATGGAAGAGCCACCGAGGAAAGCAAATTGGAAGAGTAAGAAACAGAAATCAAAAGGTGACATTAGGAAACCATATTAATGGAGCTTGATGAGATTTCTGTCCCTGTCCTGTAACACTCAGTGGAGCTCCCCCATGTGAATACCAGATTGCATATAATTTGAAAGAAAAGGAAAGGCAGAAATATGTTTTTGCTTGAACAATGTTCAACTGCAGGTACAGTGTATTACTGGTTGTGAGAGTGCCAATGACAGCTAAGTATGATTTGGCTAACCCGCCTTTGTATTCAATACTTAACATATAATTTGCTGCCCTGGAGAGATGGAAATTTTGCTTCTATTTTCATGTCTTCCCTTCTAGATACCATTGACCATAATGACCACAAAAATGTTAACATTGATAATTTCGGTATATTCCACCCACACCACATTTATCAGTGGACTCCAACCATCTATTACATCTCTCTATTTTTCCCTAATTACACAAACACCTTGGGCTCTATCCTGACAGGCAAAATTCCCCAAACAGTCAGAAGTAGCTTTGCTTGAGCACCCATAATCAGGACTGATTTTCAAAGGAGCTCACGGCATTGGGTGCTGACCTGAAATCTTGTGTCAGTTTTGGGGCTCTGAGCACAGGAAGATGAAGCCCTGAGCTGTCAAAAAAATCTTGCCCCACCAGAATGATGAAACTTCCAACGTGCCAAAGTCAGGAATGAATCTGAGAAGTCCCCTGTATGGTTAAAGGCACCTGGGTCTCTGAATGACTCAAACAGCAAAGCTTTTTCAGCTTTGTCATTTTTAATTATTTTTAACCCACTATAATTATTGGGATTCTTTAAAATCCTGGGGTCAGACTAACTCATCCTTCCTTAATGTGCTAAAGCTTTGGTACACATTTAGATGGAAGTGGTGTGTGGTTGCAATTTAAAGCAGTTGGAGCTGATCTGGAATAAATCAACTGGTGCAGTGAGATAAGGCCAAGTGCTTCACTCAGATGGTGTGAAAATTGTCAGTAGCAGCAGCCGGACACCTAAGCCTGTCTTACTGTCTTTGAGAAGACAACACATCTGTCAGCACTGGTGGCATATGGAGCACAGAAAAGGTGAATTTCACAGGCATTTTACAGTTAGTTATACCTTAAATTACTAATAATTACATCTTGTCAATTACCTAGCTGAGAATTCATCATCCTCTGCAGAATTTCAATTGAATTAGCTACAATATTCTGAGTAAAATTTTAGTGTATTGCTGGCAAAATTGACTAATGACTCTTCAAGTAGAATTAAGGTAAATTGAATCAATAGGCAACCTCAGTGACAGGATGCATTGCAGAAATCAAATTGTCATTTGTTTGCTTGCCTGTTTACTTTTTGTATTTCCAAAATGATAGTGAAGCCTCTGTTTTGAGACGTCATACAGTAACAATGATTAGGTTAAACTTAAAAAAGAACAAATAGTCTAGTAGCACCTTCAAGACTAACAAAACATGTAGACGGTATCATGCACTTTTATGGGCACAACCCACTTCTTCAGATGACTGGAGTGTTGGAAGTCCACATCCAAGAATAAATAAGGGAAGATGTGGAGGGGGGAGGAAAAAAAGAAGGGGGGAAGGGGAAAAAAGAAACAATGAGTAGATAGCTTCACAGGGATAGCCCAGTTAGTCTGTAACAGGAAAAACTTTAAAAACAACAAATAGTCTAATAGCACCTTAAAGACTAGCTACATGAGACTGATAAGAACCATTAGTTTGCACTTGGAAATGAAGATGACCAACACCAGATTCTACACAAGACAGAACTATGTAGCACTTTAAAGACTAACAAGATGGTTTATTAGGTGATGAGCTTTCATGGGCCAGACCCACTTTCTCAGATCAATATGTGGAAGAAAATTGGCACAACCATATATACCAAAGTGATACAATCAAAAAAAAGTGAACACATGTAAAATTGACAAATCAAAGTTTGGAAAAAAGAGTGGGGGTGAGGGGGGAAGGTAAGTTTCTGTAAGGTAGTGACATAGGGGTGATAATAGGGGAAGTTTCTGTGAGGTAATGACATTGGGGAGATAATTGGGGAAGCTATCTTTGTAATGGGAGAGATAGTCTTTGTTTAAACCCATACATAAAGTGTCAAATTTAAGCATGAATGACAATTCTGAAGCTTCTCGTTGAAGTCTGGCTTTAAAGTCTCTTTGAAGCAATATGCATGTTTTAAGGTCATTAAGTGAATGATCAGTCTGGCTGAAATGGCAGGCAACAGCTTTCTCTCTGAGAGAGTCTTATGTCTGTTTTAGAAATGTAGCCGTGTTAGTCTGCTGTAGCTGAAACAAAATACAGGACTATGTAGCACTTTAAAGACTAACAAGATGGTTTATTAGGTGATGAGCTTTCGTCGGCCAGACCCACTTCCTCAGATCAAATAGTGGAAGAAAATTGTGATTCTAGATTCTACACAGACTTCAAGAACCGTTAGCACCTTCATTGGTTGGTTGGTTGGTTAAGTCATTAAGATGTGGAAGATAATGTGGAACCATCCCATATCTGGGTTCTTACTATTTGCATAAGAATTAAACTTGGGAATGAAGTTAAGTTCCAACCCTTCTATGATTAGGTTACAGTCTCATCTGATTCTGTGGCCTTTAGAATGTATTCCTTTTATTATGAGCACGGGAAGCATATTTGAAACCCCTCCACCTACCCTATCATAGAATCATAGAATCATAGGACTGGAAGGGACCTCGAGAGGTCATCGAGTCCAGCCCCCCGCCCTCAAGGAAGGACCAAGCTCCGTCTACACCATCCGTCTACACCACCTCCCTTGGCAATTTATTCCAATATTTGACCACCCTGACAGTTAGGAATTTTTTCCTAATGTCCAATCTAAACCTCCCCTGCTGCACTTTAAGCCCATTACTCCTTGTCCTGTCCTCAGAAACCAAGAGGAACAAATTTTCGCCTTCCTCCTTGTGACACCCTTTTAGATATTTGAAAACCGCTATCATGTCCCCCCTTAATCTTCTTTTTTCCATATTAAACAAGCCCAGTTCATGAAGCCTGGCTTCATAGGTCATGTTCTCTAAACCTTTAATCATTCTTGTCGCTCTTCTCTGTACCCTTTCCAATTTCTCCACATCTTTCTTGAAATGTGGCGCCCAGAACTGGACACAGTACTCCAGCTGAGGCCTAACTAGGGCAGAGTAGAGCGGCAGAACGACTTCATGAGTTTTGCTTACAACACACCTGTTGATACAACCTAGAATTATATTTGCTTTTTTTGCAACAGCATCACACTGTTGACTCATATTCAACTTGTGGTCCACTATGACCCCTAGATCCCTTTCCGCCATGCTCCTTCCTAGACAGTCGCTTCCCATCTTGTATGTATGGAACTGATTGTTCCTTCCTAAGTGGAGCACTTTGCATTTCTCTTTATTAAACTTCAGCCTGTTTACCTCAGACCATTTCTCTAACTTGCTAAGGTCATTTTGAATTATGTCCCTATCCTCCAAAGAAGTTGCAACCCCACCCAGTTTGGTATCATCTGCAAACTTAATAAGCGTACTCTCTATCCCAATATCTACATCATTGATGAAGATATTGAACAGTACGGGTCCCAAAACAGACCCTTGAGGAACTCCACTTGTTATCCCTTTCCAGCAGGATTTAGCACCGTTAACAACAACTCTCTGATTACGGTTATCCAACCAATTATGCACCCATCTTATCGTGGCCCTATCTAAGTTATATTTGCCTAGTTTATCAATAAGAATATCATGCGAGACCGTATCAAATGCCTTACTAAAGTCTAGGTATATGACATCCAACCACTTCTCCCTTATCCACAAGGCTCGTTATCCTATCAAAGAAAGCTATCAGATTAGTTTGGCATGACTTGTTCTTCACAAACTCATGCTGGCTGTTCCCTATTACTTTATTACCTTCCAAGTGTTTGCATATGATTTCCTTAATTACCTGCTCCATTATCTTCCCTGGGACAGATGTTAAACTGACCGGTCTGTAGTTTCCTGGGTTGTTCTTATTCCCCTTTTATAGATGGGCACAATATTTGCCCTTTTCCAGTCTTCTGGAATCTCCCCTGTCTTCCATGATTTTTCAAAGATCATAGCTAAAGGCTCAGATACCTCCTCTATCAGCTCCTTGAGTATCCTGGGATGCATTTCATCAGGACCTGGTGACTTGCTGACATCTAACTTTCCTAAGGGTATGTCTACAATACCCTCCTAGTTCGAACTAGGCGGGTAATGTAGGCATACTGCACTTGCAAATGAAGCCCGGGATTTGAATTTCCTGGGCTTCATTTGCATAAACGGGGAGCCGCCATTTTTAAAACCCCGCTGGTTCGAACCCCGTGCAGCGCGGCTACACGGGGAATGAACTAGGTAGTTTGAACTAGGCTTCCTAGTTCGAACTACCGTTACTCCTCGTGCACGGGGTTCGAACCAGCGGGGTTTTAAAAATGGCGGCTTCCCGCTTATGCAAATGAAGCCCGGGAAACTCAAATCCCGGGCTTCATTTGCAAGTGCGGTATGCCTACATTACCCCGCTAGTTCGAACTAGCGGGGTAGTGTAGACATACCTTAAGTGATTTTTAACTTGTTCTTTGTGTATCCTATCTTCTAAACTTACCCTCTCTCTGCTTGTATTCACTAAGTTAGGCACACCTTCAGACTTCCCGGTGAAGACCGAAACAAAGAAGTCATTGAGCATCTCTGCCATTTCTAAGTTTCCTGTTACTGCTTCTCCCTCCTCACTGAGCAGTGGGCCTACCCTGTCCTTGGTCTTCCTCTTGCTTTTAATGTATTTATAAAAGGTCTTCTTGTTTCCCTTTATGCCTGTAGCTAGTTTGATCTCATTTTGTGCCTTTGCCTTTCTAATCTTGCCCCTGCATTCCCATGTTGCTTGCCTATATTCATCCTTTGTTATTTGTCCTAGTTTCCATTTTTTATAGGACTCCTTTTTTATTTTGAGATCATGCAAGATCTCCTTGTTAAGCCAAGCTGGTCTTTTGCCATATTTTCTATCTTTCCTACACAGCGGAATTGTTTGCTTTTGGGCCCTTAACAACTTCCCTTTGAAATACTCCCAACTCTCCTCAGTTGTTTTTCCCTTCAGTCTTGCTTCCCATGGGACCTTACCTACAACTTCTCTGAGCTTATCAAAATCTGCCTTCCTGAAATCCATTACCTCAATTGTGCTGGTCTCCCTTCTACCTTTCCTTAAGATCATGAACTCTATTATTTCATGATCACTGTCCCCCATACTGTCTTCCACTTTCAAGTTCTCAACTAGTTCCTCCCTATTTGTTAAAATCAAATCCAGAACAGCTTCTCCTCTGGTAGCTTTTTCAACCTTCTGAAACAGAAAGTTGTCTCCAATGCAGTCCAGAAACTTATTGGATAGCCTGTGCCTCGCTGTGTTAGTTTCCCAACATATGTCTGGATAGTTGAAGTCTCCCATCACCACCAAATCTTGGGCTTTGGATAGTTTTGTTAATTGTTTAAAAAAGGCCTCCTCCACCTCTTCCACTTGGCTAGGTGGCCTGTAGTAGACTCCTAGCATGACATCACCCTCATTTTTTACCCCTTTTAGCTTAACCCAGAGACTCTCCACACAGCTATCTCCTACGTTCATCTCCACTTCAGTCCAAGTGTGTACATTTTTAATATACAAGGCAACCCCTCCTCCCTTTTTTCCCTGTCTGTCCTTCCTGAGCAAGCCGTACCCTTCCATACCAACATTCCAATCATGCATCAACTGTTTCAACTGTTAAAGAACCACAAGTGACTACCTGAAAGCCATAGAAATTGGCTTCAGTTAGATAAATTGCTTGGAAAAGTGTGCTGTGCTGGACATGAGGGTTCTAGCCTCTAAGCCAGGAGTGGGGAACCTTTTTTGGGTTGGGGGCTGCTGACACACAATAAAATCAGTCAGGGGCTGCACAAAATCATAGAATCTTAGAATACTAGAACTAGAAGGGACCTCGAGAGGTCATCGAGTCCAGTCCCCTGCCCTCATGACAGGACCAAATACTGTCTAGACCATCCCTGATAGACATTGATCTAACCTACTCTTAAATATCTCCAGAGATGGGGATTCCACAACCTCCCTGGGCAATTTATTCCAGTGTTTGACTACCCTGACAGTTAGGAACTTTTTCCTAATGTCCAGCCTAAACCTCCCTTGCTGCAGCTTAAGCCCATTGCTTCTTGTTCTATCCTCAGAGGCCAAGATGAACAAGTTTTCTCCCTCCTCCTTGTGACACCCTTTTAGATATCTGAAAACTGCTATCATGTCCCCCCTCAATCTTCTCCTTTCTAAACTAAACAAAACCCAATTCCTTCAGCCTTCCCTCATAGGACATGTTCTCTAGACCTTTAATCATTCTCGTTGCTCTTCTCTGGACCCTCTCCAAATTCTCCACATCTTTCTTGAAATGCATTGCCCTGAACTGAACACAATACTCCAATTGAGGCCTAACCAGTGAAGCAAAAAAGTGAGAAGCAAAAGTGTGGCCCCAGACAGAGAAGCAGAAAAACACTCCCCATATTCTCTTCACAGATGAGAGCGGGGGCGGAGGGGAAGAGATCTAGTAGAATTTTGGGGCCCCTCAATGAGGGGTTCAGTGAGAGGGTGCCAGGAAGCAGGCTTTGGGTATGGGGTCTGGGTGAGAGGGAGGGTGCAGGAACGGGTTGGGGGTGGTGGGTTTGGGAGGGTGATAAGGTGCAGGAGCGGGCTGGGGATTGGGAATGAGGGTCCGGGTGGGAGGTAGGGTACAGGAGCGAAATGGGAGTGTGGGGACTGAGTGGGAGGGGACTGCAGGAGTGGGCTGGGGGTAGGAGGACTGGGTGGGAGGCAGGTGCAGGACCAGGGTCTGGGTGATGGGGGCACTTACCTGGCGCAGCTCCTTGAGGATGCATATGACTCCGTGTCCCCCACCCCTCCTAGGCACCACTCTCTGCTGTGATTACACCAATTGGAGTGGTGAGGGGAAATCCTTCAGCCCGCACTGCCATTTCCCCAGCTGCCCAGGAGCGGCAGCACACAGGTCAGATCAGGCCCTGGCTCTTCTGACTCCGGCCCAGGAGGTTAAGGTCCCCCCCCCCCTCCCCGCCCATAGAAGGAAGCTGACACTCCAGCCTCACAGAGGCAGAGCCGCAGTGCAGGTGTGCCTGAGCTGGCTCCTTGATGCTGTGAACAGGACACCTTAGCAGCAGTAACCTCCTGTGCCCTCATCGAGCTTTTTGAAAAGTGACTAGTGATTTTGCACACTCAACCTGACATATCTTAAAGGGGCCTGATTTTCATCAGGAGGATGCTTAGCACATTGAGAAAAAAAACAGCCAAGCCCCTTTAAGATATGGCAAGACACCCACAAATGGACACACGTGATTGTTAGCCGGTTTTGAAAGCATTGGCCTGTGATCAAGATTTGCTCGAGGAACCACACGCAAAGGCTGAATAAGCCGGGTTTCAACCTTTGGTCTCTAAACAGGGTTAAATGTGAACGCAGGGAATCACAACTGAAAACTGTATTACGTAAAGCAACAGGAGGCAGAGCAGTCTAATAGACAAAGCCTGGAGTAGAAGCCAGAAAACCTGCTAACTGCAAAATTTTTAATGGAGTAAGAATGGAGGCACCTACGTTCTTGAAAATCCCCTGCTTAATTACAATCTCCTTATGCTTTTAAAACCTGTTCTAATTCACCTTGAATAAGAGATGAGTGCCTGTCTGCCACTGACAATGGGAGAAGCATACCTAACACCCTTTGGACTCTTTAAAAATATCAGCCGATACTTTAAAAAAAAAATCTTAACTCTCCTGGTTTTAATTACTCATAGAAATGTAAAAAAAAAAAATCAAAATGTAGAGGTCAGAGCAAAGAAATAATGGTCAATGATTAAATGGAGCACATGAAGCATCAAGACTATAATTATAGAGGACTCCAGATTCATTTTTCTGAGCCAGAGGAGCCTGGCAAGAAAATACCATACTAAAAGGATGACAATGATAAATAGACTTAATGGCAGTTTCCTGACCTAGCATGGCAGAAATCCATCCAAACATAATGTGCGTCTAGACTGAGACCTAATCAGCTCTTTGATGAATTGCAGTACCACAATTTTCAAGGAACAAAACTTGGTTACATTCAAGGGGATCTTAAAATATCGATTGATAATAACTGTATGCTTCAGATAACCCATTTTATAGGCAAAGGATAATGACTAAAAAACTGGACTAGACCTATGTAACCCAGAGAAAACTTAATTGAGAGAAGATTATTTAAAAGCAGAGTTAATTATCACCCAATCTGGAAAACTCTATCTTCAAACAAGAAATGGATTTAAGACAAACTCATTATCTTCACTAAAGAGGATGAAAAGCTGAATGCAATTAAATGCCAAAGTAAAATGAAATTTACAAAAATCTGTTTGACATTTTAGAAAGTAAAATTTGTGAAGTGTAAGTGAGAGAACAAAAACCACACATAATGAGTCAGAGCACGGCAAATTAATGGAGGTGTTTATCTAACAGCAACTAAGTCTATTATGCACTGAAAGATAAAAATAAGAAAAATAAATGTGCTACCTTCAACCTGGAACAGTGAGCAAAATCAATGAAATTTGTCACTATTCAGTACAAATTATAATGTGTGGTAATGTGCGGGGGAGGGGTTTGCCGTTACTGAAAGATCCTATAGGGCAGGTTTCTGCACATTGACTGAGACCTTGTCTACACTAACCACTGCCATCAACCTACTTCAGCTACACTCCCTTTGACACCAGCTACTCTTCTCATCCTGATGGAGTACCAGAATCAATGGGAGCGTGCTCAGAGATTGATTTATCGCATATAAGCAGATACGATAAATCGACAGCTGACGAATCGATCACTGCAGCTTCAATCCACTGTGTGCTGTAGACAAGGCCTCAGTGGCCTGCAGATCTTATTGCTTATGTCTACACCGCAATAAACAACTGTGCCACCAAGTTTCAGAGTGGGTCAATTGTCTCGGGTTTGTCTCAGACTGCGAGCTACAAATGCAATTTAGGCATTCAGAGACCTAAGCTTAGGCCCAGGCTCTGAAACCCTCCCTTAATGAGAACGGCACTCTCTGGGGGGGGGGGGGGGGGGGTGTGAACAAAGACACCAACTACCTTACCCATTACAAAGATAGCTTCCCCAATTATCACCTCTAATACCATTAGCTCACAGACATTTACCTTCCTTCCCTTCCCCCCCACCTGCATCCCTCTTCTGTTCTGAAATGTGATTTGTTCTTTTCATGTGTGTTCATTTTTTTTAATTGTATCCTTTGGTATATATGGTTGTGACTATTTTCTTCCACTATTTGATCTGAGGAAGTTGGTCTGGCCCACGAAAGCTCATCACCGAATAAACCATCTTGTTAGTCTTTAAAGTGCTACATAGTCCTGCATTTTGCTTCATCTATCTACACTGTGATTTCTAGCACCACAGCCCAAATCCACATCAGCTAGCCTGGGCCAGCAGCAGCCATGCTACAAGTTGTTAATTGCCATGGAGACATACCCATTGTAACTAGGTTTTCCAAATAGCTCAGCATGAAACATCCTACGCTCGTCTCAGAATCTGGCCCCCAACTGTAGAGCTCATGCAGAGATCTTTTGAAAATCTGTCTGTAAGTACACATATAAAAACCCATCATCAGCTCTAGGTAAAGATGCAGGGTGAAAAGGTGCCAGGACTTTTCAAAAACAGAAGAGCTATCTTGAAAAAGCTGGTTCAAAGAAAAAAGATTCACTCTGCTGAGTGTGTTAGGGGTCAGTCTCATTCCTAGCAGGATCCTGGGTTCCACGGGACCAAACCTCCAGATTATCCAGAAGTGCCTCCTAAAAGTGGTCCAACGAGCCTCAGTAGCATCCTGTCAAAGTCACTGCTGACAACATTGCTTAATGCTATGCAAGATCATACTGAATGCTGGCTCTGGGCTTTACTTCCAAACAGGTTTGTACAATGCACTTCCTGCACCCAGACACCACATTGAAATAACCTAGCTCTTAAGGTTAGGTCACATCCATTGGGAAATGTATTTCCATTGGAAGCCACTCATCTTGTTGCCTAAAGATTGATTCCCACTGTTCAGTTTAATTGGAAACTGCCCCAGCTTGTTTTAAAATTAGATTTCTTTGGATGGGAACCCTTCCAACATAGTTTCATTCTGCCCAGTTCTGGTCTTGAGCTGATTTAGTAAAACCAACAGCCTAAAAAAAAACCAGACGGCAGCAGTGCAATGTAGAGACACAGGTGCCATGGGAAGAAAAGTGCTGCTACGAAAAAGGCATCAAAAGGGGAAAGGCACCATTAAAAAAGAAGCAGGCCCATTCCTCTGCTAAGTGTTTGAGTGCCTCTTCACTACAACTTAACATTTATGGAGCAAGTCTCTACAGAGTCTGACTGTATTTTAGGACTCTAATTGATGGATTGGCACCATCTGTTTAAGTGTGCGTGGAGATGCATGTTGGAAGGAAAGGAATGACTGTATATGAGGCTACAATACCGCACTGCAAGGCAGGAGAGTTGGGTATTGCTGGCTCCTTAGCATACTTTCCACATCTCTAACATGGGAATACTAATAGATACATACCTCTCAAAAAGGCCTGGATGCTTCATTCATTTGTGTTTGTAAAGCTCTCAAATGATTACATGGAAAGTGCAAAATCAGAGATTCAGAGATGAGAAAGACAGCATGGATCCTCCTGCATAACACAGGCCACAGGAATTCACAGAATTAGTTTTTATTTGAACTAGAGAATATCATTGTGTGGATCCTCCATCACTGACAATTCCAATGCATTCCAACTAGGGATGTTAAATTTTGATTAATCAACTAATCAAGTAGTCGATGGAATTTCGATAATGCTCTCTGCACCTCTCCCTTTGAAATGTACAAGAGCCAGCCAGGGCTCCTGTACATTTCAAAGGGAGAGACCCAGAAGATTCCTGCTACCTCGCCCCATTTCAAATTCACAAGACCCGGAGCTCTTGTATATCTCAAAGGGAGAGACACAATGCTTTTTCCCATACGGGTTTCTTGCGCAAGAAATCTGTGTTTTCCGTCCACACACCTTTTTGCGCAAGAACTCCTGCCAAAAAGGCTTATTCCTTGTAGAAAGAGGAACAACACTTGCACAAAAAGCCCTGTCTTCTGACGATCTACTGTACTTTTTCTTGTGCAAAAATGCACTTGTAGTGTGGATGCTCTGTGAGTTTTGGGGCAAAAACAGGCATTTTTGCACAAAATCTCCGCATTGTAGATGTAGCCTGATAGAGGCAGCAAGGGGTGGGGAAGCAACTAGTTGAGTTCCTACTTGACTACCTGATAAGCATTTGTTTATCGGGTAGCTGACTAGTCACTTACACCCCTAATTCCAACTACCCCCAGTATTAAAAAGTTGAATAATTTCTGAATTTGTTTAGGGATGGGGAAACTTTTTTTGGCGGGAGCCACTGATCCACAGAAAAATCAATCAGGGGCTGCACACAATTGAGAAGAAAAAAAACCCTCATGTGGCCACTGACTGAGGAGAAAGACACTCCCCACATTCTCCTCACAAAGCAGAGCCTTGGGGAAAGGGGGCAGGCTAGTAGATTTTGTGTGCTCCAGACACCTCAATACTGGGCAGGGAGCCCTGAAACTCAGGGTCTGGATCCAGGCAAGCCAGGGGTCACATCCAACCCGTCGGCCAGAGGTTCCGCACCCCTAAACCAACTGAGCTCCTTGACTCTTCACTATTCATGTGACTCTTGAGAAGAACTGGAATGACTAGTTCAACTCTATTGCTGGGCCGGTATATCCCGATATCCTTTCCCCTAGTGGTCTATAAGGATGGAAGTGATCCAGCTCCACCCAAGTTTGGAATCCATATGGGGTTTAGAAGGAACAAGCACCAGTGGATTGTAGGAGGAAGAGCCTGAGAGAAGGACGTGCTGGGGAAAGTGTAGGAAGTAGCCCTGGGAGTTTGTAGCTGTCTCGCAACAGGTGTTGGAGACTCTTACAGGCAGCTGCCATTGCAGAACCCCAGGCTAGAACCCGAAGTAGAGGGTAGGCCTGTGTTCCCCTCAACACTCACCTCCCCATTTCCACTCATAGGAAAAGACTGGCTAGGGGAAAGAAAGGGGTTTATCCAGTGATGCATCATTTGGGGATCCACTGACACTGTGGAGTTTGGTTTCCCTCTATACCTTGTGCTGGCTAATGATGAGAGTAGCCCAACCATCAGCAAGCTGATGCTAGAGGTGTGGTGCCTAAGTAATGGCTGCTCTGAGCCTGTGAGGCAAGCAAATCTGCCTGGACGTGCAGGACCCACCAAGTTTGAGTAGGAGCTTAGTCACAATATGTATAAGTTGAAAATGCTTTGGGCAAAATACCTAGGGTTACCAAATGGGTTTCAAAAAAATACCAGACACACGTGATCTCGGGAGAAGGACGACCAGCTGGGAGGGGAGCGGGACTGGCTGGGAGGAGGTTGTGGGGAGTGGGTCTGACTGGGAGAGATCGGGGGTAGGGAGGACTGGCCGGCGGAAAGCAGGGCTGGCCGGGAGAGGACTGGGGGGAACCGGCTGGCGGAAAGCAGGGCTGGCTGGGAGGAGGTCGGAGGGAGCAGGGCTGGCTGGGGAAGATCAGGGGAAGGAACCAGCCATTGGGAAGCAGGGCTGGACAGGAGGGGGTCGAGGGGAAGTGGGGCTAGCCGGGGGAGAACTGGCCGGTGGGGAGCAGGGCGCATAAGCGGGTCCAGTCCCTGGGTTCTATCTCGCCCCACTCCCACCCCCACTCCCCTCCTCTCTACTGCGTAGCTGCATACTGCCAGGCTGGTAGACACACACACAGCGAGAGCACATCTACCAGCCAGGCAGTACACATCTACATACTGATACTCATGATAATAATAAAACGTACTTAATTAGAAAATACCAGACATTCATATGTCCGGTATTTTCTCAGTTTGTTTCCTGGACAGAAAACTCAAATACCAGACTATCTGGTTCAAAACCGGGCACCTGGCAACCCTAAAAATACCACATGTAACCTATCAATTTTAATGTTACAACCGGCTGGCTCTGCATATCTTATTTGGGAGCACATATCATTCTTGTATGAAAAGTTAGAAAGATGAAGTATAAAATAGTTTATGGTTTTAAATATGCAAATGTAAGCCCTCAATGGCCAGAAGCCTTAATGACTGGGTGATCAACTTACCAACTTGAGAATACCCTTGTTTGTCCTTTAAGTCTAAGTGGCGCCACCGGGAAGTGGGGTACCAGTTTGACCAGATAATTTTCCATGGAAGGTGGGGGTAGAGAACAAAACATTCCCACCCAAAGAGAAGCTATATAAACAATTTGAGACTATCTGTCCTTTTGTCTCTGGCTGGCATGGGAAAATGCCTGACAGCTAAGAATCAAGAGAAACAAAGAGAACCATGGGAGACCAAGTCAGAGCAAATGATCATCTAGACTTGAAGACAGGCCTGAAATAAGAAGAAACTCTTATTCTCGATGTCTATGTAGACTCTCGTGTTGGTCATCTTCCTTTCCAAGTGCAAACTAACCGCTCTTATCAGCCTCTTGTAACTATTTAGTCTTCAAGGTGCTAATAGACTATTTGTTGTTTTTTAAGTTTTTCCTGTTACAGACTGGCTCTGCCTAATCCTTTAAAACTCCAGTCATCTGAAGAAGTGGGCTGTGTCCATGAAAGCTCACTATACCATCTACGTGTTTTGTTAGTCTATAAAGTACTACCAGACTATTTGTTGTTTTTTAAATTTATCCTATAAAAACTTATCTACCCAATGTCCTCTCCCCCTCCCCCCCATCCTTCCCTTATTTATTCTTGGTTCTGGCCCTCCAACACTCCAGTCATCTGAAGAAGTGGGTTGTGCCCACGAAAGCTCATGATACCATCTACACATTTTGTTAGTCTTTAAAGTGCTATCAGGCCATTTGTTGTTTTTTAAGTTTTCCTGTTACAGACTAACTTAGCTACCCCTGTGAAGCTCGTCAGGGTAAGAGACTGTGTGTAATAAGGTTTTTTTTTTAGTATATTAGAATTAGCTATGTTTTTTCTTTTAAGTTTAATTCTGTAACTTACTTTGCAATGTCCATTTTCACTTGCAACCATTTAAATTCTACTGTTTGTACAGTAAAACTCCAATAGTCCGGCATCCAATTGTACGGCACTCCCGATAGTCCGGCATCAAAATGGCAAGAGCCTAGTGAATGAGCTTCGGCAAAAAACGAGTCACAAGGCAGCAGTGGCATCAGCTGAACCGAGTGAAAAGGGTAAAAAAGGGTTAAAAAATGAAAACATTACTGTATACTGTATACAGTATATACTGTATATCAAATGTTTTTGACCCTTTTTATTGTACATACTGTATACAGTAGATATAGATATAGATATAGATATAGATATAGATATAGATAACTGTCTTACAGTACCTCCTGATAGTCTGGCATATCCGATAATCCGGTACCACCTAGGTCCCAAAGGTTCCGGATTATCAGAAGTCTACTGTACTTAATAAAGTGTTTGTTTACTATCAAGCCCAGCGCACCTGAGGGGAGAAATTAGTGTGAATATTCCCTCTTTCATTGATAAAGAAGGCAAACATCCTCATAAGCGTTGTTTGTGTAAAACTTTTGCTGGGAGAAAGACAGATTTATCTGGGGTTTTGATCCCCTTTGGAAGTAGGTTTCCTGGGTGCTATGCCCTAGAACTGCATTCTCCAAGATCGGAAATGATTCAGTCTCTGCTTTGCTCATTGCAGGGGGTGGTTACCTCAACTCTGTGCCCTTTCTGGGAGAGACCAGAAAATCTGTCCCAGAAAGACAGGGTGATGGGGAGCCACAGAGAACAAGAAGGCAATTGTCAGTAGGGATGTAATAGTATAGTCCATTAACCAATTAACCAATAAACAAAAGCTTATAGGTTAATGCTATAGACTACGTGCACCTCTCCCCACCAGTAAATTTTTTAGCAAGCTGGCCAGCAGCCCACCTCAGTCCCAGCTTGCACTGAGTCCCTGGACCTACCCTGCTGTGGCAAGTGAATTAGGAGCCAGGTGGGCATGTAGCCCGGCTCAGTTCTGGCTTGTGCCAGATCCAGGAGCTCAGACTCCTCCCTCCCGGACAGGGGCTGCCCGGGGACTATGGAATAGTCGACTAACCAATAAGAATTCATGAGATTAATCGACTATTCAATTAACCAGTACTTAACATCCTTAATTGTCTGTGGCATAATCAGCACACCAAAAAACAATCCCAAGGGGTCATCTGTGACTGCACCCTGTCATATTCTCCAATAAAATACAGGACTATGTGCTACACTAGACTAACACGGCTACATTTCTATCAACATTCTCCAATAAAAATTCTGCCAGACAGACCACTGGCTAGTTTCTCACTGATCTCTTAACAGCCTCAGACAGCAATGATCTGTCAGAACTCACATGGCCTTTTTTTGAATTGGCAATCTAGAGGTTAAATTCTCCACACCTTGTCACCAATCCTCTGACCTATCCAGGCCCCTTGGGTATTATTAAATAAATACATTTTCATTTCAAGCTGCCATGAAGTCCCATTTGTCAGCAGATTCTTCCAGATATGTCAGCAAGTTCTTTGCAAACAAGAATAAGGCATTAACATGAATGCTTTCCAGATGAGCTGTTAATTAACTTCTGCTATTTAAACAGCAGAGGTCAATGAACCTTCTGTCATAGAACATGGCCTTTTGAGACAAGGGCACGAAAATAGACGGCTTTTCTTTTGTGTGTCACACTAGGGTCAAACATTCATTTCTGTTGCTCCTGAGTGCTTTAGGTAAACAGTTTCATTGCCTCCTTGCGATAATAATATACCGTGGGGAACATTCAGAATGAAGGGGGGAAAAGACACCTATCACCACTTTAATCCACATTAAAATCACAACCTAGTGCACCTCCTTCCCCTTCAACTTTAGTCCATCTTCAGCTATAACATGCCCAAAAAAAGAGAGAGAGAGAGAGAGAGAGAGAGAGAGAGAGAGAGAGAAAGCGTGTGTGTTTTCACAAGAAGCAGGAGAAACAAAAGAGAGAGCAGCTGGTGTAAATAAACAAATTAAACCTGCCATCCTGAGATGCCAATTTCTTTCTACATCTTTCAAGGGTCCACATGAAAGTGAAACTGCTTCCATAGGAAACAATCTCAAAACATAAACATCACAGCTAGTTATAGCCTAGGAACTGTTTCAGGAATTTGTGTCCCCTCTGTATACTGTGTGGTTCATATAACCTGCAATAAAGCTACCCTAAACCAGTTCTCAGACTCCTTTTCTCTCTCTGGGGATGAATCTAGACAGCATATTGTCCTATGGGAGAAAAATACTAGGTGACTGTGCAATTATAGATTGTATCATCTATCTATATATTTGAGTTTCTCTGTCTGTCTGTCCCTGTTTGTTCTAGAGCTCATCCTAAGTGGTAAGAGCTAGGACCACTGAATTCGCTATACAGCTTCCTCTTTATGATAACTTAAAGCAAGGTCAGAGTTTGGTTGTGCCAGGACAATGGGCTGTGCCTAGAATGAGACTGCGTTCCAGAAAACCCGTCACAGTGACAAACGCTCCAAATAAATCCATTAGTCTTGAAGGTGCCACAGGACTCCTCATTGTTTCAATAAACAGAGTCCATTCCAGACAACAAAACACAGTTGCTTCTCTCTTGTCCTGGTGTGATGAGCCAGCCCTGTTCAGGGGAGGTGACTGTGCTGGGCTCTTGAAGAACAAGGACTGACAAATTGGGGGCTCAGTTTTCTCAACTATGGATGACTTTATGAAATTGTATCATGAAATTATGGTGCCTGTAACATGTGAGGACCCCCTGCCAAAGTTAGCAGGGTTGTGTCATGTCTCTCCCAGACCAGAGTGACCAACACTCAGCAACGCTCTATTAAAAGACCACCATTTTAGGACAATAGGTTTGCTGCAGCTAGAAGACACCTCTTCCTCCTCCTATCTGCAAGGAAGCTTGGAATATAACGGGAAGTTTTCAGGGGCGAACCGAAGAAGCAGGTAAGCCAGCGGGAGTTTTTAAATGTGCTTGTGGAAGGGGAAGTAGAGAGATGAGAAGCCACACAATGGCAAATTAAGATGAGGAAAACTGCCGAAGGAGTAAGGGGTGCAAGAAGGATGGGTCCCAGCCTGATCCACTCAATGCAGATGATCTCCCAAAGGAAGGATGAGCTGGTGAGAGCCACTGCTCATGTAACTGTATTTTCTATATTCTGATGTGCTTTACTTGGTAAAAGAACGTAACATTGCAACGTGTGTGTGCTGACAGCTTCACAACTACTGCATGCCCATCAAAGGTGAAACTGTCAATCAGAACCTACGGCTACGTCTAGACTGCAAGCCTCTTTCGAAAAAGAGCGTCTAGACTACAACCAGTACTTTCAAAAAAGCAAGCTGCTTTTTCAAAAGAGAGCACGCAGGCAGTCTGGATGCGCTCTTTCGAAAAAGCACAGTTCGCGATACATAGAGCCTTTTTTCGAAAGAGCATTTTTGAAAAAAGGTGTTATTCCTTGTAAAACGAGGTTTTCCACGGTCGAAAACTTACTTTCGAAAGAACGCGGCAGCAGTCTAGACGCAGGGGAAGGTTTTTTCAAAAAAAGGCCACTTTTTTCCAAAAAAAAACCCTGTAGTCTAGACACACCCTACATGCCTTTGCAGCAGAGTTCTGGGAGAGCAGGGTATTCAATTGTTGGGGGACTTGAAGGGCACACAGCAGCCGGACGGGTGGGCAGGAAGCAGGTTCCAACATTCCAGGAGGGTGCCAGATAGAAGGTCCATGCCCAGAGTGTGTGCCTAAGGACCCCAAGATTAGGCCAGTGGTTGGAGTCCAGTTAGGCTCCAGAATCTTAAACACACCCCAGAGGATCCACAGCACAGAGGCTTGGATTCCCCTCACAGCCATCCAAATGAGTGGCCAGAAAGGGATGCTTGCTAGGATCTGTGACACAGGGCAGTCTCCCCTCAGCTGTGCCTGCTGCAGCTGCAGTGGCCATGGACAGGCACGACTCACCAGGCCCCAAGCCACTGCAGTGAGAGGGCTGAGGCTGTCCTCTCTCCCTGGGGCAGCCCCACACTGAACCTCTTGTCCCCAGCCCCACCCCAAAGCAATGATTTAAATGAAGAAAAAAACCCAAAACTTGTTTGAGTTAAAGACCAGACCAACGCCAGGTAAATCTGTGTGTGAGTGTGTGCGTGTGTGTATCGGGTATGTGCATAGCTCTTTTTTGTACATCTTATCACAACTATTTCATATATTTACTTGTTGGAAAAATAAGATTGGGCCACAGTATTGGGCTGACCCTAGCATTTTCTGATTAGTGTGAATAAATTCTCCCTAAACTCAGTCCAAAGTGTGTTCTGATCTCATCCTGCCTCTTGCCTACCTGATGAGAAGGGTCTCACCAGGTCTCTGCTGCAGTTATAAATAGGGTTGCCAGATGGTTGAAACAAAAATACTGCCCCCCCCCCCAAAAAAAAACACTGGGGAAAAATTCTGCTGAAGGGGAGAAAAAAGGGGGGGAACAAAGTTGCTGAGCAAAAAGAAAAAGAAAAAGGACTCCAAGGACTTAAGCCAAAAAAAATTAAAATAAAACAGCATTAAAACAGCATGTCCCCTTTAAGAGTGAGTGCAGGGATTGAAACAGGGGAGCGGCTGAGCACTGAGACCCAGGGGAGTCATTGCTTCCCCCAGGTCTTTTGGCTGGCAGCCATTTTGTGCTAGCAGCCTTGGGGAGCCAGGTAAGCATGGGGGGGTGGTAGCATTCGGGAGGGGGGAAGACTGGGTGCTGAATGTTTCTAGGGTTGCCAGGTGCCCGGCATTTTCGCCTCCTGGCCGGGGAAAAATTCAGTAAATACCGGACATCTCAGGTGTCCGGTATTCTCTGAATTTTTTTTACTGGACAGGAGGCAAAAATACTGGACTGTCCAGGTGAATACCCGACACCTGGCAATCCTAGTTATAAACAATGACACTTGAATTATATTCAGCTTAACAGGGAAGAGAAACCATGTAAAGTGGGGAAAAGAAAAACCTTTTTAATGTTATAGGACAATAGGTTACTCTGGGGAGAAGTTGGTTGGATTGTGGAGCATTCATGAAGCAGCAACAACTGGAGAAGAATAACAAAATGGCAGAGACAATATAAGGACACCAAATCCTCCATCCAGCAAAGCATTTACACCATGCATATGTTTAAGCATAAAGGTCCTGTGAATGGGACTATTCTCCAGCTTAAAGTTATGCATGAGTGTTCACATGCTTTGCTGGATTTGTGCCCAAGATCAAGATCTACATAGACAAAGTTAGCCCCTGCATGTGGCTATGGGTGAAACTGCAGCCATTGCTGGCCGGCCATGCCTACCAACTAGCATGGGGATGACAAAGCATCCCTCAAGGTTAATTAAATAGCAGAAGACCTAGCTGGGTTTGGGGCTGTTTGGTTTAAAAGGGTGGGAATGTAATGGGGATGTCATCAGCCTTTGATTTTTGCAGTTTGATGTGGGTGAAACTGGTTCTGGCTTCCGGCTCTGTCTCATCAGGGGTGGCCCATCCATACAGGCGAACTAGGCGGTTGCCTAGGGCGCCAAGTTAAATTGGGCGCCAAATGGTGGTGCAATATCATTGAGGAGTTTGGAGGTGGGGGGCGCCGATTGCACGGTTCGCCTAGGGCGCCAGTTGCTGGCAGCTAGTCTAGGGCCGCCCCTGTGTCTCATATCGGTTAGCTAGCAACGTTGAGTTATGCTGGGGTGTGTTGTGCAGGCCAGTCACTCCCCCCTCACCAGGGGATTTCTGCACCAGTTGGTGGAGTTGAGAGACTCCAAGGTCTCTCATTCTTGGAAACTGGAAAAAGGTGTTTCCAAACCACAGAACAAGGAACTCCATCCCCTGCAGAGCCTGGATCCCAGCATGATTCCTAATTGCTAAAGAAAATGGCAATTATTTATTATCTCCCCACGGAGCTCTGTGTTTCTTTATCCTGCTCCAGATGTTTCTAGAATCCCTGCTACTTTAATTTGTGCAGGAGAGGAAAAGGGACGTAATGCCATGTTAAGCTCTCCCATTACGCTTTCCAGCTTGTGAGTACACATTTAATTTAAAGTTGATCTCTAATGACTGCCTTATTTGAATAGCTGGACAAGAAAATGCCTGCTCTTTAGGGGAGCTTCCATAGAAGGAGCTATTAACACACAGAGCTAGAATAAAATCAGCATAGCTCTGCTGGAGATACTGAGCTATACAAACCTACACATACAGATTATCCAGCCCGCTTACAGCAGAGTCTTGCTGACATGCATTGATTACTGGGAGCCCTACTGCTAATTAGCAAGCAAGGACCCAGTGTTCTGCTCCTAATGAAGCCAATGAGAGTTTGTCATTTGACTCCTCGTGTCAACTTACGTGAACCACTTTAAAAGTGAAAATGGAGTGCGATGTGATGTGAGGACACTCACTCTGACAAGCAGAGTTACATTTCAATACTATAATAACTGGCTTGTCCTCAGTGAAGTGTTTGGGAAAATAATTAAGTCTGAGCAATAGGAGAGCAAGCCAGGTTTATGCCCGATCAACCATGGAGCAGATGTTTGCCATTAGACAAATTACTGTAAAAGCTCAGGAGTTTCAACATGGGAAGAATGAGGTATAGATATAGCCTTTGTGGATTTAAAAGCTGCTTTTGACTCTGTTCATGGTTGCTGCCTTTGGCTCAGCTTGCAAACTACTGGTGTGACAGGCCAGCTCCACTACCATTTCACAGAAGTGCTTTGCTAAAGTGAGAACTGTTTCCCTTTAGATAGCGGGATGTCTAACCAGCCAGAGTACAACAGTGGCATCTGTCTCAGACAATGTCTCCACTTACCGGAGGATCGATGCTCTGGCGATTGATCTTCTGGGGTTCAATTTAGTGGATCTAGTAAAGACCCATTAAATCAAACACTGAGGCCAGGAGTAAGCAAAATTGCTGTGAAGGTGGTGCCAAGTGCAGTTTAAGGTATGTGAACTCCAGCTACATTATTTACATAGCTGGAGTTGTGTGCCTTAATCTGACCATCCCCTTGCAGTGTAGATCTGGCCTAGGGTACATGGCTACACCTGATCTTTTCTGTTCTGTTACTTAGCAAATTATAGAAACTGTCACTTGCCATGTACCTGGGGTGATGTTTCATGGCTTTTGCATCACTGACCTGCAGTATGCAAATAACAGGACCTATAGTCATGTCCTCAGAAACTAACCTCATCAATGCCATGAATGTGTGTGTGGAAAAGCAGTAAACTTGCTTTTCAAGTCAACAGGAAACCCAAACCGATGTACGTGGGTTATGAACCTCTGCCCTCGCCCATCATAATCATTTATTCATTTCAGTACCCTAGCTCTGTTGTCACCAAGGAGGGAGGTTGCCTTGTTAACATGAAACATCAGTTCAACCAGACTATAGCATTTTGCATGTTCTTGGGAAGCCTTATGTGGCACTGACACCACAAACTCAGGTAAAGATGTCTCAGAGGGGTAGCTGTATTAGTCTGTAACTTTGAAAACGCGTAATCCCATGGCAACCTTAGAGACCAATATAAATATATATAGTCTCATGAGTGATCGTGGGCAAAACCCACTTGTGTGTCTATCAAGCAGTTGCAGTTTTTGTCCTTTTGTATGGCCCTGAAACCTGGGCTAACCCAGAGATGCAAACATCTCAGCTGGACACTGACATGACATTGCAATGTCTTATTGATGGTAAATCGTGTGTTGCATCACATTGTAAATAAGATGATTAGGCATCAGACCAGTCAACTTCCAACGTTTTCCAAGAGACTCAACACTCTCTCGGATTGCTTGGCTATCTATTCCATATGCCAGAGTCCATACCAACTTTGACTCAACAATAACTGGCTGGAGAAGACCTCACCTCATACATATTGTAGGGGTGTTGTGGCTTTTGACCTCAACTGCCTCAGCCTTAATATAGAGCAAGACTCCACATTGGCAGGAAATTGCACTTTCTGGATGCAGGTGACCCAAAGTGTTCACTCTACTTTCAACGAGAAAGAGAATTAATGGATACAGTGACTAGGAAAGCTTGTTACAGGACTCAAATGTTCCATTTTTCCTTGGTGAATGTTTGCACCAAGAATGGGGAGGGGTTATAACAAGATGTGTGGACGTATAACTAGAAATAACAGAATGAGCTTAAGAAGAGAAATAAATAGGTTTAATATCAGAGAAGACCTCACCATTCATCTGTGCACTGTAATCCCTGATACATAAGACATTTTCTGCAGTCTAGTTTTAAAAAGGCAGAAAATGTTTTGTAGGGCCATAGTCCTGCATTGGCTGAGACACAGACTGGATAATCTAGCAGGTCTCTTCCAACTCTAACTTTAGGGATTCTCCTATGAAGTAAGGAAACTGTCATTTCCTAATGCAAATTATGAGTGTAAATCAACAGAGAGTAGAAGGCCATTTTATACTGTATAAGGGCTGAGATTCACACGCCTCAAGCATTAACTGATCCCCAAGCTTCAGCCAGGAAAAATTTCCCACCATGACAGAGCACTGCAAAGATAAATGCAATAGGTGAGAAGGATTAAAGAAGTTATACAGGCAGTCCCCAGGTTACGTACAAGATAGGGACTGTAGGTTTGTTCTTAAGTTGAATTTGTATGTAAGTCGGAACTGATACATATTGTAGGGGAAACTCTAGCCAAACATTTCTCCAGAGCTCAGTTTTATTCTGCCACACCTCACTTCCCTCAGTCCTTTATTCTCAAGCTAAGGTGTCTGCTGAGAAAAGCCGCTCCGCGTCTCCCTGGTCTGCTGGGGGGGGGGGGCGCGCTAGGTTCGCGTCTCCCTGGTCTGCTGGGGGGAAGCAGCTAGTGCGGGGTTGCCTCACCCCGTTTGTAAGTAGGGATCCGATGTAAGTCGGATCCATGTAACCCGGGAACTGCCTGTACTTTCTTCTGGAGTACCGTGTATTAGCTACCATTTATGCAATGGTACTGTATTTGCTGACATGGGGCAGAGCTTATAAATATTTAGGGTAGTGGGGCAATGAGGTTGTCAGTTTTCCTGGCAGTAAATATATTCCTCGTTTGGTCAGGCTGGTCACTACACAACTGTGGTTCAGGATTTGTAACAATAAAGTCTGGTTTGTGCCTCAGGCTACGCCTACACTGACAATTGAATGTTTTGTCATTTAGAGGTACTAACTCCTATCCCCAACCACCTCCAAAAGACAAAAGTTTGGTTGCGGCAAGTGGCTATGCAACCCGACTTTTAGCAACACAATTGGGTCAACATGACCATGTGGCTAAAAATTGTGCTGTGTACACAAAGTCTCTGTCTCAGCTCAATTCCCCAACCTGGCACTTTGAGTGCTGACTAGCAGAATAAACTCTGTAAGAACCTGCCTCTAACTCCCAGACAAACAGTCTGATCGCTGCCACCACCAAGTGTAGCTAAAAATATAAAATAAACCCTTTTCCAATGAAAAGGGCACTTGGAATTCCCTCCCCCTGCTTCAACCTTTGTTTTGCTTGGAGTTATGAAAACAAACAGAGATAACTGACAGAGAACAATGGGGCTCTGTTTCTCCCAGGTAACTTAGGCAGATAGGTTTAAGATCACAAAAATCAACCAATACTGGTTAACCAAAACAAAAAGAAAACACTTTTATTATTAAAGCAAGACTACAGTTGTAAACATAGTAAATGACTGGGTGTTAAAAGCCATGGACTGAAATAGACTCAGGGAGAATCCCTGGGCAGCAAACCTTAGTTACAAAAGAGAAAAACAATTAACCATCTCAGACATGATTTCCAAACCCCCAAATAAGAAAAACAGTAAAACCCGATGGACTATTGTCAGCCGACGGTCAGGGCAGTGTGTGCGTGTGTGTTACACCCAAGTCTTCAACTGCTGAGACACAGAGTCTCGTTGCAGCGGGCAGCCTAGGAGGCTGGAGGGCACCCTGAAAAGTAGTTTAACGTCCGTGACTTTACTGCTAGGACCGAGGTCCCGTCGCAGAGGGTAGCCAAACAGGCTAACAGACGCCCCAGTGTGTACAGGAAGAGCCTATTACGCTTCAGATTTTAGCTGCTAGAATTTCATAATTCCTTCGCAGCGGGCAGCCTCGGGGAGACTGAGAAGCGCCCCAACTGAATTTTGCCACCTGGGTGTGACACAAATTCAAACGCCCAAGCTCTCCCTATATCTGTCCCTTTATGACCGGCTGAAGTTCTTTTGTTTGTGTTCGGTTCGGGTACTGCAGCACGGGTTCAAGTCAGAAGCTTGACACGCACTGGCTTATTTATAGGAGAAAGAAAGAGAAAAGAAATAAAGAAACTTGGTTCAGTGTATATAGATATATATATTTTATAAGTGAATGAGGGCACCCCACTTGTTCCCAAAGTTTATAGCAAAATCACCTTACCAAAGGTGATTTACAATAGAAATGAAGCAGTTTGACTTTAAGAAAACTATAATAAAGTAACTAACTTACAACAGAGAGAGACAATTAGAGTGTACACATAAAGAAAAACACATTGCAGGTACAATTCTCACCCCTGCGTTCCAGACTTGGCGTGGCCAGCGTCTTTCTCTCAATCCCTCGGGAAGAAGTAGGGCGAGGTTGGGCGTCCCACGGACCTCGGGAGACAATCAATACCTGCCAGCAGGTGTAGGTGATTGGAGCTCAAATTGGGTGGGCAACTCAACCCTCTTTATACCCCTTGGGTCACATGGGCTTCTTCCTGGTCTTAAGTGGCCAATCAGGAAAAATGGCTTTGAATGCCAAGTTTCCCACGAAGGGTGCAAAGCATAATTCACACCTGGGAAGATGCAGACAATGGGCACCTCTGGTATGTGATGGGCGAAGATTCCTCTCCCGAGACAGTGCAGGCGTGTCAATTACTGATACTAGCCATCACGGCGACGGGAGGCCTCCCAGTCGTCAGCTAGCCCATTTACTGTCTGGTTTCTGTTTATGGTAGAATAAGGGACAGGCACCACACCTGCGTTCCCAGGGCATCAAAGGCTGACTGCCTTTCTCTTGCTCTCTGGGGGGGGGGAAAACAAGATGGGGCTCGTGGAAAAACAAGATGGGGTTTTGTCTGGCTACATTCCACCCCCTTGACACGCCTCACTATGTCTCAGAACGCAAGATGGCGGTGATGCCAGCACCTTTTGCCCTTCTTGGAGGAAGCTAAAATCGCCCTATCGGCAGGGTCTGATCAGATAATTTTGGATCAAGGGATTGATTAGGATCGCTTCCCAACGCCATATATCGGACCTGTACAGAGGAGGTAGCAGTGTACACCAAACGCTTAACAATACATAGAAGCATGCAGCAAGCAATTACAACAAGTAAAACGGTTAATATAGTATTTACAATAGAGTGAAGGAATGGAGTTAACAAAAATCCTAGGCGTTGGGCTAGCCAATCTAGCCATGAGGCTTTTCCATCCTCAGTTACAGCATGTAGTACCTTAACAGCGCCCTTTATAGCGAGTACATCTTGTTCAATTTGTCCTGATTTATTTACATAGAAGCAGCAAGATTGGTTGATTACCGCACATACTCCCCCCTGTTGGGCCAAAACTGCGTCCAAGGCTATTCTGTTCTGCAGGGCAAAACGGGCTACTGATTGAATTTGCTCGTTAAGCAAGCCCAGAGCATCTGCAGTGTGGTTGAGTGCCTGTTCTATTTGCCCAGATACATTTACTATTGCCTTCTCTAGCTCAGCTACTCCAAGCCAGGGCAGGAGCGCACGGACGAACTGGTGGAAGCCTGTGGGACGTATTATAAGGGGATTAGTGGAAAACCTTCGTGGTGACCGGTGTAAGAAACTCCCAAGATTAGTAATACCAGGAGCCATAATGTGAGGGTGTACAGTGAGTCCCCCAGGGGCAGCGTGCCCCATTGAGCAGCGCCCCATCCAATTCAGTGGCAGATACTTGTAGGCTTTCTGCCCGCAAATGAAAAAGAGTCCTGGCTCCTCCTTCAGAATGGGGGAGTAGGGTCCCTTATACCACCCTGTTCCAGTGGGTCCTTTCTTTGGGGTATGGTGGGTAGCACAGTAACTATCATTAGCAGCTGTGCAATGTAAGGCAAGCAGCAAATCCTGTAGGACCTGGTCCGCTGCAAAAAGCTCTGTCCTAGCGCACTGGTTTGGGAGTAGGGTATTACTGGTTACCAGTGTGGGGTTGTATATTTGACCGGTGTTAGGAATTATGAATAATGACTGATTGTACCAGGCTTTTCCCTCCAGGTATTGGCTGAAGTTTAGGGGAATAATGGTGACATTGCTAGATAGTGGTGTGCCACTGTGGGAGATATTATATCCCCCGCACCTTAAGGGTTTTTGGTGGGTTGCACTGGGATAGACATCCCAGACCTTTAATTTCTTATTAAAACTTACTATGTGGGTGCACTGCTGATCCCCTAACCACCCGAGGTGAGGTCCTGTACCATTTTTGTTCTCAAAGCAGATGGGGTATACTTCCCTAGAGGTTCCTGTTATATACTCCAGAGGTTGACCCCATAGTGTAGGTTGCCATTGTCCATGCCACCCCCAAGTTCCCTTCCCAGAGTCATTTAAAAGTTTGTAGTCGCTGGAGCTGCTGTCATCAAACCAGGCTGGTCCCCACTTGAAAACGTTGCTCTTGTTCCACCAGTCATTTAAGTTTAAAGGGACAAATTCAACTCCCAGTCCTGTGGGGGAACCTAGCAGGGTACATATCCAGCAGTTTGTAGCATCGGCTGCAGAGGCAATAGTCTGGATAGCATTCCTGAGAGGGTGCTCTGGTACAGCGGAGATCGCAGTGATTAGGAGAAACAGCAAAGCTCGATCCGGAGTCATGCTGCGTCTTGAGTTGGGTAATGAGGTATTGTTCTCTTGTTAACTCCTTCCCTGCAACAAAACAAAAAGTCAGCCAGTCTTGGATACAATCCAAGCCTCAGAAATGGTTAGTGGCAGTTTGTTGGGGTTTGCAATAATCCAAACGCCCTTGTTTTTATAAGACTGAAGTACACAGGTATGTGTGCCCAGGCTGGGGTGTTTGACCACAACAGTATCCCCAGGGGCATATTTGGAGTCCGTTAGTGGTGTCCCTGGAGTCAGAGAGGCTTTCCTTGTTGGGAAAAATCCTTTGCTAATTGGGCTACCCGTAGGGGTTTGCCGATTGTTTAGCCGTTGAACCACGGCATCCAGTCTGCCTCCCCAGGTTCCCTCTGTAGGCTTAAGGTGGTATTTTAGCAGTCCATTCCATCTCTCAATTATGCCATTGGACTGAGGTCGGTATGGGAGGTGAAAGGTCCATTGGACTCCATTCTGGAGAGCCCACTCCTGGACAGTCTTGTTTTTAAAATGTGAGCCATTGTCAGATTGAATTTCCTGAGGTGTTGGGACAAGTGCAATTAGGCGATTCAGTCCCATAATTGTGGATAGTCCTGTTGCTAAACGAGTAGGGTAAGCGAACCCTATACCTGAGATGACTTCCACTCCTGTGAGAATGTATTTCCACCCTTGCCTGGTGGTGGACAATGGACCCACATAATCAATCTGCCAGGTCCCCCATAGCGTTTTCCCATCCCTTAGTTTGGCAAACCGTTGTCCTTCCGTGATATGCCTCCTGGTCTCAGCACATGTAGTGCAGGCTTGCACTAAATCCCTAGCCTGTTGGTGGGTGATGGGCCACCCCCTGATATGTGCCTGCCTCACCAGCTCCTCACTCCCCGTGTGTCCCAGATTTTCATGCAGCCAGATGTATAGGCGTTCCCAGTCCACCTGGGTAACAGAGATCTGTGCTGCTTCATCAGCTAGGTTATTCAATTGTGCAGTTGGGGTGTTATTCTTTTGGTGTGCTGACACATGTCCAATACTTAGGGGTTGCTGGGTGGCATGGTGGTATATCCACTTCCAGTACTCTAATCCCCATACGGATTTCCCTCCTATTTCCCAGTGGTTATTTTTCCAGTTAGTTATCCACTGGGTGGCTCCTGCCCATACAGCATAGGAGTCCGTATAGATAGTACTAGCACCTGCTTCACAAGCCAGCTTGATTGCTGCTAGTTCTGCAAGCTGAGCTGATCCGTCCACATCGGTGGTTAAGGGTGTGGTGGAATTGTCTGCTGGAACGGCTGCAGCCTTTCCTTTCCATCTCCCTTTAATCAATTTAGCACTACCGTCTGTGAACCACACTCCCTCAGGGTGAGATGGGTCAAATGCAGCGGCGTTTTGAATGGGAGAGGGCTGTGGGGGCAGGTGATATTCATTGGGCATTCCTACCCTCCACAGAGACTCCTTAATCATAGTGGGGTTCTGTGCGGAGTCTGCACCACCCACCCTGTAGTGTATGTACAGTGCCCATTTCTGGGTGGTCATTTTCTGTGCTACTCCTGGTGGCAGCTCCTTTCCTTCCAATATGGGCTTAATAATTGGAAGGGGAGTGTGTATGGTTATAGCGCGATTTTGTGTTAGCTCCTCAGTCTCCCTTAGAGCAGTATAGGCTGCCAGGAGCACTTTCTCATAGGGAGTGTAATTGGCTTGCGATCCCTGCCATGACTTTGAGCCGAATTGTATGGGGCGGCGGGGTGCAGTTTCACTCTCTTGCCATAGGGCATAAGACATTCCCGTAGCTCCTATGGTGAGATACACGTGGAATGGAGCATCGGGATGGATTGGACCCAGAGCTTGGTATGTGTGTATTTCGTTTATTAGCTGCCGCAGCGCTTCCTCATGTACAGGGGTCCATTCCCAAACAGCACTTTTCTTTAGCAGATTATACAGTGGTCGGGCAATTACAGCAAAACCAGGCACATGTTTTCGCCAAAACCCTAAAACTCCCAGAGTTTGCCTTAGTTGGGACTTGTCCCCAGGTGAAGGTGCCTGGCTCAGTTCCTGTACAGTGTCATCAGGCACAGACCTCCGCCCTCCCATCCAGACAGCACCCAGGAACTTCACCTCATGAGAGGGACCCTGGCACTTATCTGGGGGTAAAGCTAACCCAAGATTTTCTAAGGCAGTCTTTACTAAGTCCACAGCTTGCTGCACTTCTTCAGTAGTGTCCCCTCCTATTAGGATATCATCTATATATTGCAGCATTTGGATACTAGGTGGCATGGTTAAACCATCTAGGACCTTTGACAGTGCCCCATGGCAAATAGTGGGGGAATGTTTGAACCCTTGGGGCATACGTGTGAAAGTGTATTGGACACCCTTCCATGTAAAAGCAAATCTGTTCTGGTCTGCAGGCTGTAAAGGGACCATGAAAAACATGTCCTTTATATCTAGCACAGCTAGCCATTGCTTGTTCCAAGTCTGTATGGTATTTACAATGCTTGCTATGTTGGGGACTGCTGCTGTTAGGGGTCCTGTGTTACTGTTTAATTTTCTGTAATCAATTGTGAGCCTCCATTTACCATTAGGTTTCTTTACTGGCCATACCGGGGAGTTGTAAGGGGAGTGAGTGCGAATTAAGACTCCCCTTGTTTCCAGATCTTTAATTAGCTCAGTGACAGGCACTACAGCTTCAGCTGGGACATTGTATTGTTTTACATGAGTCACAGCTGATGGTGGGAGAGCAGGAGCTTGGGCTAGTAACCTGACACTATAAAGAGGGACTTTCCCCTCCTCCAGGATTGTTGTGCTGGGTTTGTAGCCAGCTCCGAATGCCCACCTTTCCCCACCAATGATTCCTTCCTTGCCCTTTAGGATGTCCATGCCCAGTATATTGGCATTCCCAAGTATTAACTCATGTTTCCTGGGCTGCTGGTAGGGGTTTAAAGGGATATCCAGTTTTACTTTGACCAGCGGGTAAGACACAATAGTGCCGTTTACTCCTGTAACCAAAACCTGCTTTCGGCCAGAAGGTGGAGGTCCAAGAAAGTTTTCTCTTTTAATCATGGATAATTGGGCTCCAGTGTCTACCAGGAAAGAGACAGCAGTCTTATCATTAACTGTTACTAAAATCCGGGGGTCGTTGTTATGATTTTCTCTCTCTGCCTGCTCAAGTTTACTTATACAGAGAGAGATTGGACCCCCGCTTGTTAGTTTCCCTGGTCAATTTCAACAAGCGGCAGCAGCTCCTGTAATTGCTGCCTTAGCTGTGCATGAGGAGGGTCAGAGCTGATGCGGGGAGCACTAGGAGTTACTGCTGCTTTCTCCTGCTCAACTCCCTTTGAGGCAGCCAGAAGCTTTAGCTTATCGGTTGCCAGCCCATGTAATAGATCTCGGGTGAACCCTAGATCCAAGCACCGTTTCCACAATTTAGTCCTAAATTCCCTCTCCTGTGGTGTTACTTCGCGTCTAGGCCTAAAGCCTTCCTGCTTGCTTCTATAATCTCCTTTTAAATTCCGCACCTTAACTTTAACCTGCGGTGCCTCAGTTTCCCCAAATTCTCGGAGATCCCGCAGCATAAAATCAAATAAGTCCTGATAGGTCATGCGGTGGTCCTGAGCATGATTTCTTGTGGCTAGTGCTATAGCCTTATAGGATCCGGGAGCCCCTTTTAGCACTGGTCTTAAATCTCCTGTCACTACCTGTTGTTCCCATGGGCTCTCTTCCTGCCTCCCATTTTGGGGACCCCCTTGACGGAGCATAGCTATTATAGCAACAGTTTGTAGGGCTCCTCTAAGTTCATCCCCATTAATCCATGGGATGCTAGTGGGTTCACCTCTGTCAGCGTGGTGAATTCCCCGAGCCCATCTACAGGCAAAGGTCCAGATAGACTTTGGACCCTCCTGATTCCTGGGGCTAAGGAATACTCCTGCACCCAGATTTACCCTGCCACACTCCCGGGAGGACAGTTGGGTATGGCCAGCTCCTGTGTCCCATATCCTAGCTAGCCACTCTATCACCCCTTCCCCAGGTCTCTTGGCAAATTCGTCCTGGATCTTTCTCAACTCTGCAGGCTCATAACTGCGAGTAGTAATTCGGGTGGGTCGGGATTCTGTCCTTTTGCTAGTGGAGGGGTTATCTTCATCAACCTCACTCTCATCTTTCTCAGTTAGGTCCTTTTGGTATGTGATGATGGGTCTCATGTGGACAGGGGGATTCCCTAACTTAGGGGAGGTGGGACACTCATCATCGGAGGAGTCCCAGATGTCTCCATCCCAATCCTCCGGATCTACCCAGAGAGCAGCCTCTACTTTGGCTTGATTAATTTTTCGGGGCTTGCTCTCTAATCTCGCTCTCCTTTCTGCTCCCTCCCTTTTTATTATTGGAGCAAGGCGTTGTTCTAATTGGTGCACATCATTGCTCAGCAAGCGCGCCCGGGTGTCTAGGTTCTGGCAGCGCCGCTCTAGCTCATCCCTCTCCTTTTGTACCCTTTCAAGCTCTATTTCCAATTTTAAATGGCTTTTACATGCTGTTTGCAGGGCACTTTTAAATAGCCAAATACATGCTCCTTTCCCCTTTCCCCTTTTCATTTTACAAGCAGTTCTCCAGTTACAGAACTGCAACCACAGTTCCTCAGGGTTTCCCCACTCCTCTTCTAACATTTCTTTATCCCATTTAGGGTCAGCCCAACCTTCCTGGGCGAAACTCTTTTCTACCTTGCTAAAATCAGTGACAGGCTTCATGCTGCTGTATTTTGAACCGATATCACAAATCCTGCCGACTACGCCAATTCTGTCAGCCGACGGTCAGGGCAGTGTGTGCGTGTGTGTTACACCCAAGTCTTCAACTGCTGAGACACAGAGTCTCGTTGCAGCGGGCAGCCTAGGAGGCTGGAGGGCACCCTGAAAAGTAGTTTAACGTCCGTGACTTTACTGCTAGGACCGAGGTCCCGTCGCAGAGGGTAGCCAAACAGGCTAACAGACGCCCCAGTGTGTACAGGAAGAGCCTATTACGCTTCAGATTTTAGCTGCTAGAATTTCATAATTCCTTCGCAGCGGGCAGCCTCGGGGAGACTGAGAAGCGCCCCAACTGAATTTTGCCACCTGGGTGTGACACAAATTCAAACGCCCAAGCTCTCCCTATATCTGTCCCTTTATGACCGGCTGAAGTTCTTTTGTTTGTGTTCGGTTCGGGTACTGCAGCACGGGTTCAAGTCAGAAGCTTGACACGCACTGGCTTATTTATAGGAGAAAGAAAGAGAAAAGAAATAAAGAAACTTGGTTCAGTGTATATAGATATATATATTTTATAAGTGAATGAGGGCACCCCACTTGTTCCCAAAGTTTATAGCAAAATCACCTTACCAAAGGTGATTTACAATAGAAATGAAGCAGTTTGACTTTAAGAAAACTATAATAAAGTAACTAACTTACAACAGAGAGAGACAATTAGAGTGTACACATAAAGAAAAACACATTGCAGGTACAATTCTCACCCCTGCGTTCCAGACTTGGCGTGGCCAGCGTCTTTCTCTCAATCCCTCGGGAAGAAGTAGGGCGAGGTTGGGCGTCCCACGGACCTCGGGAGACAATCAATACCTGCCAGCAGGTGTAGGTGATTGGAGCTCAAATTGGGTGGGCAACTCAACCCTCTTTATACCCCTTGGGTCACATGGGCTTCTTCCTGGTCTTAAGTGGCCAATCAGGAAAAATGGCTTTGAATGCCAAGTTTCCCACGAAGGGTGCAAAGCATAATTCACACCTGGGAAGATGCAGACAATGGGCACCTCTGGTATGTGATGGGCGAAGATTCCTCTCCCGAGACAGTGCAGGCGTGTCAATTACTGATACTAGCCATCACGGCGACGGGAGGCCTCCCAGTCGTCAGCTAGCCCATTTACTGTCTGGTTTCTGTTTATGGTAGAATAAGGGACAGGCACCACACCTGCGTTCCCAGGGCATCAAAGGCTGACTGCCTTTCTCTTGCTCTCTGGGGGGGGGGAAAACAAGATGGGGCTCGTGGAAAAACAAGATGGGGTTTTGTCTGGCTACAACTATATAAAGTTTTCCATATGTACACATTTCAATGAATTTAAGAAGTCTGTTCCAAGGAGAGTCTGTCTCTCCTGCTACCTGGGGAAAAACTGCTGCTGACCCCCCAAAAAAGGGGGAAAACCCCTCTCTCAGTTTGAAATTTTTTATCTGCGTTTCATTGGCTGAATGCCCAAAGCCCCCTCCTTCAGGTACATCTCCAAAATTACTTAACTCTTTCCTTACTCTCCAGGTAAATCAGACTCTCTTTCGCAGCTCCTATTCTGATTTAGATTCTCCTTTGCAGCCTCTGAAATCTCTCTGCACCAGATATATTATATTGGATAGTCATGATCACTAGGCATCTCAAGGCAAAATTTGAATACATGTATCATGCTCTGCAGACACTTTAAACGAGCTCCACTTTGATTTCATGATAACTAAACTGTTGAAGACAAGTTGAGAGTCACATGCAATATCTCATTTGAGTCACTCCCTGCCATTTTAGTTCAGCTTCACCTTTTGAGTGATTGAACCTGAAAAGAATCTGATAAAGAATAACTGCTGTCAGATTTGTGTATCAAACTTTGCAAGAAACTTCATTTTAATGGTGAAGGCATTGTGTAGTTGAGATAATTCCATGGCCCAAAAATTGCAGTAATGGGAGCTACATTGTACTACATAAAATATTTTAAAGGGTAAAAAACATAAATCACTTGTATTTCACTGTGTCATCCATCTCTGTCACTTGTGGGTGGAATGAGAAGTTATCCGTGGCTCAGGCTAAGGCAGAACTAGCAGATAGTAACATGTTGTAGCCTACTTACACCCACCATGCGTCTTTCCATTGCTCTTTGGGTGATTTGCGGCTTTAATTCTTCTGTAAGCATTTTGTTCCAGGATTTGCAGCCATAGAGCATTACCAGAAGGATACTGGTGTTAAAGAAATGAGCTTTTGCGGTGGTGGAATGTTTAGGATCGACAAAAACACTATGCAGCCTCCCAAAGGCAATCCAGCCCGACCTCCTCCTTGTCCATCTGCAACACTTGTCCAAGATATACATATTGATCTACCAGATCGACAGTCTGTCCATCCAATTGCATGACGTATTCTGAACAATATGCATTTTTCATGCATTTCGTTTTTCCAGTATGGATGGCCAGGCCAATCTCCTTCACATTCTTACCGATGTCATTACTGATACAATGTTGTGGGTTTTGAAGCAATAAGGACAACGTCATCTGCAAAAAAGGGCATCTGAAGAACCTTGTGATCAATCAGAAATCCATCTTTCATTTTGATCTTCTGTAGGATGTCTTCCAGGATGCTGGCAAACAACTTCAGTGAACAAATGTCCCTCTACTTTACCCCTCACTTAACTTCGATGATCAAGGGATCATCAAAAAGCACGATTTCAGTAGTTACATCCATCATGGAATCTTGTATAATTCTAACATACACAGGGGAAACACCCTGAGAAAGGAGAGCACTTAAAACTGCATTTGTTCTACTGAGTCAAAAGCTTTTTTAAGTCAATGAATAACAAGCATAGTGGGATCTTGTAGTTGCTACACCTTTTGTCCACAAAAATATGGTTCACTCTGGAGAATCCCCTACGAAAGCCTGCCTGTTCCCTTCTCATGTGTTCCTCAAGGACACCCTCAATACGGGCATAGATCGTTCTCATAAAGACCTTATAAATATGAGAAAGCAGACAGATGGGTCGATAGTTGCAAATTCCTTCTCTGTCACATTTTTCAGCAGAAAATAGTTCAGTGGTCTGACTGTACACAGATGACCGATTCTGAAACATGTTAGAGAAAAGAAACTGCCCCCCCAGTAAAAAAGTTTGGCCAGGCCGCTCTTGCTATAGTGGGCTGCAGTACTCCTTGAGAGAAACTGGCCGCACCCTTCCTGCATACCATTGCCTTTAAAAAAAGGGAAGGTGTGAAAAGGGGAAAATAGCCTCAGACTCTCCCACCCGTCACCTTGGCGTGAGAACTGCGGGGTTTACCTGGTCGCATGAAACCTGCACAGTTTCGGCCCAACCCATGGGACACAGACTCCCCCACTTGGTGACCGTTGGGCCATATATGGTAATATGCAAGTGCGGAAAACCGATGTGCAGATTTGGGGAAAAATACCCATCGCACAGTTCGCTCTAGGAGGTCTTCGCAACACACGTACCACCGTGCGCGTGCCTTCTCGTATACTTCAAAGCGCTGCCGGCCTGACCAACCGACCAGCCACCTCCCCCGACTCTCGGGAATAACCAAGGCCTTCGCAACCAAACCGATATCTGTGAAATGTTCCGTGTGCTGTGTAAGTTGGTATGTATGATTTGATTTTTTCTTGTATAAGCTTAGTGTTGTAGTAGCTTAGTGTTGTAGTTGTTTTTGGGTAGTACATAGAGTTTGTAGTTATCACTGTTATTTAATTAGTGTAGCTGGATATTTTAAGATTAGAGACTATTCCCCTTCCCATTCCCATCCTTATATCTGACACGTTTAACTAGAAATCATAGAATAAATATAATAAATACTGTAAATTCATTATTAACACGGTCTATTAAAAATCTTAGAATAAATAATAATAATAGAGTTCATGCTCTTAAGGAAAGGTAGAAGGGAGACCAGCACAATTGAGGTAATGGATTTCAGGAAGGCAGATTTTGATAAGCTCAGAGAAGTTGTAGGTAAGGTCCCATGGGAAGCAAGACTGAAGGGAAAAACAACTGAGGAGAGTTGGAAGTATTTCAAAGGGACGTTGTTAAGGGCCCAAAAGCAAACAATTCCGCTGTGTAGGAAAGATAGAAAATATGGCAAAAGACCAGCTTGGCTTAACTGGGAGATCTTGCATGATCTCAAAATAAAAAAGGAGTCGTATAAAAAATGGAAACTAGGACAAATAACAAAGGATGAATACAGGCAAGCAACACGGGACTGCAGGAGCAAGATTAGAAAGGCAAAGGCACAAAATGAAATCAAACTAGCTACAGGCATAAAAGGAAACAAGAAGACCTTTTATAAATACATTAAAAGCAAGAGGAAGACCAAGGAGAGGGTAGGCCCACTGCTTAGTGAGGAGGGAGAAGCAGTAACAGGAAACTTGGAAATGGCAGAGGTCCTGATGAAATGCATCCCAGGATATTCAAGGAGCTGATAGAGGAGGTATCTGAGCCTTTAGCTATGATCTTTGAAAAATCATGGCAGACAGGGGAGATTCCAGAAGACTGGAAAAGGGCAAATATTGTGCCCATCTATAAAAGGGGAATAAGAACAACCCAGGAAATTACAGACCGGTCAGTTTAACGTCTGTCCCAGGGAAGATAATGGAGCAGGTAATCAAGGAAATCATATGCAAACACTTGGAAGGTAATAAAGTAATAGGGAATAGCCAGCAAGGGTTTGTGAAGAACAAGTCATGCCAAACTAATCTGATAGCTTTCTTTGATAGGATAACGAGCCTTGTAGATAAGGGAGAAGCGGTGGATGTCATATACCTAGACATTAGTAAGGCATTTGATACGGTCTCACATGATATTCTTATTGATAAACTAGGCAAATATAACTTAGATAGGGCCACGATAAGGTGGGTGCATAATTGGTTGGATAACCGTAATCAGAGAGTTGTTGTTAACGGTTCTAAATCCTGCTGGAAAGGGATAACAAGTGGAGTTCCTCAAGGGTCTGTTTTGGGACCCGTACTGTTCAATATCTTCATCAATGATGTAGATATTGGGATAGAGAGTATGCTTATTAAGTTTGCAGATGATAGCAAACTGGGTGGGGTTGCAACTTCTTTGGAGGATAGGGACATAATTCAAAATGACCTTAGCAAGTTAGAGAAATGGTCTGAGGTAAACAGGATGAGGTTTAATAAAGAGAAATGCAAAGTGCTCCACTTAGGAAGGAACAATCAGTTCCATACATACAAGATGGGAAGCGACTGTCTAGGAAGGAGCATGGCGGAAAGGGATCTAGGGATCATAGTGGACCACAAGTTGAATATGAGTCAACAGTGTGATGCTGTTGCAAAAAAAGCAAATATGATTCTAGGTTGTATCAACAGGTGTGTTGTAAGCAAAACTCGTGAAGTCATTCTGCCGCTCTACTCTGCACTAGTTAGGCCTCAGCTGGAGTACTGTGTCCAGTTCTGGGCGCCACATTTCAAGAACGATGTGGAGAAATTGGAAAGGGTACAGAGAAGAGCAACAAGAATGATTAAAGGTTTAGAGAACATGACCTATGAAGCCAGGCTTCATGAACTGGGCTTGTTTAGTTTGGAAAAAAGAAGATTAAGGGGGGACATGATAGCGGTTTTCAAATATCTAAAAGGGTGTCACAAGGAGGAAGGAGAAAATTTGTTCCTCTTGGTTTCTGAGGACAGGACAAGGAGTAATGGGCTTAAAGTGCAGCAGGGGAGGTTTAGATTGGACATTAGGAAAAAATTCCTAACTGTCAGGGTGGTCAAATATTGGAATAAATTGCCAAGGGAGGTGGTGGAATCTCCCTCTCTGGAGATATTTAAGAACAGGTTAGATAGACATCTGTCAGGGATGGTGTAGACGGAGCTTGGTCCTGCCTTGAGGGCGGGGGGCTGGACTCGATGACCTCTTGAGGTCCCTTCCAGTCCTATTATTCTATGATTCTATGATTCTATGAAATACTATAAATTCACCACTGTCATAAATAAATATTTTTTATTTGATAAAACTGTCCACCTGATTCTGTCCTTTCCCCCTTGGGTATTCATCATCGGACCTGTGATTCTCACGACAAAACAACTTCCTTTTTCCTTCTGGTTTCTTTTATGGTAAGAATATCAATGTGAATACGATGCAGTTCTTCCAGCAATATATCAACCTGCTCATCACTTGAGATCGCACATTAAGTGTGCCAACATATAAATTAGTACAAATTTATGGTCTCAGTACTAAGAGGTTCTTGGCCTCTTCTTCCTCTATGTCCACCATTCCACCACCATCACTGCTGAAGGGAGGAGGGACTGTGCAGGACTGAAGGTCATGCTGTATTATTGTGTTCATAGTGCATGGAATAAGAACCACTTACTACTGGTTGCACTTCTATAAACCGGGACACTTTGGTCCAGCAACATCCATGGTCCACCAGTCTCAGTGCACTGCGAGGGCTGAAGAGGAGCCTAGTGCGATGCAGAGGGGGAGTCGGGAGCCCGGCACAATGGATGGGTGGGAAGCCCAGTGCACAGCCCAGCTGGGCTGGGAGCTGGAAATCTGCCATGCTGCTGGGGGAACGAGGTGTACCGGTAGTTCGGAATAGGAATCCTAGTTCGAACTACCTAGTTCGAGCCCCGTGTAGCTGCGCTGCACGGGGTTCGAACCAGCGGGGTTTTAAAAATGGCGGCTCCCCACTTATGCAAATGAAGCCCGGGAAATTCAAATCCCGGGCTTCATGTGCAAGTGCGGTATGCCTACATTACCCTCCTAGTTCGAACTAGGAGGGTAGTGCAGACATACCCTGAGTGAAGAACTTTTGCAAAAATGTTGGCAGTTTCCCCATGTTTATGGCTGGCTGTTTTCACTCCCATTCTTTACAACTGGGTTTCAGGTCTTGTAAAGACCTGGAAATCCAGAAGTATCACCATGATTATAAATGCCAACCAACGTTCCTGCTAATCTTTTCCAATCATGTGTGGGGGTTTTTTCCATCCATGTATGGAATTCATTCTTTTATGTGCACCGAGGCATGTGTGACACTACACCACCAGGAAAAACAAAAAAAAACCAGCGGGGGGGGGGGGGGGGTTGCTCTGCTAATCAGCTGGGCAGGATTTCAATCTCTCCTGAGCAGCCACTTAAGCATACAGCTTACAGGGAATGCAAAACAGCTTCTTAAACCTTCAGACAACATGGGGGCTCGCAAAAATCATATATTGCTTTCAGTACTAATTACAGACTTTGAGCCATTCTGCTCACAAGGGATTTAGGGGTCCAAAAGATCATGGTTGTCCTGTGCTGAATTTTTTCCCCACCCGCTGCTGCCACTTTTCTGCCAAAGCACAGTTGGACCAATTGCTGCCTTTTGCACAAATCACCAGGTATTTGTCTCTCTCAAGTTAGTGCTGACAGTTTCACCATGCAAGCTAAGCTATGATCTGACCCCTAAGAGGCTGCTGCTTAGACACCTTACCTGCCATGTAAAGCACAAGGAAAATGAGTTTCTTTCCAGTTGAGAAGTCTCAATTGGAGTCAACGGGCTAACCAATATTTATCTTGGTGGTGCAATTTATGAAGTTTCATATTTTGAACCTTTGTGCTTACTGCAAGGGGCATATATGTACTGCTCTGTCTCTCCCCAAAAGCTATGCATGGTAGTTGCACTGTTGTCTAACTTAAAGAAATGTCTTTCTCCAGAGCTTCTTACAAAGCAGAGTTACATTGCTCTCTAGGTAATAAGTGAACAGTAATGGCATGTGTACGCAATGTATTCTGTGTTCAAAACCATGACACGAACACCACTGCCATGTCTATCATCATATGTCTAGCATAGGCATAGAGAAAAAAAATTAATGGAGATCTATCTCCTAGAACCGGAAGGGACCTTGAATGGTCATGGAGTCCAGTTCCCTGCCTTCACAGCAGGACCAAGTACTATCCCTGACAAATTTTTGCCCCAAATGGCCTCCACAAGGATTGAACTCATAACCCTGGGTTTAGTAGGCCAATGCTCAAACCACTGAGCTATCCCTCCGCCCACAGAAAACATGGAACAGCTATGTGTGATGGCAGGCCCCAACAGAAATGGCCCCAATTTGCTAGATGCTGTACAAAACTGAAGCAAAAGACTAAGGCTACGTCTAGACTACAGAATCTTCTGAAAAAACTTCTTCCGAAAAAGAACGTCCACACTGCAAAAGTGCATCGAAAAAGCAATCTGCTTTTTCAAAAGACAGCATCCACACTGAATGGACGCTCTCTCGCATGTAAGCTGTGATTACTATGGACGGAATGGCCACCAGGGCACCTATGCTTTTTCCTGCAGGCCTCTTCTTCAGAAAGAACTCCCTCTTGCCCGTCGACACATGCCTTTTTGTGAAAGAGCTCTTTGGCAAAAAGGCTTCTTCCTCGTAGAATGAGAATTACCAATGCCAGAAAAACCCCTCTGTTCTTTCAATTTTCTTGTGGAAGAACGCAATTGCAGTGTGGACATTCCTCAAGTTTTGTTGGAAAAACAGCCATTTTTCTGACAAAACTCTGTAGTATAGACATATCCTTAATGCACAAGACAGACGGGGGGAGGGGGAGAGGGACAGAGGCTTGCTCAAGGTCACACAGAAGATTGGTGGCAGAACCAGGAAAAGAAAGTGGACACTGACTCCTAGACCTGGGCCCTATCCACTAATAGGCACTGCTTTTCATCACACAGAATAACCCAAGAAATGCCACAGAAATCATTGGTAGGTTTCTATGACAAGACATATACTTTGACTTTCAATTATATCTGTCCTAATCAACAGGAATTTTAAGACACAACCTTAAATCTGTAACTTCGCATTGGTAAAACTGGAGGAGGGCATATATTCTCTATAAAAATTACCAGTTTGATTTGCTATAAAGTTAAAAATGAGACTGGTATGCATGGATCTATAGTAAACAAAATCAAATTCTAAATCAAGCATCTATGTAAAGAGACTATAATCGCATTGGAAATAAAAGTATCTGGACTCAATACCTTTGGGGGGGTCAAAAATTTTATTTTACTATATCTCATCAAAGGTATCTCTATTCTGAAATGGACACCAGGTCTGCACCAGACCTGACACCTTGGCTTAAGGTATACAACTTCAGCAATGTAGAATATGTAGCTGGAATTGGCTTACTTTAAGCCGAGCGTGGCAGTGTCCACGTAGCAAAAGGCTGACAGGAGCATTTGTTCCCATTAGCTTCCCTTACACCTGGAAGGAGCAGGAGAACCAGATGCTAATGGAGGCGCTCTCTGAGATTGATTTAGCGAGTCTTAACTAGACTCACTAACTTGAACTCTGGAAGATCGATCATGGCTACAACGATCTGGCTACGGTGATCTTCCATGGAGTGAAGATGTGGCCTGTATTTTTAACCACAGCAAAAAACTGTAAGATAGTTTCCATCCAGCCACCATGCTTTATGAAATTGACTTTTGGATACAAATATGCATCACTCAAAGATGCTTTGGACAAAATACTTCATGTAACCTATCAATCTTAATTTCACAATCTGCTGGATCTATATATCTTATTTTGGTCTATGTATCACTCTTGTATGTGAAGTTAGAGATATGGAGCATGGAATGGTTTATGGTTTTAAATGTGCAAATGAAAGCCATCAAGGGTGCTTCCCTCAATGTCTGGATGATCACCTGTAAACAGCCTCTTTTAAGTCTATGGAAGTCATGTGATCCCTACCTCCTAACTGGTAGAGGGTCTGACCAGGTAATTTTCCATGGAAGGGTAGAATGTAGAGACAAAGAATTCCCGCCCCAACAAGGAGGCTATTCAGGATGCAACGTTTTCAGGCCCTTGGTTTTTGGCCGGCATGTGACTCCCAAGAGAATGAACCAGAAACCCCAGGAGGAAAAGATCTTCCCTGGCTTAGAGATTTAGCTGAAATAAGAAAAGTGTTTGGGTAATTTTGAGCTTTTAGTGTTAACAGAAAACGTATAGCTAATTCTATTTTAAATTTATAATCTACTGGCTCTGCCTGTTTTCAGTTGCAGCCACTTAAATCCTACTATTTATACTTAATAAAATCACTTTTATTCATCATCAAGCCCCGTGTAAATAATCGTTACCTGGGGGAGCAATCAGAGTGTGCATCCTCCTTCCATTGTTAAATGGGGCTTAACTGAATGATTTATTTGGGACTCTGATCCCATTTGGGGGTTGGGTTCCTGGAAGCTGGGCCCAAAACTGAATTCTCCTCAGACCTGAAAAGATTAAATGTCTGTCTTGCTCTTTGGGTGGGGACGGTGATCTCAGCTCGGTGGCTTGGCTGGGGGAAACCAGGAGGACAGGGTGGTGAGAAGTCCCAGAGAGCAACGAGGAGAGTGTCACTAGCTTTGTCAGCACACCAAGAAGCATCCCCAAGGGGTCTTCTGTGACCACACCCCATCATAAGCTGCACTCTACCTTCCTCCTGTGAATGCAGCAGTACCTGGTTTGTGTTAACATAGTCCTCTTTCAACCCTTTTAGTTCATTCCAGCAGTTCGCATCCTATGTTGCCTGCACTGCAGCACAGTGTACAAAAAGCCCCCAAACCAGAGCACGAATAAAATCCTACAAACACTTACATGGCTGTTTACACATGCACTATAAGCACTCACAGGATCAGGACCAAAGGCAGTGGTGACGAAGGGACAGAAAAAAAACTAATATTTAATAGGCCACATTAATTCCTGGTGTTAAGCAAGTCCAATTCCACTGATATCTGCTTAGCACCAGTCATGAATTTGGCCTTGGGAACATATTCATACAGGGCTTTGATTCTGCCACTGGAAAAGCAACTCCATCAAGATAATTTATGCAGCTCTACAGGTTTTTAATTCAGCTTGATTGCTGTTTGTGTTATTCTCTGTTTAAATGATTAAATTGGCATTACTGGATTCCAGATTTTCCCCCAAAGAAGTATTTATAGCACTGATGGAGAAGTCTGTTGGTCAAGTGCTCTCAGGTGTACTTAGTGAGAATCAGTGATTGAATTAATTTATATACATGCTATTTATAAGGGTACTAATAAGCTTGTGTCTCTCTCAGTGGAACTGTGGCAGGGCTGTTTCTTAAAGGAGCAGTGAGTGCCCAATGTGCCTCTAATTCTGCCCAGAGCATATCACAGCTTCCCATACATCTTCATTTATTGAAACAGCTCTTAATTGTGTGCTTTATTAGTCAATCTATTAAGCCATTAAAAAACAAATGCACGCAGACTTCAAAATTGCTGGACAGGCAAATAGCAGAATCACAGGTCCTGGAAGCAGGATTCACTATAGGCAGTCCCCGGGTTACATGGATCCAACTTACATCGGATCCCTACTTACAAACGGGGTGAGGCAACCCCGCACTAGCTGCTTCCCCCCAGCAGACCAGGGAGACACAAAGCTAGCGCCCCTCCCCTCCCCCCCAGCAGACCAGGGAGATGCGGAGTGGCTTTTCTCAGCAGACACCTCAGCTTGAGAATAAAGGACTGAGGGAAGTGAGGTGTGGGAAAATAAAACTGAGCTCTGGAGAAATGTTTGGCTAGAGTTTCCCCTACAATATGTACCAGTTCCGACTTACATACAAATTCAACTTAAGAACAAACCTACAGTCCCTATCTTGTACGTAACCCGGGGACTGCCTGTACAACAAAGTGCAGCACGAAGGGCTGGATTATACTAATAAGGCTGTAGCTTTCAGCTCTCCTGTTGTTTAGGCCCCACTGGTCAGGCAGGGGCCAGGGCCAGATGAGGGAAAAGGAGCAAGCTTACTCATGGAGCCCTACTGGAGCACTCTTGCCAGCAGGAAAGACAAAGCAACCTCCAGTAGCTTAGTACAGGGGCAAGAAAAATATGGCCCGTGGGCTGGATTTGGCCTGCCAAGTTGCCAGACGCTACTCAAAGTAGCCGCATGCAGAGGCCTTTGCATGCCATGTGCTGGGGTGGGGTGGGGGACTTCACATGCTGCCCGTGCCCCTCACAATCTCATAGCTCCCATTGACTGGAAACAGACAATGGAAGCTGCCTAGGCTGTGTTTATGGCAGCACACAAAGTACTCCCCAGGGGGTTATGGGGCTTAGAGAAGCACATGGGCCCATGTGGCTGGTTGCTTTGAACAGCATGCAGGGGCACAGAGTCTTCCTAAGGGACCTGCTGGGCTGCTGACCAAGAGCTGTCTAGGTAAGTGCCTGCTGGCCAGAGCCTACTTCTGGTACCCCAGCCTCTCCCTCTCCCCAACTCCCTGCCCCCCTCCCTCTCCCCAACTCTCTGCCCCCCTCCTGTATTCCTTCCCCAACTCAAAACCCAAACCTTCTCCATCCTTGCCCCTGCACCCATATCTCCTCCTAGACCCTGAGCCTCAATTCCCTGCCCCACATCAGAACCCTCGCCTGCCCAAGGTTACAACCCAATGCCCCTGCACTCCCTCTTGAATCCCTGTGTGACGTGGCAGACAAGCTCCGCACTCCGGCAGAAAGCCGGGTGAAACCGTGGTGGCTGGAGGACACAGCTGCAGGTGTCCCGGGTTGCCAGGGAATGCCGCCCCGCTCTCCGGCAGAAAGCTGGGAGAACCCCGGGCAGCTGGAGGGCACAGGCGCGGGTGTCCTGGGTCGCCAGGGAATGCTGCTAGGGGAAACCCGGTGGGAACGGGAGGAGCCAGACGCCACAGGGGACGCACAATGGCCGCATAGGCGGTGCAGCGCGCACTTTAAAAATGGCATGCTACATGCCCAGTGCGGGGAGGCAAGCCTTGGAGGAAGAGCTTCTAAGGAACGAGGGGGGATGGCCGTGAGGGTCCAGGAGCCGGACAGGACCAGGAGCACTGCAGGATAGGTCACTGGGAAGGCACCGAAGCGGATCAGGACTGACGACAACCCCTGAATGGCGAGCCTGAGATAGAATCAGTGGGACCCGCCGGGGAGAGGGACGAGCTGACGACAGACTCAGTGCACGGGTAAGGGAAGGTGTCGGTAGGGTAGGAAGTGGCCCAGAGCAGGGCTTTGGTGCCCGCGGGTTGACGTGTTATGCGTGGGAACCCTGTCACCCAATAGGGAAGGGGTAGCAGCTCAATCCCTTTTCAGGCTCCGGGCCGGGACCCAGTGGAGAGGGCGGGCCCGGGTCTCCCTACCCCCACCCTGAAGTCAGAGGACAACAAAAGGGGTTCTCTTGACTCTACTGTATGGTGGGATTGGAGTTAGATTTCATTGCATGGAGGGATTGGAGGCAAAGAGGGTTAAAGATGTAACCTCCCCCCACCCTGAAGTCTTTTTGCATCACTTGCCACAGTTCATCCCCAGATGTCAGGGTAGGGCTTATCCTGACCCTGCTTACATGAGAATAATGCAGTAGAGGGGGACATGGCAAATTGGAGCCTGGATTTTTCAAAGCCTGAGGGGACTTATGCACTGAGGTCCCAGTAAAAGTCACCTAACTCACTTGGGCTCCTCTGAAAATCCCAGTTTAGGGAATAATTTAACATCCATTGGCATCAATGGAAAGACTGCCATTGACTTCAATGGGCACTGGATCATAAGAATGGCCATACATCAATCCCAGTTTCCTGTCTGACAATGGCCAATGCCAAATCCCTCCTGAAACATGAAGGCTGTGTCTACACTGGCCACTTATTCTGGAAAATCAACCGCTTTTCCGGAATAACTTGCCAGCTGTCTACACTGGCCCCTTGAATTTCCGGAAAAGCACTGACGATCTAATGTAAAATCGTCAGTGCTTTTCTGGAAAAACTATGCTGCCCCCGTTCAGGCAAAAGTCCTTTTCTGGAAAACTGTTCCAGAAAAGGGCCAGTGTAGACAGCACAGGAGTGTTTTCCGCAAAAAAGTCCCGATCGCAAAAATGACGATCAGGGCTTTTTTGCGGAAAAGCGCATCTACATTGGCATGGACGCTTTTCCAGAAAAAGTGCTTTTCCGGAAAAGCATCCTGCCAATGTAGACATGCTTTTTCCGGAAATACTTATAATGGAAAACTTTTCCGTTTTAAGCATTTCCGGAAAATCATGCCAGTGTAGACGTAGCCGAATAGAACAGGCAATCATTGAGTGATCCATGAAGAAGCGTTTAGCCAGTTGATTTCAACAATGAGAGTAGTTTGTACACATGTCAGCCAAAAGGATACAATTAAACAAGGCGCCAATCCTAGACGTAGTTTGTGTCATGTAGTTTGGACTGAGACCAGCTATTTCTCATAAACCACTGTATGGTTCTCTATACACATCTGGGCTGGAGTCAACAGAAAAATTCTGGAGGTAAGCTATGAACTATCATGTTCCCTCTGGTCATGTCTTGTCTGAATGAATATACATGGGCTTTCCAAATGCAACCTTATTTTGGCAAACATTGATGAGTTCTGCACACTCTGGAAAGGTAATAAATCAATGCAACTTTTTAAAAAGAGATTAAGAAGGAAGAATGGGCCTGATTCCACAGTTAAGCAGAAGCTTATTCCACAAAAAACTCCACTGACTTCAAGGGACTACTCATTCAAAGCTAGAAAAGGTATGGAACTCGAGGCCTCTATTTTTAAATATGAAATTATTCAGTCAAAAAAATGCCAACTTTTTTTGAGTAATGCTTTGAATGCAAATGGTTGTCTTAACACTGAAATGCTTTCTGACTGCAGCTAATTCAGAACATGATATAGTCCTCCATCAAATATATTTTGTGTGCACTTTACCTTCTTTATTTGTGTTTTGCAGTTGCTAATTTCAGAGGGGATTTCTAGCATT